>NC_057714.1:62669659-62783953 GCF_004010195.1 Chiloscyllium plagiosum
AAGAGGTCACAAAGTTCTGGGTGAACAGCAAATGGTGTGGCACAAGGTCCCACTTGGAGAGAGATGTGTCATGTTATATTTTAAAATTAATTTGCACAATGGGGCATATTGCTGGCTGGGCCATTATTGACTGCACAGTCCTTGTTGCCTTTAAGAAGGTGGTGGTTACCTTCCATCATGAACTATTTCAGGCCATTTGGTATAGGCACTTCCACAATGCTGTTAGGCAACAAATTCAAGATTTTGACACATCAAGAAGGTGAGTGATTTGGAGGGGCGACTGCAGGTGGTGGTGTTCTCTTGCATATGCTGCCCCTGTCCTTCCTTTGGTAGTGGTCATGGGTTTGGAATGTGCTGCTTAAGAAGCTTTCATTGTTATTGCTTTGCATCTTGGAAATGGTACACACTACTGCTACTGAACATTGGTGGTGGAGGGAGTGAATGTTGACCATGTTAGGTGGATTGCATTATGCTGATAGTGTTGACCTTCTGAAGTGTTACTGGAGCTGCAATTATTCAACCAAGTGGAAATATTGTATGGGTCCACATGTGATGCCTTTTTGCACTATAAACTATAATAGAACTCAGACAGCTCAATTGCTGAAATACTAGGAGAGTTTTGCAACTTGGCAAAAATGAAGTGGTAAACATTTTTAGCTGTATAAGTCAACATTGCTTTTCAAAGCAGGAAGATACTTTGAGAATGAACAGCACTAGGAGTTAAGGAAAGGCTAACCTCTGTACTCGGATTGGTTGAACTGCAGTTTGCTGTAAATCTCTGGGTGCAGGGCAGTAAAACACTTCCAAATCTGGCATAGTTAAAAAAGCACACAACACCAGGTTATAGTCCAACAGGTTTATTTGGAAGACACAGAATTCTGTGAATGAAATTCTGAGTCTTACAATCTTATTCTCCACAACCACCTGATGAAGGAGCGGTGCTCCGAAAGCTAGTGCTTCCAAATAAACCTGTTGGACTATAACCTGGTGTTGTGTGATTTTTAACTTTGTCTACCCTAGACCAAACACCGGCATCTCCAAATTAAATCTGACATAGGTTAGTGATCCTTTATATTCTCTGCCATTTGTTAAAGTTAAGTGTGGTACAAAAGCCGAGATATTTTCTGTTAGTGACAAAAACTGATGAGAATTGATTTTGGCCTGAAGTGTAGTCAGATGGACAAATTGGTCACCTCAGTGGTTTAATTATATTTTGCAAATTTTATGATGCCTCGTGGAACAATGGGTCACAAATACTGGCATCTCCTCCAAATTAGATCTTGATTGTGTTCCATTGGTAATTACAATCTTGAGGTATTCCCAGCCTCTGACCTGCTCTTGTAGGCAATAGTATTTCTATGGGCAGGAACATCGACGTTTCGGGCAAAGAAGAATTCCTGATGAATGGCTTTTGCCCGAAATGTCGATTTTCCTTCTCCTTGGATGCTATCTGACCTGCTGTGTTTTTCCAGCACCACTCTGATCTAAACTTTGGTTTCTAGCATCTGCAGTCCTCACTTTTGCCTAATAGTATTTCTATGGCCCAGTTCAGTTTCTGGTCAGTGGTAAACCTCAGGATGTTGATTGTATTATATTCAATGTTAGTAATGTCACTTTATCTAAAGGGTAGATAGTTGCATACTCTCTAGCAATTATCACCCAAAGCCTGGATATTATCCAGGTATTGTTTGAGCTCCTAACCAAGTCTATAACGATGACTTCTTATCTATCATGCAGTAAGTTACATTGATGATCAGACAAGTGTCTGTTCTCATTAACTGAAAATGTGTTGCTGGAAAAGCGCAGCAGGTCAGGCAGCATCCAAGGAGCAGGAGAATCGACATTTCGGGCATGAGCCCTTCTTCAGGAATGATTCCTGAAGAAGGGCTCATGCCCGAAACGTCGATTCTCCTGCTCCTTGGATGCTGCCTGACCTGCTGCGCTTTTCCAGCAACACATTTTCAGTTCTGATCTCCAGCATCTGCAGTCCTCACTTTCTCCTCTGTTCTCATTAAGACTCACTTGTGGTTTACCTTCTGCCACTGCTAATTAGTTAGGTTCTTAGACATAGTATAGAAAGGAGGATTAATGACAGCACTTTACTCCAACCCAACACTTACCTGATAGGGGAGACACCTTGATCAAAAAGGAGGTTCTCCCAGGATGAGGCTATCCTATTGCACAAAGTACCATTGGTTGGTGCTGCAACATACAAAAGTTGAGAGGCTGGGTGAGAGTACAGAAATGGCAAAAGGCAAGTACACAGACAGATTTGAAAACAACGATGAACATTTTAAAATCATGATCTGTTTGACTGGATGCCAACGTAGGTCTGTAAGCACAGGAATGACTAGTGAATGGGATTTGGTGCAAGATAGGGCACAGCCAGCAGAGTTTTAGGGAAGATCAAATTTATAGAGCATACAATGTAAGCACGTATTGGAATACTCAATCGAGATGCAACAAATGAGATGTGAATGAGGTATCAGCAGCAGATAACCTGAGGCACGGTCAAAGTTCAGCAACATTTTAGAGATGGAAGCAGGTGACCTTTGTGATGGTACAAATATAAGAACATAACAAATAGCACCTTGGGCCTGTTCTGCCATTCAATAACATCATGGCTGAACCTTTTTGTGGATTCAGCTCAACTTACCTGCTGACTCACCATAATACTTAATTCCTTTACCACTCAAACATTTATCTACCTTTGCCTTAAAAACATTCAATGGGCAGAGAATTTCAGATTCACAACTATTGGGGTGAAGTAGTTTCTTGTCAACTCAGTCCTAAATCTTCTCCCACTTATTTTGAGACTATGCCCCTAGCTCTAGTTTCATCCACCAGTGGAAACAATTCTCTCATCTTTCATCTTATCAATTCTCTTCATAATTTTATGTGTTTCTATAAGATCCACCCTCTTCTAAATTCCAGTGAGAATATTTCCAATCTACTTAACCTCTCCCAATAAGCCAAGCCTCTCAACTCCAGAATCAACTTAGTCAACTTCCTCTGCACTCTCTCCAATGTCAGTCCATCCTTTCTCAAATATGTGGTCAAAATTGGTATCAATATGTGAACAGTCTAGTTCAGTCTTAGTTACCAGGATGCTAGATAGGAATAGAACTGGAGCAGCTACCAAAAGCAACATTGTTTCCAATGGTTAACTTTATTCATTTTGCGGGATGTGAGCATCACTGGCTGGGCTCAGCATTTACTGCCTGTCCCTACTTGCCCTTGAGAAGGTGGTGTTGATCTGGCTTCCTGAACCACTGCAGTCCACCTGCTATGGGTTGATCCACAATGCCATGAGGGAGGGAATCCCAGGAATTTGACCCAACGACAGTGAAGGAACAGTGATATATTTCAAAGTCAGGATGGTGAGCATCTTGGAAAGGACCTTGAAAATGGTGGTGTTCCCATATATCTGCGGCTCTTGTCTTTCTAGATGGAAGTAGTCATAGGTTTGGAGGGTCTGAGGATATTTGGTGAAGTTCTGCAGTACATCTTGTAGTACACACTAAGTCTCAGTAGTAGAGGGAATGGATGCTTATGGATGTAGAACCAATGAAGCAGGCCACATTGTCCTGAATGGTGTCAAGCTTCTTGAGTGTTGTTGGGGCGGCACTCATCCAGACAAGTGGCTTGTGCCTTGTAGATAGTGGACAGGTTTTCAAGAGTCAGGAGGTAAGTTACTTGCCACAGTATTCCTAGCCACTGTGTTTATGTAGTGAGTCCGGTTGAGTTTCCAGTTAACAAACACCCCAGGATGTTTACAGTGGGGATTCATCAATAGTAATACCATTGAACGTCAAGGGGCGGTGGTTAGATTGTCTCTTTTTGGTGATGATCATAGCCTGGCATTTGCGAGGCGCAAATGTTACTTGTCACTTGTCAGATATTGTCCAGATCTTGTTGCATTTGGACATGGACTGCTTCAATGTCTGAGGAGTTCCAAATGGTGCTGAACATTGTGCAATCATCAGTGAACATCCCCACTTCTGATCTTGTGTTGGAGAGAAGGTCATTGATAAAGCAGCTGAAGATGGTTGAGCCTATGATAGTACCCTGAGTAACTCCTGTAGAGATGTCCTGGAGCTGAGATGACTGACCAACAACCACAATCATTTTCCTATGTATCAGGTATGACTCTCACCACCGGAAAATTTGTTCTCGGATTTCCATTGATTCCAGTTTTGTTAGGGGTCCTTGATGCCACACAATTGAATGCAGTCTTGATGTCAAGGGCTGTCACTCTCACCTCTCCTCTGGAATTCAGCTCTTTTGACAATATTTGAACCAAGGCTGTAATGAAGTAAGGAGCTGTGTGGGCCTGGCGAAACCCAAACTGGGTGTCACTCAGCAAGTTATTGCTGAGCAAGTGCTTCTTGATTGCACTGTTGATGACACCTTCCATTGGTTTACTGATGATCGAGAGCAGATTGATGGGGCGGTAAATGGTCGGGTTGGATTTGCCCTGCTTTTTATGTACAGGACATATTTGGGCAATTTTCCACATTTTTGGGCAAATGCCTGTATTGTAATTTGACATGGAACAGCTTGGTTAGGGGAGCCACAGGTTCTGGAGCACAAATCTTCAGCACTATTGCTGGAATGTTGTCAGGGCCCATAGCTTTTGCATTATGCAGTGCCTCCAACTGTTTCTTAATATCATGTAGAGTGAGCCGAATTGGCTAAAGACTGATACCTTAATGCTGGGGACCATTGGAGGAGGCTGAGATAGATCATCTACTTGGCACTTATAGCTGAAGGTTGCTGCGAAAGCTTCAGCCTTATCTCTTGCACTGATGCACTAGGCTCTTCTATCATTGAGGATAGAGATATTTGTGGAGCCTCCTCCACCAGTGAGTTGTTTAATTACCATTTACAACTGGATGTGGCAGGACTGCAGAGCTTAGATTTGATCTGTTGATTGTGGGATCGCTTAGCTGTTTATCATTTACTGCTCATGCTGTTTGGCATGCAAGTAGTCCTTTTGGTGGATTCATCAGGTTGACACCCCCTCTTCAGGTATGCCTCATGCTGCACCTGCATGCTCTCTTGTACTGTCCATTGAATCAGGATTCCCTCGCTTGATGGTAATGGTTGAGTGGGGTATATGCTGGGCTATAAGGTTACACTGGAGTACAATTCTGCTGCTGTTGATCATCGAAAACACCTCATGGATGCCCAGTTGAATTCTTCGATCTGTTCGAAGTCTGTCCCATTTAGCACTGTGATAGTGTCACATAACACAATAGAGGGTATTCTCAATGTGGAAATGAGAATTTGTCTCCATAAGGACTGTGGTGATCACGTTAACTGATACTGTCATGGACAGATGCATTAGCAGCTGGCAGATTGGTAAGCATGAGGTCAAGTAGGTTTATTCCCCTTTGTTGGTTCCCTCACCACCTGCTGCAGACCCAGTCTGCAGCTATGCCCTTTCAGACCTGACCAGCTGTAACAATAGTGCTGCTGCCGAGCCAGTCTTGGTGGTGGACATTGATTTTCCCACCTAGAATATATTTTCTGTCCTTGCCATCCTCAGTGCTTCCTCCAAGTGTTGTTCAACATGAAGGAGTACCGATTCATCAACTGAGGGAGGACAGTATGTAATAATCAGCAGGAGGTTTCCTTGCCTGTGATTAAACTGAAGCCATGAGACTTCATGGGGTCTGGAGTCACTGTTAAGGACTCTCAGGAGAGTAGCTGAATAAAGAGACCTTGGAGTGCAGATTCACAGTTCCTTGAAAGTAGAGTTGCAGGTAGATAGGATAGTGAAGAAGGTGTTTAGTATGCCTTCCTTTATTGGTCAAAGCATTGAATATAGGAGTTGGGGAGGGGGGGGGGTTCATGTTGCGGCTGTACAGGACATTGGTTAGACCACTTTTGGAAGATTGTGTGTAATTCTGGTCTCCATCCTATAGGAAGGATGTTATGAAACTTGAAAGGGTTCAGAAAAGATTTACAAAGATGTTGCCAGGGTTGGAGGATTTGAGCTATAGGGAGAGGCTGAACAGACTGGGGCTGTTTTCCCTGGAGCGTCGGAGGCTGCAGGGTAACTTTATTGAGGTTTATAAAATCATGAGGGGCATGGATAAGGTAAATAAACAAAGTCTTTTTCCTGGGTTGGGAGTTCAGAACTAGAGGGCATAGGTTTAGGGTGAGAGGGGAAAGATGTAAAAGAGACCTAAGGGGCAACATATTCATGCAAAGGGTGGTGCATGTATGAAATGAGCTGCTAGAGGAAGTGGTGGAAGCTAGTACAATTACAACATTTAAAGGACATCTGGATGGGTATACAAATAGGAAGGGTTTGGAGGGATATGGGCCAAATGCTGGCAAATGATAATGGATTAATTGAGGATACCTGGTCAGCTTGGATGAGTTGGACCAAAGGGTCTGTTTCCATGCTGTACATCTCTATGACTCTATGACTGTACATCACTGTGCCGCCATCTCCGCTGGGTCTGTTCTGCTGGTGGGAGAGTACATATCCAGGTACAGAGTCACATGTAGGCCAGACCAGGTGAGGATGGCAGATTTCCTTCCCTCAAAGACATTAGTGAACCAGTTGGGTTTTTCCTGACAATGATTTCAAGGTTATCAGTAGATTCTTAATTCGACTATCTGCCTTGGCAAGATTCAAACCTGGTCCCCAGAATCTTACCTAGATCTTTGGGATTCCCAGTCCATTAGAATACCACATACTGGATATTCAATGAGCAATATGATAATTGTACAAGTGAAAGAGTTGAGAGTGGTCTTGAGATATGGTAATGAGTCATTAGTTTACATATTACCGAGGGCCAATGTTTAGTTGAGAAATATAGAATAGGGCAAGAATAAATCCCTGGAGACACCAGAAATAATGGTGTGAGAGTGAGAAAAGAAGCCGTTGCAAGTCATTCACTCAATAGGATTAAGTTGATAAGGATGAAGCTAGTTGATGTTAACCAGTGAAGAGAATAATGTGGGATGTGGTTATCTCCTCCCTCTTCAAGACCCCATACATACCTTCTGGGTGAAGCAGTGATTTACCTTCACCTCACTCAGCCTAGTCTACTGTATTCACTGCTCACAATATGGTCTGCTCTACACTGGGGAGACAAAACATAGATTGGGTGACCATTTTGGGGAATACTGTCTATGAAAATGACCCTGAACTTTCTGTTGCTTTCTGCTTCAACATACCAATGTGTTCGCTGGCCACCATCTCTCTTTTGGGCTTGCTGCAGTGCTCCAGTGAGGTTCAATGCAATCTGGAAGAACAGCATTTCATTTTCTGCTTGGAGACATTACTGCTTCAGGACTTGATCAAGTTTAATTATTTTAGAGCATGACTACCTCCTTCCATATCTATTATCCACCGCACACCCCAAATCCTATCATGTCATGGGTTACGTTCAGCACAGTCAACCCATTTTCACCACTTGAAGAAGCTTCTAGAACTCCGGAGGTTTACTTCCCACCAGTGCAACATCAAAAAACTCTTCGGTGGGGGATTCAAGATGGCAGAGATCTAACAGGTCTGTCTTGCTGAGCTCTGCACCACAACTCAGGCGAATTGGTGCTTTAACCACCACCCCCTTCCCCAGCTAAGATGTTTGGAGAAAATCAATAATTAAATATTGGTTGAATTGCTACATACTTTTTTTTCCAGCAAAGGAAGATGACTAGAGGCAAAAGACCAAACAAATTGCAACATGCTGGATATTCCCCTGCAGCATTGGACATGCCCGTGGCCGCTGCTTCAGCCTCCTCTGAAACCCCAACAAACTCACCTACTCAACAAGTCTTGGCTGCAGAGTTCATGAAGCTCCGGGACAAGATCGAAGTATCGATCGAAGAAAATCACACCAGACTGGAACTGATCTCAGCCATGCTACAGAAGCATGAGCAGGAGCTGAAAGGACCCAGGAAGTGAGTGGAGGAGGTCGAGCGGCAGACCATGGCGTCGAGTCCTCGGTGGGGCGGATCCAGGCACCGGAGAAGCAGGTGCGGGCCTTAGTGGAGCAGGTAGACATGGACAATAATGGTTTTGATTTTCTTTCTCTTTTTTTTAATTACAGAAAGTGTTGTTGGATTTTTTCCAGTGTTAATTGAGGTCAATGTATGGTTGGGGATGGGTGGAATACACATTTTTAATTTCTTTGTTCTGGGTCATGGCTCAAGCTAGAAGGACCAATGGAGGTGTATGTGGGTAATGTAAGTATCCCCTGTGGGCAGGGAGTAGAGTCTCCCATCAAGTGTTTTCTTGCATTTTATATTTGGTTTAGTTTGTTGGTTTTTAGTAGATGTAATTTTTGAAAGTTTCGTTAACATAGTTTTCGTGTGTGTATTTTCTAGGCTCTATGAGTTTAATTATTTATACTTGGCGCATTGTAAGTAGGGTTCTTCCTTTCGGGGGTTCAAGCATTGTTATAGAGGGATATGGCTGATTGTGTTCTTAAATGGTGCACTTGGAATATTCTCTTGCTGGTCAAGAGAAAAAAAGTACTCTCGAGTCTCAGGAAAGAAAGGGTTGATATTGCCCGATTGCAGGAAACCCATCTTGACGGTAAGGAACATCTAAAGTTACAGCAGGTTGGGTTTGATCGGGTGTTCTTTTCTTCCTTTAACACTAAGAGCAGGAGAGTGCCTATACTTGTTTGGAAGAATCTCCCATTTAAGTTATTAGGTCACATTAGATTACATTACAGTGTGGAAACAGGCCCTTCGGCCCAACAAGTCCACACCGACCCGCCGAAGCGCAACCCACCCATACCCCTACATTTACCCCTTACCTAACACTATGGGCAATTTAGCATGGCCAATTCACCTGACCTGCACATCTTTGGACCGGAGCACCCGGAGGAAACCCACGCAGACACGGTTGCCTGAGGCGGGAATTGAACCCGGGTCTCCGGCACTGTGAGGCAGCAGTGCTAAGCACTGTGCCACCGTGCCGCCCACGGTGAGTACGAGCGGTTCGAAATCCTTAAAGCCTTAATACATGGTGAAAAATATGGCATTCTCAATGTCTACTGTCCCCCGGCACATCCCCTTAAATTTCTGACTGATGCAGTCTCCAAATTAATTGCCCTTGGCACGTGGTATACTATTGTAGGGGAGATTTTAAATGCCGCATGGTCCCCCCAGTGGATAGATTTCACAAAGACCCCCCAAACATCTCTCCACAATCTCAGCACCTGGTTGACTTATGCATGGAATTGGGGCTAGTGGATGTTTGGAGATGTCTCCATTCCACAGGTAGGATCTTTACCTTTACTTCTAATCTGCACAAGTGTCATACTAGGATTGACCTTTTTGTCAGCCCCTCGGTTTTTCTGGATTCAGTGACCTCCTGTATAATTGGAAATGTTGCCATGTCTGATCATGCAGCAGTATATTTGAGGTCAAGATTAAGGGCAATGGGTTGGGTTCACGACATTGGCGAATGAATCTTTTTATTCTCAAGGACAGTATGTTTATTGAGTACTTCTCGAGTGAGTTCAAAGTGTTCCTGGCCATTAATTCGGGTACAGCTAGCAACCCATCTATACTCTGGGAGACTGCTAAGGCCTAGGCTAGGGGGATAATTATTTCTTACTCCATCAGTTGGAGACGACAGAAGGGAGAGCAGCAGTGTCTGCTCAAGGAACAGTTGAAGGCAGCCGAGATGGCATATTTTGATAGGCCATTGGTGACTAAACTACAGTGAGTCAAAGCTCTCCGCGTTACTTTGAATTCCATGCTCACTCAGACAGCAAGGAGAGAACTCTCTTTAGTGAAACAAAAGCTGTTTCAGCATGGTGATAAGCCGGGTAAATACCTGGCATATCTGGGCAGGAGAAAGAATGCCCCCCAACTGTTACATTAATCAGAGAAGGCACTGGGATTCCTACTTGTGACTCTAAAAAGATTTTACTCCAAACTATACCAGTCAGAACGCTATAAGGATAGGTTGGCTAAGATGGAGTCATTTTTTAAGAACCTGGACCTTCCAGGTGTGAACTCTGAACAGGCGTCTTTTCTTAATGACGCTTTGACAGTGCAAGAGGTACAGGAGACAGTGAGACAGCTCTAAAGTGGAAAGGCACGCAGCCCTGATGGTCTCCCTAGTGAATTCTACAAAGAATTTATAAATATATTGTCAAGGCTGGTGCTGGACATGTACAACTATTTGTAGTCATGACTGCCTCCCGCCATCCCTGAGAGAGCCTAATATCTCTCTCATCTTCAAAAAAGGGAAGATCCCGGAGGACTGTGCTTCTATAGATCCATCTCACTGCTAAATTCAGTCTTCAAACTTTTGTCTAAGACTCTTGGATTAAGATTAGAGACAGTGTTGCCCTCTATTGTTAAGGAGGACCAGATGGGTTTTATAAAGGGCCACAAATCCTCCAACAATATTAAAAGATTACTGAATATGGTCCAAGTGTGTCAGCAGTGATTGGTTCAGGGATTAGTGATGTCTTTAGACGCTGAGAAGGCATTCGATTGGGCGGAGTGGCCTTATCTTTTTTGCACCCTGGAACAGTTTGGTCTAGGTGAGATCTTTGTCAGATGGATGGAGTTTCTGTGTAGTGATCCTCTGGTTCAGTTCTCAGCAATGGTGTAAGAACCAATAATTTCAGTATCCATAGGGGCAGTCGGCAAGGTTGTTCCAGGTGCCCTGGTTGTTCCCTCTCACCTCTACTGTTTATGTTGGTGATTGAGCATCTAGCAGAGACTATCCATAGAGACCCTAACATAGCTGCCCCGAAGGTGGGATCAAGGGCACATAAGATCACATTAAATGTGGATGATGTTCTCCTCTTATTAAACCCGGCAGTTTCTGTACCCCATTTAATACAATGTATTAATTTATTTGGCTCTTTTTCGGGATATAAAATCAAGTTTGCAAAGTCAGAAGCTATGCTCACAGGGGTCTTAGCAAAATACCTGACATCGAAGGTGAATCAGGATTTCCTTTTAAATGGTTGCAGGGGGATTTTCTTTACTTTGGTATTTTTGTTACTCCTACCTTTGATCAGTTATTTAAGGCTCATTTTGTTCACTTGCTTGACAACATTAAACAAGATCTTCAAAGATGAGAGAATAGTTAGTAGAGAGTTGTAGTATTGTAATTTGTGTTTTTTTTATTATACTGATATTTGTTATTGATTGTATTTTTCAATAATTTTATATGTTCGTAAAAAAAAAGAAAATTTACAGCCCAGGAATAGGCCCATCGACCCTCCAAGCCTGAGCCAATCCAAATGTACTGTTCTAAACCTGTCGGTCAATTCCTAAGCATCTGTATCCCTCTGCTCCCCACCTACTCATGCATCTGTCCAGACGCATTTTAATGACTCTACCGTGCCTGCCTCTATCACCTCTGCTGGCAACGTGTTCCAAAAGCCCACCACCCTCTGTGTGAAGTACTTTCCATCTCTCACCTTGAAAGCATGACCTCTCGTTATTGAATCCTTCACCCTGGGAAAAAGCTTGTCGCTATCCACCCTGTCTATACCCTTCATGATTAGAAGTTAAAAAAAAATTGCTAATAAATATATTTACAAAAAAAAATGGGAGGACCCCCCTTTCAATATCCTGGCTAGGTTGAAAAGCCCTTATTAAAATGAATATCTTTCCTCATTTGCTATATCCCATGTGAATGTTCCCTCTGACGTTTCTCAGCCAAACATTGCGGAGACTTACTGGCTCGTTTAGTACTTTTATTTGGCATGACAGACGGACCCTCATTAATCTCACCAAATTGCAACTCTTAATATCCGGGAATAGGCTTCCTGGATATTAAGAGATACCAACTAAGCTCCCTTCTGTTTTTGAGATTGACTGAGTTTGTGAGGACCCGACGTCAATATGATTAGATATTGAGGCCTCCCAGGCAAGATGCCCTCTTACTAGTCTGCTGTTTATGGATAAGATGAGGACAGTTACAGAATACTTTCAGAATCCAATTATTATTAATACTGTCAAAGCTTGGAGGGCAATGTGACAGAGTGAGGGCAATTTACCCAAGACCTCTTTTCTCACCCCTATAGTTTGTATGCTGTGATTCCAGCCAGGGATAATGGACCTTATATTTAAACTTTGGGCAACTAGGGGAGTCTCTTGACTGGGGGACTTTGTTTGAGGGTGAGATCATGATGTCCTTTGACCAAAGGAGCTGCGAGTATGGATTGTCTGGCAGAGACCTTTATTGCTTTTTCCAGGTTAGGGACTTTACTCAAAAAAGAATTACGCTTTTGACCAAACCCCACAGATTCAATAGAGAAAAGAGTGCTTCATGCCTAGAGCATTTTCTCGGTTAGTACAGTCTACCGCCTACTGGAAGGTAGTTTCTTGGATGATATTAAGCGACTATGATCTTGATCAGATGGGCCAATGGGCTGAGGAGTGGTAGATGGAGTTTTGGGAAAGCAAATCTTAGCAGGGCTTTTACACTTGATGGTAAGGTCCTAGGCAGTGTGGCTGAACAAAGAGAGCTTGGAGTGCAGGTTCATAGCTCCTTGAAAGTGGAGTCACAGGTAGATAGGATTATGAAGAAGGTGTTTGGTATGTTTTCCTTTATTCGTCAGAGTATTGAGTACAGGAGTTGGGAGGTCATGTTGCGACTGTGCAGGATATTGGTTCGGCCACTGTTGGAACTTTGCATGTAATTCTGGTCTCTTTCCTATTGGAAAGATGTTGTGAAACTTGAAAGGGTTCAGAAGAGATTTACAAAGATGTTGCCAGGGTTGGAGGATTTGAGCTATAGGAAGAATCTGCTTTCCCTGGAGAATCAGAGGCTGATGGGTGACCTTATAGAGATTTACAAAATTATGAGGGGCATGGATAGGATAAATAGACAAAGACTTTTCCATGGGGTGGGGGAGTCCAGAACTAGAGGGCATAAGTTTAGGGTGAGAGGGAAAAGATATAAGAGACTAAGGGGCAACTTTTTCACTCAAAGGGTGGTATTTGTATGGAATGATCTGCCAGAGGAAGTGGAGGCTGGTATAATTGCAACATTTAAAAGGCATCTGGATGGGTATATGAATAAAAAGGGTTTGGAGGGCTATGGGCCAGGTGCTGGTAGGTGGGACTAGATTGGGTTGGGATATCTGAGCGGCCTGGACGGGCTTGACCGAAGGGTCTGTTGCTGTGGTGTACATCTCTATGACTCAATGTGAGGTCTGGGAGAAAGACTGGGAGTTAAGATCTCCTCCAAGACATGGGAAGACATTTACGAGAATGCAAGAAAAATCTTGATCTATAACAGGACACACGCCATGGGGTTGAAGGTTCTTCATAGGTTCATTTGGGCTCTAGATCATCTTGCGAAATTTAAAAAGGGAGAATCTCCAATGTGTCCCAAGTGTAAACTAAGAATAGGTACCCTCACTGTTTGTGAGGTCATGCCACATTATGGCAGGAGAAATAGAAAGGGTCTTGGAGACTGAAGTTGAGGCAGACCTGGTCTCTCTTCTGTACGTGGGAAAAAGCTTTTTAAAATTCTCACTTCTTGTGCGAGGAAGAACATTCTGATGAGCTGGGTGTCTGAGAACTTCCTCAGTCTGTTGGGGTGGCGTAAGTTAATGATGGAACACATTCCTTTGGACTTTCTTACAAATATGGAGCACCCTAAAAAAAAAGAACGTGTGTTTATTAAACACGGCAGCCCTTTTTGAATTACCTGGAAGTAGATTTGTCTGCCATTTTAATTAGGGCCTTCGTTTAGCCATGATGGTTAGTGAACCTGATGCCCTGAGAGGAAGAATTTCGAATAAAGGTGTGTGTAATAATTAATGCTCTCGATGGTTTGGAGTTTCGGTTTTGTTTAGGTGAGCAGCAGTGACCACATCTGCAGCAAGTGTTGGTTGCAGGAAGAACTCCAGATCAGAATTGATGATCTGGAATCTGAGCTTCAAACACTACGGCATATTGAGGGGCGGGGGGTAGTTACCTGAATGCTTTGTTTCTGGAGCCAGTCACACCCAGTAGATTAAGTAATTCAAATTCAGTTAGACATCAGGAACAACAGGGTGTGACTGTAAGTGAGGCAGGTAGGGGGATTCTGAGTTCAGGAGTGGAGGAACCTCAGCCATTGACCTTGTCCAACAGGTATGAGATGTTAGCTCCCTGTATGGATGAGGAAAAGGGCTACAGAGAGGATGAGCGAGATGGCCTTGGCACCATGGTGCAGAAGACCATTCAGGAGGAGGGATCAAAAAGACAAGTAGTTGTTATAGGGGATTCTTTAATTTGGGGGACAGATAGTATCCATTGTGAAAGGTAAAAACAATGACTGCAGATGCTGGAAACCAGATTCTGGATTAGTGGTGCTGGGCAGGCACAGCAGTACAGGCAGCAGCCGAGGAGCAGTAAAATTGACGCTTCAGGCAAAAGCCCTTCATCAGGAATACAGGCAGAGAGCCTGAAGGTTGGAGAGATAAATGAGAGGAGGGTGGGGGTGGGGAGAAAGTAGCATAGAGTACAATAGGTGAGTGGGGGAGGGAATGAAGTTGATAGGTGGAAAGGAAGATAGGACAAGTCATGGGAACAGTACTGAGCTGGAAGTTTGGAACTGGGGTGAGGTGGGGGAAGGGGAAATGAGGAAACTGTTGAAGTTCACATTGATGCCGTGGGGTTGAAGTGTTCTGAGGCGGAAGATGATTATCAAGCACTAGGAAGGACATTGAAGAACAGGTCCTTAAGGGTCATAATATCTGGATTACTGCCCGAGCCACACGCTAACTGGCATAGGGATAAGAAAATTAGGGAAGTAAACACATGGCTAAGAGATTGGTGTGGGAAAGAGTGAATTCATTTCACAGGACATTGGCATCAGTTTTGGAACTGGGGTGATCTGTACCGATGGGACGGTCTCCACCTGAACCAATCTGGAACCAGTGTTCTGGCGAAAAGGATAAATAGCGTGGTCACTAGGACTTTAAACTTGCGAGTTGGGTGGGGGAGAAAGGGAAAGGGAAAGCAACAGAGAGTTTAGAGTTAAGTAGAATGATAAGCAGCATTCAAGTAGAATGTGTGCAGGGTTTAAGTTCAAGGCAGACTGGGAATGAAGCAAAAAGGAATGATAACTTAGGACATACTACTAGAGGTGATGGAAATCATGAGGATAAGAAAATTAGATTAGATTACTTACAGTGTGGAAACAGGCCCTTCGGCCCAACAAGTCCACTCCAACCCGCCAAAGCGCAACCCACCCATTCCCCTACATTTATCCCTTTTACCTAACACTAGGGCAATTTAGCACGGCCAATTCACCTAACCTGCACATCTTTGGATTGTTGGAGGAAACCGGAGCACCCGGAGGAAACCCACGCAGACACGGGGAGAATGTGCAAACTCCACACAGTCGCCTGAGTCAGGAATTGAACCCGGGTCTCTGGCGCTGTGAGGCAGCAGTACTAACCACTGTGCCACCGTGCTGCCCACAGTGCTTTACTTGAATTAAGGTGCATTAAGGTGCTTTACTTGAATGCTCATAGTATTCATAACAATGTAGATGAATTAACAGCACAAATCATCGTGAATGATTATGATGTGGTAGGCATCACAGACGTGGTTGCAGGGGGTTCAGGACTAGCAGTTAAATATCCAAGGATTTACAACTTATCAAAAAACAGGGAGGTGGGCAGAGTTGCCTTGTTAGTTAAGAATTAAATTAAATCTATGGCATTGAATGACATAGGATCAGATGATATGAAGTCTATGTGGGTGGAGTTGAGGAATGACAAAGGCAAAAAAAACAATAATGGGAGTTATGTACAGACCTCCCAAGCATGGAATGCTTACAGGATGGCTTTTTGGAACAGCTTGTAATGGAGCCCAAAAGGGAGCAGGTTATTCTGGACCTATTGCTTTGTAATGATCCAGACTTTAAGTTATTTTATAAAGGGAACACTTAGGAGGCAGCAATCATAATATGGTAGAGTTCAGTCTGTAGTTGAAAAGAGAGAAGGCAAAATTGGATGTAATGGTGGTACAGTTAAATAAATGTAATTACAGGGGCATGAGAGAGGAACTGATGAAAATCGACTGGAAGAAAAGCCTAGTGGAGAAGACAGTAGAGCAACAATGGCAGGAGTTTCTGGGTGTAATTGAGGACACAGTACAGAGGTTCATCCCAGAGAAAAGAAGATTTAACAGGGGGTGGGGGTGGTTAGACAGCCAAGGCTGACAAAGGAAGTCAGGAAATCATAGAAAAAAAGAGAAAGCCTATAAAGTGGCCAAGAGCACTGGGAAATCAGAAGATTGGGAAGACTACAAAAACAAACAGAGGATAACAAAGAGAGAAATATGGAAGGACAGGATCAATTATGAAGGTAAGATAGTCAGTAATATTAGAAATGATAGTAAAAGTTTCTTTCAATACATAAGAAACAAACGAGAGGCAAAAGTAGAAATTGGGCCACTCCAAATTGATGCAGGAAGGCGAGTGTTGTGAGATAAGGAAATAGTTGAAGAACGTAATAAATACTTTGTCAGTCTTCACATCAGTAATATCCCAGCAATTAAGGACAGTCAAGGGGCAGAGCTGAATATAGTGGACATTACAAAAGAGAAAGTGCTCGAAAACCTAAAAAGTCTAAAAATTGAAAAATCTCCTAGTGCAGATGTGCTACATCCTAGAGTTCCAAGGGAGGTGGCCGAAGAAATACAGACTTTTTTGTAATCTTTCAAAAAAGTCAGGGAAAGTCCAGATGATTGGAATATCACTGTTGTAACCCTCTTGTTCAAGAAAGGATCAAGACAAAAGATGGAAAATTACAGACTGATTAGCCTAACCTCAGTTGTAGATAAAATTCTAGAATCCATCATTAAAGATGAGATTTCTAAGTTCTTGGAAGTGTAGGGTCCAATTACAAAAAGTCAGCATGGATTTTGAAAGGGGAGGTCATGTCTGACAAACTTGTAAGAATTCTTTGAAGATGTAACAAATAGGTTCGACGAGGGAAACCCAGTGGATGTTATCTACCTAGACTTCCAAAAGACCTTTGAAAGGTGCCTCACGGGAGGCTACGGAGTAAGGTGAGGGCCAATGGTGTTCAAGGTGAGCTACTGGCATGGATTCAAGATTGGCTGTCTGACAGAAGGCAGAGAGTTGGGATAAAAGATTCTTTTTCGGAATGGCAGCTGGTGACAAGTGGTGGCCCGCAGGGTTCAATGTTGGGGCCACAGCTGTTCACTTGATATATTAATGAAGGGACTAGGGGCATTCTGGCAAAGTTCACCGATGATATGAAGTTAGGTGGACAGGCAGTTCTGTGGAGGTGGGGAGGTTGCAGAAAAACTTAAGACAGTTTAGGAGAGTGGTCCAAGAAATGGCTGATGAAATTCAATGTGAGCAAATGTGAGGTCTTGCACTTTGGGGAAAAAAAAATACAGGCATGGACTATTTTCTAAACGGAGAGAAAATTCATAAAACCAAAGTACAAAGTGATCTGGGAGTACTAGTCCAGGATTCTCTAAAGGTTGACTTGCAGGTTGAGTCCGTGGTTAAGAAAGCAAATGTAATGTTGTCATTTATCTCAAGAGGGTTGGAATGTAAAAGCAGCGATGTGCTACTGAGACTTTATAAAGCTCTGGTTAGGTCCCATTTAGAACACTGTATCCAGCTTTGGGCCCCACACTTCAGGAAGGACATACTTGCACTGGAACATGTCCAGCAGAGATTCACACGGATGATCCCTGGAATGGTAGGCTAACATACAATGAATGGCTGAGGATCCTGGGATTGTATTCATTAAGAGTTTAGAAGATTGAGGGGAGATCTAATAGAAGCTTACAAGATAATGCATGGCTTAGAAAGAGTGGATGCTGGGAATTTGCTTCTGTCAGGCAGGGATACTAGGACTCATGGGCACAGCCCTAGAATTAGAGGGGGTCAATTTAGAATGGAAATGAGGAGACATTTCTTAAGCCAAAGAGTGGTGAGCCTGCGGAATTCACTGCCACGGAGCGCAGTGGAGGCCAGGACGTTAAATGTCTTCAAGGCAGAGATTGATAAATTCTTAATCTCACAAGGAATTAAGGGCTACTGGGAGAGTGCAGGTAAGTGGCATTGAAATACCCATCAACCATGATTGATTGGCAGAGCGGACACGATGGGCCAAATGGCCTTACTTCCACTCCTATTTCTTATGGTCTTATTTATTTATTGATCTGTAGGAGTATGGTTTGGATTCACTCTGTAGAGTAGGGGAGTAGCTAGTTTATTATTGCTGTTATAATTTTATAGTTATATTTGTAATTTTATAATTTCATAAGAAAAATTTCTCAATAAAAATATTTTTATAAATCCTTTGATAATTGTTGGGGTGGAATGACTAAATGAACCATTTTTAGATTACTTTACAGTGTGGAAACAGGCCCTTCGGCCCAACAAGTCCACACCGACCCGCTGAAGCGCAAACCACCCATACCCCTACATTTATCCCTTACCTAACACTACGGACAATTTAGCATGGCCAATTCACCTGACCTGCACATCTTTGGAGTGTGGGAGGAAACCGGAGCACCTGGAGGAAACCCACGCAGACACAGGGAGAATGTGCAAACTCCACACAGTCAGTCGCCTGAGGTGGGAATTGAACTCGGATCTCTAGCGCTGTGAAGCAGCAGTGCTAACCACTGTGCCACCATGCCGCCCACCTATCTACTCACTCCTCCACATTCTCTCCTCCTTCCTTCCCCCCACACAAATCAGCATAAATACCATCCTTTCCCATCTGCAATCAGTTCGGCAGAATGCTCACTCGACCCAAAATATTAACTCTGCCTTCTCGCCACAGATGCTACCAGGCTGGTTGGGTTTTCTCCTGCAATTTCTGTTTTTGCATGTTACAGAAAGAACCAAGTTTGGGTACGGAAAGGGGATGCGAATGGAAATTAATACAGTATAGGAAGATATCAGAGTTTCCTGTGACTGAATACAATGTGAGAAACAGAAAGTAAAATGAGATATCAAAACTTAAGGGATGACTGTGGATATGAGTTTGGGAGTTTACATGGAGGAAGATTGAGTGAGATAACTAGGCAGTTGAACATCCAGTTTCAGTGCATGTTAAATACAGCAGCTCAGATTGATAATTCTGTTTTAAAAATAACATCTCCCACTCTATTAGGTTATCTGTAAATAAAAATATCAACCTCTGTTTATTGTTCCACTAATTACAGCTTTTATTGCATTACCCTTTTTCTGGAATTTTCCTTTACTGGATTTTGCTCCTAAATGGCTTGACTGCAATTTTGAGATCTCTCCTCACCTCCCCCCACCACTGGGGAAAAAAAAACTTTCCTTCTGCATAAACCCAAAGCTCCCTAAGTCCCTGGGCATAATCTGAAAGCATGATCTTTGCATTATGAACAGCAAACAGCAAACCCAGTGCCTACGTTTTTGTTGAATACTATGAAGCTAATCTTGACAGCAATCTTTGTGGAGAAAGTGAGGACTGCAGATGCTGGAGATGAATCAAAGTGTGGTGCTGGAAAAGCACAACCGGTCAGGCAGCATCGAAGCAGCTAGATGTTGAAGAGCTAATGAAGAGCTAATGCTTGAAACATTAATTCCTGATGAAGAGATTATGCTCAAAACGTTGACTCTCCTGCACCTCGGATGCTACCTGACCAGTTGTGCTTTTCCAGCACCACACATTTTGACAATAATGTTTGTGTCCAACATTTCCTTCTCACTACTGAATTTGTGTGAACTCTGCCAGTGAATCAGCTGTAACTAGTGTTCCACCTTTGAAGAATGTCTGCTCACATATGAGGATAGCTAGTCACCTGTGAACTTATATTGATGATTAATGACAGCAGGCTAGAACATTCATGGATTTAAAACGAAAAGGGGCCAATAAGGACAAACTGCAATCATATCATGTGAAATAACTCTAAATCATAATTACAATTGGCATCACCACAGCCAGTGAGATCCACCTTCTTGGAAGTGATAGCTGAAGGAATAAACAGACGATGCACCTTTCTGGAAAGGCAAGATTGACATCGAGGGTTAACCCTCACATCGAGGGTTAATTTCATGATTCAGAATAGGATCTTGGATTCACACCAGAACATCAACTATAAATGAAAAGGTCTCATGACCGTACATTGCCAGTTCAACCATAATCAATGCCAGAATCATTAATGCTTATGCTCAGACCGTCGACTCAGAAGAAAATAAGGAAATGTTCTATTCTGAACTTCACATCCTCACGGTCATCCTAAAGTATCTGGTGTACTTCAATGCCATAGTTGCCTATGATTTTAATGTCTCAAAAGGAACCATTTAAAAAAAACTTGCTGTTGGAAAATCATCTGACAAAGTTTGCTAGTGATCCATATGGGGCACTATTGCTGGTTGGACAGATCATTGACTTGGTTGATGTGAATGAATCTCCACCTAGCATGAAGTTATAAGAACAGAAAAGAACTCATAAGAAGTCCAAGAAGACAATGATTAACATCTCAACTCAAAAGCAGCCTGACCAAAGACAGCAATTTCAAAAGCAGCTCAGAAACAAACCTGGAAGATCTTTACACTCCCAACTCAATTTTAGAACAGTGGGATGCAATAAAGCCAGCTGTAATAGGCACCTGTGTCCAAAACGCTGGGTTGAAGCTTCACTGACACAAGGACTGGCTTGACAAAAACAAATCAAATACATGACCACCTTGAACAAAAATGAGCAACCTTCATTGCTAGTAAAAAGCCCAAGGTCACAATTTGAGAAGGTAACATTCCAACAGCTCAAGGCTAATACCCAAAGACAAGCCCAGAATGTAAAAGACAATTGGTGGGAAGTGAGAAACCCTAAGAAATCTGAAGGTATGCTGACAATCACAACATGCAAAGCTTTTCTATAGCAACGAGAGCTCTCTTAAAAACTAGGGCAGCACAGTGGCTCAAATGGTTTGCAATGCTGCCTCGCAGCTCCAGGGACCCAGGTTCGATTCCAGCCTCAGGCGACTGCATGAAATTTGCACATTCTCCCAGTGTCTGGGTGGGTTTCCTCCAGGTGCTCTGGTTTCCACCCCAAGATGTGCAGGTCAGGTAAACTGGCCATGCTAAATAACCCATAATGATGGGTGTATGAGTAGGGAAATGGGTCTGGGTGGGTTACTCTTCGGAGGGTCGGTGTGGACTTGTTGGGCTGAAAGGCATGTTTCCACACTGTAGGGAATCTAATTTAATCAAGTACAAATGCACAGAACCCCCTTCACTTGCAAGATTTGTACCTCTCCTTAAGGGTGACTATGTCCCAATCCTCAATGTTGAAAACAATAGCTTAAGAATAGTAGACAATAGTCTCACACTATCCCCCAATTCTGTATGGGTGAGAACATGGATCGACCACTATCAATGGGAGTTGCAACAAGAAATTAGTGAACAAGAAAAAAACAAAGCTTGCAGGCAGATGGCCGCGGTGGCCTTTGTTCACATCAAGATTCCATGCAGTCAGCCTTCAGACTTAGGAAAAGACACCCCCCCCCCCCCCCCAATGCATTGCAATTTCAGAAATATAACAATTATCAAGGAAGATAAATCACATTGGTGGAATCTACCAAGGCTGTCTGTTGCTCTTGGCAGGAAAATCCCAACACGTGTCTGAATTGCCTACTTCCTTTAGCTGGTGAAATTCTGTCACTCCCTGTACCTTTAAGCCTTCCAGATGAACCTCTGACATGGAATCTGCTTGTCAACAAAGACTAAGAAAAATTTCAAGAAAAATGTCAAGAATACCAGGAATGATTCATTGCACTCATCCCAGCCAAACCATTTGATTCAGCAAATCTCGAAACTAAATTATTTTCCAGATATTTGGATGTCTAAGAACTTCTTCACAATCCTATAACTGTCTTGAATGGGAGATCTGAAACAAACAAAATCTGAACTAGTGTCAAAGCAAGGCTGTGATAGCGCCCACATTTACAATCTACCTGGAAAGTGGCTATTCATCACAAAAGTCAACTTTCACAGACATTCTTGACCTGCAATATATGGATGAGTGTAGTACCATTGCTCCTTCTGCACTGGAACCACTCACTTTTCAATTTTGCATACAACCTATTGCTAAAGCCAAACTCCTACAAACCCAGACTTGCACAATCAAATATCCCACCTACACATGTTGAAGGTCATGGATATGTGCGAGTTTATCCATTTTGGTCAGAGGAATATAACTATTATTGAAATAGAGAGAATCTTTAGCATGCTTCAGTGCAGAGGGATCTGGGTGTCCTCTTGTATGAATTGCAGAAAGCTCGTATACGAGCATAGCAGGTAATAGGAAGGCAAATGGAAGGTTGATATTTGTTACTAAAGGAATAAAGCAAAAAGAAAAGGAATAGTGCATAAAAGTAGGGGGAAGTATTGCTGCAACTTTACAAGGTGAGACCACCTGGAGTAGTGCATACAATTTTGGTCCCTTACTTAAAGGGAGATGTAATTCTAGCAGAATTAGTTCAGAGGAGGCTCTCTAGATCGGTTTTATATATGAGAGGCTTGTTTTATGATGGGATATTGAGCAGTTTGGACATCTATTCCCTGGAGTTTAGAAGAAAAAGATTAATTGAAGTATACAAGATACTAAAGTGGATTGTAAAGTAGATCTAGAGAAAACATTTTCTCACACAGGGAAAACTAGTACAAGGAGTTATAGCATTAGGATGAGATAGTAGATTTAAAACAGAGACGGGAAGGAATTACTTCTAGGGGTTGGGAATCTGTGGAATTCACTATCCCAGAGAACAGTGGATGCCAGGACATTGTGGAAATTTGAGATAGATATATATAAAAACTATGTATTTTTATTGAAAGAAAAAAAAGGACATTTTTAAACATTTTTTACAAAATTACAAAGTAATACAAACAAGTATAAACACTAATATACAATTAAATATTAAAAAAATAAGTAATAACCAAACCATAAGAGAAAAAACTCAGCTAACTACTCATCTATCCTACAAACAGCCAAAGCATAAAATATCTTGCATTACTAGTAAGAAATAACACAATAATTAAATAATTAAGTATATACTCAAAATGGATTAACATCAAGTCATAATAAAACTCGTATTTATACAGAATTCCTTCCCTCGGGAGCACCCAGACCAGCTAGAAACACTACCACAGCCAGACAAAAGCCCTTGACAATATTGGCTGAAATATCAGTGTCTATATAGTTCAGAAAGGGCTGCCATATTTTATAGAATACTTCAGTTTTATGGTGCACCATATTTGTGAGGGAGTCAAGGGGGATATATTCCATGATTAACCTGTGCCAGTTCAAAAGTCCTGGAGAGCCCTCAGCTACCCAATTAACTAAGATATTTTTCCTTGCACAGAAAGAGAGAATGGAGAATCGTTTCCTCCCGTGCACATCTAGGGAGGGCAGATTTGAAAAGTCCAGGTGAAAAGACACTGGATCCGATCCAATCCAATCTCCGTTCCCAAGATTTCTGTCAGAGCATTCGCTACTCTGTCCCAGTATTTGCGGATCTTGTGACATGTCCATAAACAGTGCGTGAGAGTGCCCATTTCTATTTTACATTTAGGACACATTGGGGATGCTCCTACCCTAAATTTTGCCAGTCGTTCCAGTGCTATAGGAGCCCTATGGAGTATCTTTAATTGAATAGCTTGAGTTCTATTACAAAGAGAGATCTTTCTGGCATTTTCCCAGATGTCCTCCCACATTTCTGAAGGGATTTCTAACCCCAGTTCCTGGTTCCATGTTTTAAACAGTCATTCCATGTCTTTTGATACCTCGTTATGTAATGAGTGATAAAGAGTACTGACAGAGGGTGGACCCATTGGCTATAGTACTCTTCTTTCCCTATCCGATTTGTAGGGACTGTCTAATGATGTGATCTTCTTCTGTATATAATCTCAAATTTGTAAATACTGAAAAAGGTCTCCATTCGGCAGTCCAAACTTCTGGTGCAGCTGCTCAAAAGACATCATAACCTCCCCATCGAACAGATCCCCTATGCAAGAGACACCTCTGGACCTTCAGGTTTTAAATGTAGCGTCTGTCAGCCCTGGCTGAAAACCCCATGCTCCCACTGTAGGAGTATAAAGGAGAGGTTTTTTTGTAACTTATCCTCTTCTTGCTGCATTATCCTCCAGGCTTTAATCGTATTTAATACAATAGGGTTTTTACAATAGTCCATAATAGCCCTCATCTTATCTAAAAATAAAAGATTGATGAGGGGACACTTTGTTTGGGAGGTCTCGATGTCTAAACAAATTGATTGTGGGTCACAAGAGACCCAATCAGCTACACAGCCTAATAGAGAGCTCAACTGATACCTCCTAAAGTCTGGAAAATACAGTCCTCCCCTTGCTTGCGGAAGCTGCAGTGTTTCTAATTTGATAAGGGGCCGTCTATGATTCCAAATAAAGGAACCAAGCCAGCCATGTAGTTTACATAACACCAGTCTTGGCAACATCAAAGGGAGCATTCTCATAGGATATAAGAGACAAGGCAGAATATTCATTTTAACTAGAGCTACTCTGCCTAACCAGGATATTGGGAGATCTCCCCAGCGTTGAAGGTCCTGCCTTATTTTTTCGAGTAGGTGCACAAAATTGGCTTTATACAGCTGACCAAATAGCGGGGTGATAAAAATACCTAAGTATAGAAAACCCTCCAGTAACCACTGAAAGGGAAAACAAGATCCGTCCGATAAATTGGATATACCAGCGAGACCACCCAAAGGCGTGGCCTCCAATTTCATAAAATTGATTTTATAGCCTAAGAACATACTAAATAGATTAATTACTTAAATTAAGCAGGGCACGGATATCAAAGGATTACTTAAGAAAAGGAGGACATCGGCATAGAGAGTCTTTTTATGTTTACCCGAACCAACCCGCGGAGCCACTGTTAGAGTCGGTTTGTATAGCTTCCGCTAGTGGTTCAATTATTAGTGTGAATAATAGTGAGAGAGGACATCCCCGACGACAACCCCTACCCACATTGAAGCTATCCAAACCTAAACAATTGGTAATCACGGCTGCTTTGGGGTCACTGTATAATATTGAGACCCATTTAGAAAATACCTCTCCAACACCAAACCTTTGCAGTATGTAAAAAAGATATGATCATTTAACCCGGTCTAATGCCTTCTCTGCATCCAAGGAGACAACTATGCCCAGTATTCTTTCCTGTTGACAGGCTTGTATCATATTTAAGACACTTCTAATGTTGTTAGATGACCTACAGCCCTTGATAAACCCTGTCTGGTCCTCTTTTATGATGTATGGTAAGAGGCTAACATTTTAGAAAGGATTTTAAAATCTACATCTAGCAAGGATATTGGTCTATATAATGAGAAATCTTCTGGGGCCTTTCCTTTTTTAAGAATGAGAGAAATATTTGCTTCTCTCAACGAAGGCAGGAGGCAGCCCTGACTATGTGAGGAATCATACATATGTAAAAGTGGACCAGCCAGTTCCCCTATGAATTCTTTATAAAATTCAACCTGGAATCCGACTGGTCCAGGTGCTTTGCCATTCTGAAGCTGTCTAATTGCATCGAGTACTTCCTGGGTTGCCAGGGGAGCATTCAGGACTGACACCTGCTCAGAGGTAAAATCCGGAAAAGCCAAGTTCTTAAAGAAGAACTCCATCTTCTTAGTTCGATCCTCACAGTCCTGTGATTTATATAGTTCAAAATAGAATTTTCTAAAGGCTGTATTGATCCTTTTACGATCACAAGTCAGAGTACCAGCACTTTCCCTAATGGACGTGATAGCTCGAGGAGCCTTTCTTTTCCTAGCAAGATATGGCAGATATCTGCCAGGCTTGTCTATATTCATATAGACTTTGCTTTGCAAATAATATTTCCCTCTTTGCTGTTTGGGTAAGTGCTGTATTCAAGGCTGTCCTAAGGGCTGTGATTCTTTGTAGCTTAGTAATAGAGGGCCTATCAACATAAGCTATCTCAGCTGCCTTCAAGCCAGCCTCGAGTAGGCGCTGTTGTTCTCCCTTTTGTCTTTTCTGGGTCACAGAATGAGATGATCAAACCTTGCGCATAAGCCTTAATGGTCTCCCACATCTTCGACAGGTTACTGGCCATACGTGAATTAATTTCCAAAGAAGTTTTGAATTCTTGAGAAAAATATTTTATAAATTTGTTATCCTTTATTAAGAAGGAATCCATACGCCAATGTCAGGGGCCTGCCCCATCATTCCTAATCTTAACTTCCACATATACTACGGCATGATTAGGGATTGCTATATTACCTATTTTGCAGGACAGTATGGAATTCAAAAAAGGTCGAGGGAGCAAAAAAAAAGATCAATTCTAATACGACACTAGTGTGGGTTAGAGTAGAAGGTAAAGTCTCTGCGCTGGGGGTGAAGACACCTCCACACATTTACTAGCCCGAGCTCCTTGTTCAGATCCACCAATTGTGTGGATCTAGAGAGATACCCATAGTACTCAGGTATCCTATCTGAGTCCATAATACAATTAAAATCTCCTACAATTGTATGGCGGGCACAAAAAGCCATCAACTTGGGAGAACACTTCTGTTACAAATTTGAAGGGGTGTACCAGGGGGCAATAAAGATTCAAAGTCCCATACTCCTCTCTATTTAGTGGGGCTTTGATCAGTATATACCACCCAGTCATCTTTTATCTGGCTTAAGATTTTAAAAAGAAAATTCTTTTGAATGAGATTGACTACTCCCCTACTTTTTGAGGTGAAAGATGAGAAAAAGGCCTAGTCAAATTCACCCTGTTGTAATTCCAAGTGCTTTTTTACAGGAGACACATCTACTTGACAAAGAGCTAGATCGACCCTTTCTTTTTTGAGGTTTGATAATATCTTCTTCCTTTTGATTGGTGAGTTACTCCCCTTGACATTACAGGTATACTACCTAAGCGAATGGCTAGCCATGATCGTCCAGGCAAGCCAGAGACCCTCCAGGAGGAAGAACTCCACCCAAAACACCCGGAGTAAAGATCATGGAAAATTCACAAAAGCAAAAATTCTTTAAGACATTACACCAATACAATTAAAAATTATTGCTAAGTTTAAAAAAAAAACACATTTGAAAGGACATTTTCCCCTTTACTCCCAGGGGGCGTAACTACCTATCAATAACCCCATCGTAACCTCTCCTGACTAGTACCCCACCCTCAACCCAGGCATTATAAAATGGAGTAGACAAATTCAAGTGTTCTATAAAAACAAAGTTAAAAGTGAGTGATCCCTACTCCCCCACACCAACACCTAGGTGCGTTTAGCAAGCATAATACAAAATATAAATATATAAAACTACAAAGTTACTTAGTTTTCTAATAATTGCTAGGATTGTAAGATGACAGAAGAGAACCCTGCTCTAAAACAAAGTAGGACAAAACAAACCTCCCCCCACCCACACAAATCAAATAAGCCACACAGCCTGTAAAAAAAAAATCAGTGAATAACAAATAAGCCCCCCTCCCTGTCCCCTGGAGAAGGTAATGAACAAAAAAGGGACGGAGAAGGGAAGGAAGGGTAAACGTTGTGGGGGCAGGGCAAAGGCAAATCATTATCCATACAGTTTGAGTCTTACAGTCTATTTAAGAGAGCATAAAAATTCTTTAGCCTTCTCTGGTGATCCAAAATTGTATACGGATCCTTCATGGCTGAAGTACAGCGTTACTAGATATCACAAGGAATACTGGATATTTAGGTCTCTTAGATGCTACTTCGCCTCATAAAATGCCCTCCTCTTGCAGACCATGGTTGGAGAAAAATCCTGGAACAACAATCCTGCAACCCTTGTACATCATGACCTGGGGATCCTTCCCCAGAACTCTGGAGGCTCCCAGGTGCATCTGCTTCTGTTTATAGCATTGGAGCCAGAACAAAACTGGGCGGGGGCGCTGGTCTGGCCCGGGCCTGCGTACAGCAACCCAGCTGGCCCACTCCACCTGCACCTGACCTGATCCCAACTCCAACTTTTAATATTTGAGGGAGCCATTGCTCAAAAAAAAACTGCAAGCTGGCTTTCCTCTTCCCGTTCAGGAAGGCCCAGCAACCGAATATTTTTCAACGACCCCGATTGTCGAAGTCATTGATGTGCTCTTCCAAGGTCCAGGCTTGCTGCTCGAGAACCCGGAGCCAGTCCACGGCCAACTTGGCAGCAGTTTGAGGTTGCAGCCTTTTGCTCCGCCCCTTCAATGCGTTGTTTGAGTTTTTCAATTTCTTGGTCGTGCTTCTGCAACACAATGGAGAACTCCCCCCATCTGGTCCTGGATTCTTCCATGAAGGCATTAGTCCTCTCCTGGAGCTTGCTGAACATGGAGATCAGGCTTGCCTCCACAGGTAAGTCCCCCGAGGCAGACGTGAATGTGTCTGCTGCTGTGGGAGGGGGTGGGGTCCCTGCCTGTTGCGAACTTCGGGAATTTTTGCCCTTCGTCATTTTAAGAACGCCAAACTGTTCAAGTTTAATGCAAAATGACCAAGTATGCTGGGCAAAAGCTATTTTAAATTATTTAAAAAGGTGTGGTGAAGGCGGGTGACCCACTTTGCCAGAGTCTTAGGCAGAGCACTACAGACTCAGACTTGCTGGGTTGCCGCCATCTTGAATTTCCCGATAGATAGATCTTTAATTAGTAATAGGTTGAAGGGTTATGGGGAGCAGACAGGAACGTTGAGTTGAGGTCAAGGAGGCGGCGATCAGTCGGGTTTTTATTAAATGGAGGAACAGGCTCAAGGGGTTGAATTGCTTTCTCCTACATGTCCTTACATTCCTATGTAAGGAATATATTGAGAGTTTCCCATACCTCTGAACGTATCTCTCAAAAAGCCACCATTGACAAGGAGGATCAACTTGGAGATGTATCAGCACAAGCTTCCACGAACTACAGCAGAGTGGTCGACAACACAGATCTCTTCAATTCAATAAAAGCCCTAATGTAATTTAATTGTTACCATGCTCTTGTATTGTGGTGAAATGTGGAATGTCTATCAATAACACTAAAGCACAACAGAATTTCCACTACCAACACCTCCACCACTTTCTCCAACTTCAACAGATTGACTATCAAACCAACACCAGTACCTTTCTTGAAGCAGAGTTCTACAAGAATTCAGTCAAAACTCCTGCAAAGCCAACTACGACATACCGGACACATTGCACTCTGATGCTCGTCTCGCTTGCCAGGTCCTGTTTTTCAACTCTCAAATTCCCAACATTTTAGGGAGGCAAAGAAACTGCTACAAAAATATACAAACTTTCCTTTAAACATGGCAGCATTAACATTAATGATTGGGGAGAGTTTACTACTCTCCCCAAAGCAAAGCTGAAACAATTTGACGATTAAATCCCAAATAGATGTCATCTTATAATCGAGATAGTCGATTATATAGGCTTTATTGGGCCCAAAGAACAGAAGCAAAAAAATTCACTTTCAATGATATTCAATTCTACATTCCTCAACTATCTCCAATCTCTTAATTTTCTCCAGTAATCTGTGTCTGGTCATAGGGTTCCTCAAGCCAATGTACTCTATCCATTTCTGTCAATACTTCTCCCTTAAAGAACTACGGTGTCGGCCAATCTTAAAATCCATGTTGGTTTACTCCAATTTCTTTTAGTTTAGACATAGTCTAAAATTAACTCAAACATTAAACCAATTAGCCACTGGTTACTTGGTTTTGTTCTTTGTCCTGTTCAGAGTTGGCTATTGAAATAGCCATTTTACCATTCTCCACGATGTAATCCCTCTTGCAAGAGCTTGGAAAAGCAATTTCAAGGACTGCTGCATCATCCTCCCCTTCAATCCGAGAACGTAACCCATAAAGCTGTGCTACTTCATATGAACCCTTTGTTTTGTTTTCTTCATAGTATTACCAATCATCTGGCTTTCAGATACTTCAGGATTCATCTGATTTTCTTCAATAAAGACTGATGGAAGTTACTTTTTAAAATGAGCTTTCTATTTTAGATAATCTACAAATTGTTTTAAGTACAGATAAGGATGATCAAATTTTGTTTCTTGTGGTGTTTTACTGACTGCGTCTTCAGGCATTGGCTTAACCTTTCTGATCTTGCTATTCATCTTTTATTTGTGTTAGACTATCAGTCTTCATGCTCTTCATTCTTCTTCCATCTCCACTAAATCAACCCATAACATTTTAAATGGTGTTGTAGTTTTTGTATTGGCAATTTTCCTTTCTAGTTACACGCAGAGCTGGTTTACATTTGAAAGCATACAATTTTGCATATAAATAGTTTGTGTTGCTAGTGACAGTCATTTAATTAAGTTACAGCTAAATTGAAAACAAATAGGAATAGCAAGAGCACCAAATGAACTGTGCTCCTTACACTGAAAAGCAGGCATGCTTCAATAACTTTGAAGTTTTCAAAAACCAAACCACCCTCAGATTCTGAAAATAATAAATAAACCAGAGTGTGATAGGATGTTAAAAATAAGATGCAGTAATTAAACTGGCAGTTTCTGAGGTTTAATGAGCAAAGCATCCCTTGCGTTGCAAAAGGAAATCATCTCGCAGTTAGTGTTAAGCATCTCTAAAATATTTGCTCAAATTTTAAAGTATACTTTATTCAGAAATAAATGTTTGCAGTTGAATAAACAGAATGGTTTGAGTCAATATGTTTAGTTGATAGCCAACTCTCATTTCAGCCACTCCAAATAGTTACAATGGGTCAAAAAATCTCCACAGGACAGAAATATACAGTGAACAACAGAATATCTGGCAGTACTAAACATGCTGTTTAGTATAAAGAACAAAAAGGCACATAACATTTACAAAATATGAAGGACTTTTAAAACTGAACCACATATTTTAAACATGAAAAGCATTTGCAAACAATATGATAGTCGCACCAAATTTTAACTAGGGACAAGAAACTTGAAAATATCATTTTGTACATATACCTTAAACATAGAAAATTTGATACTTTATTACAGATTTCTTCTTTCAATATACGCAGCTTATTTTAGTTTTAGGAAATATTTCACTAAGTTTCATCACTAACAAAGTTTAAGATTTTTAAAATCTTATTGGCTTATATTTTTCATTGATTTTTCACGAGTTAACATGAAGGAAGTACTGACCCTGCTAAACTCTGGAAAATGTGATCCCTAATTTAAGTTAAAATTGGAATTGTCATTTACTATTTTCTATACACAAAAATGATTTTTATTTTGGTGTCACACTATTAAATCACAAGCCCAAGTTGGTGCCAGATTACCAAACAAGGTCGAGCATGGTTAAAACACACTTTAAAGAAAAGCTCTAATTAACCTATATTTTATGGAGCAGAGAACTCCAATATTCAGTTCATCGCAGATTCACCATTTTACCTAATACAATCTTCAAAATGAGCACTTTCCTCACAATAGTTGTTTCAAAGAATATCAATTGTAAACACAAACCAATTAAATACTTCTTGAATTAGATGGACAATTAGAAGTACAGAATTTTAAATTAAAATTCAGAACTTTCAAGATATTAATTAAAGCTGTGTACACTATAGCTTTTCACGGAGAGAAAGACAACGACAATCTTTAATTTTCCCAAGATGCAGGTGTTTCAGGCAATGCAAAGCATTCAAACAATTTACAGATAAAAGGCACACAGAATTTACAAAAACGCTAATGCTTAGATGAGTACAAATATGCAAGTTATTTCAATTCAAAATGGTGCTAGCAACTTAATATTGGACATATTCTCTGCATAATACAAGTTGCTATAACCTTTAGTTTCATTTGAGAACAAAGCCATTATTAGCTTACAGTGACTAAATTAAAAAGATGCAATTTCAACTTATTAAAAATAGACCCATTAAATTACTGTGGGTCACAGTTCAAATTTTTAGTGAAACTATAAGACACTGTAAAAGAGAAGGTTAAAAATGTTGGATAGAACTGAGCTTTGAATGAGAGCTTAAGTGATCTTGCAAGTATTTAGCCCTCCAATAATGGCAAAAGTCAGCTTATCCATGTAAAATGGTGTGGATATAAAATACAGGATCAGAATCACTATGTGTAGTGAAATCTCAATATTTGGTAAAGAGACCTCCAAGTATTCTGATATGGCATTGTCCTTGTCTAACAAATAATTGAAATTCTACTACAATGTGTGATATCTTCTACCACGATGATGATAAAATCTATGTTTCCTACAGTTATGGTAAAGCTTCATTTAAACTTTTCTGTAGCTGGTTATAGACATGAATTTTTAAATAAGAATATTGCAAGTATTGCTCACAGCAAGTTGACACCACTATATTTCTCTTTTGGAATCAAATCAAAAACATTGTGTGAGGGAAATGAGAAAAGTATTGCAAATTTGAAACAAAAACAAAAAATATGAAGCAAATGGTTATTCCTTCCACAGATGCTTGTTGACATGCTACATATATCTTGTTTCTTTTGTTGCAATAGCTTGTTTGAAAAGGTGTTTCAAGATAAGAAACAAAATACATACCAGGATTTTACATTTTCTTAAAATTTAGCTTTGGGACTGAAAAAATATATATTCTCTAATCAATCAAACTATAATCAAAAGGTAAATTTACTGCTTTTAATTGGCATTAGTATTTTCTTTGAATTCAGTCTTCAAGTAGGTCATAAAGAAGGCAAAAGAAAAACATAATTAAACCAATTCAGTTTCACTTTTAAAGCTAATGTAGTTAGCCTACAAGGTAAGTTATAATTTTAGGATACACTCACCCTAAGTTTGTATGTTAGAAATGAAATATGTCAGAGAAATATGAAGTGGGTCTACTATCAATCAAGTAGAGACAAGAGTGATTCAACTGGAATGTGACCAAGAACACACTTTTTAGTGCTTCCAGCAGGAAAATGGATTTTAGTTTTACATGATCAAAAGTGCTATATGACAAAACCAACAATAATAATGTAGCCCATTCTTAAGGATCAACACAATAAAGATATTAGCAAAGATCAGATTTGAAGATTACTTTGTTTTATCCACCCTGTAAACAGGACCAGTTACTTCACTTCAGATGCTGGACTACTACTTCTAAACTGTAAATCTGTGCACTCTTTTCTCCTAAAAAAAAGAAAGGCAAAACAAGTTAGCAAATTTAAAATATGTTTTGACATTATCTTTCTGCAATGTACTTAAATAATATTAGACTAACTCAAGACATTAGTGTTAAAACGTAGACTTGCACTTGTAATAATAGCCAGTAAAGACTTGTGCAGTATCTTGCACTGACTCAAGGAGTATACTATTTTATTGCTTTTAAAACTACGTCCAGTACAAAGACAAATTATGAGAACATATTTACATTGTATCTTCAGTTTAATGATATATCCCAAGGTGCCTCACAAGTACATTACAGGGAAAAAGACACCAAATCAAATGAGCAGCTATTAGTACAGATGACCAGAAGACTGCTCTGACATTGGTTTTAAGTCAGGTATCAAGAAGAAAAACAAGGTACAGGGACAGGAAGAATTCCAGAGCTTCAGCAACCGAAGGCATGACTGCAGTGGAGTAATTAAATCAGAGACGGTCAAAAGATCGATCAGTGTTTGTATCTGTGAAGTTCATGTGACTGGAGAATACAGGGAGGGGGCAAGGCCATGTGGGGATCTGAAAATATGGATCACAATTTTAAAATCAAAATATTGTTTCACCAAGGTTCAAAAGTAGGTTAGCAAGCCTAGACGCTGATTGAATGGACTTGGTGCATGCTTAGATACAAACGGAGTGTGCGATGACCTCAAGCTTATGAAGGGTAAACTTGAGTGGCCAGCCAGGGCAGCACTGAGGCCTCTAGATTTCACTATTCAAAAGACACAAATTGAGGTTTTAGTTGCAGATGACAGCCGAAAATGTAGGACTGGATTATATAGTCAATAGATTAATAAAACTTTAAAACATTAAAACGGTGTCAGTGAAGTTTGATTGTATTTGGAAAGAAAAAATATTGGACATTTTTCCAAGATATATTGTACACAGGGTATTCATTTCTTGACAAGAACTGACTCCACAAGAGGATACTTGAGTCACTCCTTCACAATCTATTTTTGTTAATAATGACATGCAATTTTAGATGAGGTCAGTCATCTCAGCTCCAGGACAGCTCTGCTGGAAGTCTTCATGGTACTGTCCTAGGCCCAACCACTTTCAGCTGCTTCATCAATAACCTTTCCTCCATCATAAGACCAGAAATGGTATGTCTGCCAATGATTGCATAATCTTCAGCAACATTCGCCACTCCTCTGATACTGAAGCAGTCCATGCTAAAATGCAACAAACCCTGAACAATATCCAGACTTAGACTGAAAAGTGGCAAGAACAATCATGCTACATAAATGCCAGGCAATGGTCATCTCAGATAAGAGACAATCTAACCACTGTCCCTTTATATTCAATGGTGTTACTGTCACTGAATTCCTCTACTTCAACATTCTGGGGTTATCATGACCAGAAAAGCAATTGGATCTGCCATATAACTACAATTGTTACAACAGCAGGTCAGAGGCGAAGAGTACTGCAGCAACTAATTCACCTACTGATCCCCCAAATCGTAGCCACCATTTATGAGGCACAAGACAGGAGCGTGACTGAATACTTGCCACTTGCCTGGATAGTGCAACGGCAACAACACTTCAGACACTTGATACTATCCAGACAAAGCAGCCTACTTGACTGGCACATCCACTAACATCAACTCCCTCCACCATCAACACTCAGTAGCAGCATTTATTATTACAAGATTCACTGCAGAAATTTGCCAAAAAGATCCTTAGACCACAACTCCCAAACTCAACGACTACCATCTAGAAGGACAAGAGCAGAAGATACTTGGAAACATCATCACCTGCAAATTCCAGTCCAAGCCACTCATATCTTGACTTGGAAGTATATCACTGTTCTTCTCAGCATTGTGGGTTTAGCTACAATACATGAACTACAGTGGTTCAAGGCAGCAGCTCACCACCGCCTTCTCAACTAGGGACAGGCAACAAATGTTGCCTCAGCCAGGGACACCCACATCCAACCCGTGAATAGGTAAAGTTGTCCTTTGTTGAAACAAGCAAAAATAAAAGGAGACTGTAACAAAGACAATGAGAGCAACTAATCTAATAAAAGCTGTTCAAATCAAACTGGCAGATATAGCCTCGAAAATGAATTCTCAGTACTTGAGAGACAATTTTCATTATTATGGAACCAACTAAGGATGTTGCTATTTTAGATCCAGTATCATACAATGAGCGAGACTTAATTAGTAATCTCAGTCTGGAGTTGCATGTTGGGACCATACAGAATACAGTTAAATAAACAAAATTTCCAATTTAGAAATCCATGTTGACTCTTTTAAAGGAACTCACTTTTTAACATGCAACTAATAATTACATCCTGAATAATTACTTACAGAAAGTTCCTCACCACTGAAGTTAAACTGACACAGTCTTTAATTTCTAGGCATATCCTTACAACCATATTTGAACAAGGGGTGTAGTATTTACAAATCTCCACTCTTTTAGTACCTTGAGGGTCTAGGAAGGACAGACAGATAATGGCCAGTTTCCCTGCAATTTTCCCCCTCACATCTTTCAATGTTGTTAGAACCATCTCATTTAGTCCCAGTGCCTTGTCAAGTTTAAATACAGGTTGTTCTTGCATAATGTGCTGTCAACTCGAATTGGCTATAACATGATTGACAAATTGTGGACTATGTCTGGATATCACGAACTTTCTACTGCACAGGGTATAGCAATTTTCTACAGCGATCTTCTACAATGCGACTTTCTATAGCAGTTTTGCATAGTGTGATTTTCTATACAATGAGGTTGTAGAGGAACACCACTATCGCATTCCAGCAGAACAACCTGAACAATTAGATTACTTAAATCTTCTTCCTTATCCATTTTGAATCCTTCTAGTGATAAAGTATTCTCTATCACCACGGCCTAGATAGCATCTACCTCCTTGGCAAAGACAGAGACCAACTATTCATTTATTAACACAGCCATGCCTCCTGCCTCCAAATGTCACCTTTATTTTCCATATCAGTCCTACTATTTATTTCACCACTCTTTTAGAATCTAAATGGCTACAGAACATCTTTAAATAATTTAACTACTAAAATACAACAGCAAGTGTTATAAAGAAAAAGATGCATATTGACCCACAATGCTGTTCCTGCATTGAGTAGATTTCTCCACATTTTCTCCAATGAACATATCTGGAATTCTAAATTCTAGCAAGAGAAAAAAAAATCACCAAGATGACCATCAGCTAAACCTGATCTGACAGTAGTTAGAAAATCTAGACCAGTGCAATAGAATTCCACACTAAGTTCGATAACATAGCCCCAAACAATAACGTTATACCTATGCAATTGGCCTGGTTTTATTTGAGGGAGAAGCTTGCTACGGCTGACTGTGTAAATAAGAAATTGAATTGAACTGAACTGAACTGAATTACATTTATTATCACGTGTACCGAGGCACAGTGAAAAGTTTTTGTCTTGTAAGCAATATAGGTAGATCATATAGTTAAGTAGCATTGATAAGTAAATAATAGGTGATCAGCTGCAAAAGCAAAAACACAGGTACAGGTGAATGCTAAGAGTTTGAGAGTACATTCAGTATTCTAACAACAGTAGGGTAGAAACTGTTTCGAAACTGGCTGGTGTGTGTGTTCAGGCTTCTGTACCTTCTCCTAGATGGTATGGCAGTAAATAAATAGTTGAAAACTTTTAACTACTCAGAAATCAACAAAAAAAAAGTTCAGCATGAAAGACATTTTTTATTAAGCCACGGATGGGTAAGCATTGTAACAGGCTTATAATTTGCAGACTAGTTTGAAGCCAGAAGGTTGGAATGTTTTAGAAATCAGTGCAATGTCACTAAAAAATTCATTAGAAACAGATAAAATAGAATTAGTGTAAATCAGTCAGAAAAATAATTGCAACAGCTTTTTCCATATATAGAAAAAGAATACCTAAATAAACACTGGTTCCTGAGAAGGACTGTAACATCAAGAATGTGGTGATGGTTAAAAAAAAAATGCTCTTAAAATTGCTAGTCTTCATAGCAGAAACAGAAAATGCAGAAAGAAAGTCCTGCCATTTATATAGAGAATTTTGTTGAGACCACATCTTGAGTGCTATGCGCAGTGATGGTCTCCATCTTTGAGGACATACTTGCTTTGGAGGCTGCACAGAGAAGGCTTGCCAGATTGGTTTCCGGAATGAGTGGTCCTACTCTGTAGTTTACAAGAGTGAGAAGTAAATTCACAAACATCTAAGATTCTGACAGGAAATATCAGAACATTGCAGATGTTGGACATCCAGATTAACACACCAAATTCCGGAAACAACTAGCAAGTTAGGCAGCACATGAGAAGCAAAATTAATATTTCAAGTCTGTGACCTTTCTTCAGAACTTGGAAAAGTTAAAGATGTAAGAGGATTTAAGCAAAAGATATACATTCCAATGATGCAATAACAAGAAAATTAGGACCAAAGGAAATAGTGAAAAGTCTAGTGAAAGTTTACTGCTAAATTGAAAGAAAAACTGAAACAAGTATGTCCACTCTGAAAAAAAAGTGCCGCACTGAAACATATAGTGCTGTTCCTGAGGCCTACATAGGAACACTGCAATAGATGAAGGGCAGAAATGTCAGTGTTGCAGTAGGATAGAGAATCAAGAATTAAAATGGCAGCTCAACAGAAACTAATCACATTTGCAGACAGAACAAAGATAGCCCACATAAGTGGTCACCCAGTCTTCATCTGATCTTCCCAATGTAGAGGAAAATTGAAAGTAGTACATGCAAAGCTCTGCTTCACCTGGAAGGAGTTTTGTGAAGAGACAGGAAGTAAAAAGGGCACGTGCCTTTATGACTTATGTAAGATCATACCTTACATAAGTACATCAGGATAATAAAACAGAATGTAGAATACAGTACAGCTACAGTATACGTGCAGAGAAAGATCACTTCTAAACATTAGAGTGATCTTTCACAAATTTGACAACAGCAGGGAAGGTGGTGTTCTTAAATCTGTTGGTAAGACAGATAAGGAGGAATTTCTTCAGACAGATAACAAACCTGTGCAGTTCTTCAAAGCTGGGTCATTAGGTATATAAATTAGGGATGAGATAAATAGATTTTTCAGCAGTAAGGGAATTAACAGTTACAGATAAGGCAAGAAAGTAAAGGATTAGTAGATCAGCCATGATCTCATTGAATGGTAGAGTTGACTCTAGTGGCCAAGTAGCCTCCTTGTGCTCCAATGTCTCATGAACACTTTTTTACAATCTTCAGTTGTTTCTATTGTGACTAAGAAAACACAAGAATCATCTTAATACCAAGGGCATGGGTTCAATCTTCATATCAACCAAACTTGCTGACTTCCAACTGAGACTTAAACAAATGGGTTCTTGTAGTATAATAGTAGCATCCCTACCCTGTAAAAGGAGGTTTAGGTCCCACCTATTCCAGAGGTCTGTAATAACATCTCTGAATAGGTTGATTAAAGAATTATTAATTAAAAGGTTTACAAAAATCATCTTAAGGTCTCTGCTAGTGCAGGGATAGAATCCTTACTTCTGGTCTACGAGGCCCAGGTTTGCATCCCACCTGCCCCAGAGGTGTGTAATAACATCTTTGAACAAACTGTTTAGAAAAATACTTAGAAAAGTCATCTTATGGTTCTTATGGTGTAGAAGTGGCATCCCTTCCTCTGAGCCAGCAGGCTCAGGTTCAAATCCAACTTAGTTCAGGTGTGCAGTAACATCTGAATACGTTGATTAGAAAATAACTGCAAAAGTTATTCTTGGCACAATGATAGTGTTCCTCTGAATCAGGAGGCCAGAGTTCAATTCCAGCATACTCCAGATATGTGTCCTAACATCAGAGTAGGTTGACTAGAATCCATCTTACAAGAGTGATCAAGCATCCCATGCTGGAAGGAATAGTTTGTTTAAATGCGAATAGAGTTGCTATGATAAGTTTCTTTGACAGGTTGTGAGAAAAAAAAACAGATGTTAGCTCCTCCGCATCTTCTGGTGGAAAGGATTGTTTCAGCTAAGGGGACTGTATTTTCAAGACCTATCAGCTGAACCATTAAGTTTAAGGTTCAAAGTTTCAGATTCAAGTAAATAAGCAACTCATCCTCTCTCTAGGTGTATTCTGAAAAACTTAACCACCACCTGAATGCCTTCTGGTAAATGGCCACCACTTTCTTTGGGGGTTTTCACTTCTGGTTTGTATCAGCTTTCGTATGGGGAGAGAAGGTCTGATTCTTGACAAAGCCGTGCTAGTACCAGAGTGTTTTAACATCCAAAAAGAATTAATACATTTCCCCCGTAATTAATTTGAAATTAGTTTTTCTGCCATTTATCACAATGTCTGCATACTAAAATTCATTTCACCTTTTCACCCAGGAGTACATCTTGTCCAACAGGATCCCTCAGGGAATTTACTTGTTGCGTGAAGTGGACTGCCTTTAAATTCCAAAACATAGATCAAAAACCACCTGTTGCTTTGGTCAATTAACTTAAAATTACCTATCCTATAATGTGTACAGCATTCTGAAGTGGCCAGGCAGACTGGTAATAACGCTGATTTTCCTACCTCAGCATGGACTAAAAGAGCAAACTTCCAATTGTGATTGCTGTCTTCCCAGCCAATGTGCAATTTTATCCTTGATGAACTTGACAGAGTTGAAGTTTGTGGGCTGACTCCATAGACATGCTCGGCTTCCAGGATAAAACATCACGATCCGCCTGCCTGCCCTGCTGCATTGTTTTTGTAACTCAAGAACATCTTTGAATTACAAAAGTGACCAAGCTACACTTATTACAATGATATTTTAAGTTTGTCAAGTTTGCATACAGGCAATCTGAAAGCAATATAATTAGTCATTAGCTTCTATCAACCCTTGTTTACATTGACTGAACTCATTGCTGTTTCTTTTGCTGAGACTTACCTGGCAAGAATGGCATCAGCACAGCTGCCCAATTGCATGCTATATACTGAACTGGTATAAAAGCAAAATATTGCAGATGTCAGATATTCAGATTTGACCTTTATTGGGCTTCTTATTTACATTTGCTGCAATTGTACATACTGAACCATCAGTGTCAATTTACCAATATAGAGTCAGTCCTGGGCCCTCAGTTTTTTCTAACAGATTTGGTAAAGACAAGGCTTTTTCCAGTGATATTTGTAATGTGCGCTATGAAAGTTAATCTATTATGAGCTTTCCAATCTCTTCTACACTGAGGGTCTAAGTTTTTTGTTTCCTCTATAGGCTTATGACTTTCAAAATATAATCGCTCACTGTAGCCAATAGATTTCTTCCTTTTACTAACCACACACTCTGCAATGGACCTTCTCATGCACTTTCAGTTTCTGTGCAAGCTTTCTCATTCCAAAGTTCAGTAACTAAATATAGTTCAAAGGTCTGTCGCTAGTTGGCCTCTATCTGTACTGGAGCTTCAACTGGATTTGGATTGCTGGGTTTATCTTACAGTTTACCATCACTGGTCTTCAGGTAGTTACAACATGCCTCCAGACCCCAAGTCTGGACACTGTTTCCACTATGCAATGAGAATAGATCTGCACCGGAGACCATAACAGACTTTACTGATCATTACTATATATAATCATAAGAAATAGCATCTTGCATGAGGTCTTACAGACCCTGGTTCCAGTTCCGTATGATCCAGACATTAATGACATACCTCCATTTTATGCAAATTCAGCAACTATATCCAGAGTAATAAGGTAGAGAAGCATAATCTTGGATGGAGACTGATTGGACTCTCAGAACAAAGTTGACAGCCAGCCTGAAGGTCTGAGAGAGATTGGACATCATAGTAAAGAGGAGATGGTAAGTATCGAGAAATTGGAAATTTCGAAAGTGAAGGGGTCATAAAAAAAAAGGTTCACAGATGTAAGCAAGGGAGAGAGGAAAAAGATGTTCAGGAAAGAAGACATTAGTTCAGTGGGGCAGGAAAAATCTGAAATAATATCTACCAGGTCAATTAGAGAGGAGGCAAGAGCCAAGCATAATGAGTTTGGAAACCGGAGGTGGAAAGCATGGATGGAATATCACTTTAGAAGATGAGATCACTGACTTCTCAAAACAATGGCATGATGGGGAAGGCAGGAGGAAATGTCAAAGTTGGTGTTCCTCCTTTATGAAGGCCAGTTCATAGAACATGGAACACAGAACATTACAGTGCAGTACAGGCCCTTCAGCACTCGATGTTGCACCGACCTGTGGAACCAATCTGAAGCCTATTCTATTCCATTCTCATCCATGTACCTACCCAATGACCATTTAAACACTTAAAGTTGGTGAGTCTACTACTGTTGCAGGCAGTGCATTCCACGGTCCTACTACTCCGAGTAAAAAAACTACCTCTAACATCTGCCAGGTATCTATTGCCCCTCAATTTAAAGCCATGTCCCTTTATGATAGCCGTCACCATCAGAGGAAAAAGGCTCTCTGTTCATCCCACCTAACCCTCTGATTATCATATGTCTCAATTAAGTCACCTCTCAACCTTCATCTAAAGAAAACAGCCTCAGGTCCCTCAGACTTTCCTCGTAAGACTTTCCCTCCATACCACGCAAAATCCTAGCAAATCTCCTCTGAACCCTTTCCAAAGCTTCCACATCCTTCCTATAATGCAGTGACCAGAACTATATGCAATTACTCCAAATGTGGCCACAGAGTTTTGTACAGCTGCAACATGATCTCATGGTTCCAAAATTCAATCCCTCTACCAATAAAACCAAACACATCATATGCCTCCTTAGCAACCCTATCAACCGGGGTGGCAACTTTCAAGGGTACCTGGACACAGATCTCTCTGCTCATCGACACTATCAAGAATCTTACCATTAGCCCAGTACACTGCATTTCTGTTATTCATTCCAAAATCAATCACCTTATATTTTTCTGCATTAAACTCCATTTGCCACCCCTCAGCCCAGCTCTGCAGCTTATCTATGTCTCTCTGTAACCTACAACAACCTTCAGCACTATCCACAACTCTACCATCCTTAGCATCATCCACAAATTTACTAATCCACCCGTCTACACCCTCATTCAAGTTACTTATATAAATGACAAACAACGTTGGCTCCAAAACAGATCCTTGCGGTACCCCACTAGTAACTGAACTCCAGGATGAACATTTCCCGTCAACCACAACCATCTGTCTTCTTTCAGTTAGCCAATTTCTAATCCAAACTGCTAAATCACCCTCAATCCCATGCCTCCGTATTTTATGCAATAGGGAACGTGATCAAATGCCCTACTGAAATCCATAAACACCACATCAACCACTTTATTCTCATCCATCGGTTTGGTCACCATCTCAAAGAACTCAAGGTTTGAGAGGACGATCTACCCTTCCCAAAATGTGTTGGCTATCCCTAATCAACTTATTCCTTTCAAGATTATTATAAATCCTCTCTCTTTACCCTTTCCCAAAACTTTACCCTCAACTGAAGCAAGGCTCACAGGTATACAGTTTCCAGCATTGTCCCTACTTCCCTTCTTGAACAAGGAGACATTTGCTATCCTCCAGTCTTCTGGCACTATTCCTGTAGACAATGACGACAAAGATCAAAGCCAAAGGCTCGGTGATCTCCTCCCTGGCTTCCTAGATAATCCTAAAATAAGTTCCATCAGGCCCAGGGGACTTATCTACTTTTGCACTTTCCAGAATTGGTAACACCTCCCCGTTCGGGGCAGCACGGTAGCTCAGTGGTTAGCACTGCTGCCTGTCAGCACCAGGTACCCAGGTTCGATTCCAGCCTCGGGCAATTGTCTGTGTGGAGTTTGCACGTTCTCCCAGTGTCTGCGTGGGTTTCCTCCGGGTGCTCCGGTTTCCTCCCACAATCCAAAAGATGTGCAGGTCAGGTGAATTGGCCATGCTAAATTGTCCATAGTGCATTAGTCAGAGGGAAATGGGTCTGGGTGGGTTACTCTTCAGAGGGTCAGTGTGGACTAGTAGAGCCGAAGGGCCTGTTTCCACACTGTAGGGAATCTAATCTAATCTAATCCTATGCACCTTAATCCCATCTAGTCTAGTAGTTTGTATCTCAGGTCTTCTTCTCGACCACATAGCATGAGCACTAAAAAAAAAACTGATGAAAAGTATTCATTTAGCACTTCCCCATCTCCTCAGACTCCATGCACAACTTCCCACTACTATGCTTGATTGGCCTAATCTTACTCTAGTCAATCTGTTATTCCTGATATACCTATAGAAAGCCTTAGGGTTTTCCTTGATCCTATCCACCAATGACTTCTCATGTCCCCTCCTGGCTCTGCTTAGCTCTCTCTTTAGGTCTTTCCTGGCTAACTTTTAACACTCAAGTGCCCTAACTGAGCCATCACATCTCATCCAAACATAAGCCTTTTTCTGCCCCTTGACAAGTGCTTTAAATTCCGTAGTAAACTACAGCTCCAACGCTCGACAACGTCCTCCCTGCCTGACAGGTACATACTTATCAAGGACCTGCTGGTCCTTGAATAAGCTCCACATTTCAATTGTGCCCATTCTCTGCAGTTTCCTTCTACATCCTAGGTATCCTAAATCTTGCCTTTCCCCCAGCTATAACTCTTGCCCTGCGGTATATACTTATTCCTTTCCATCAGCGAAGTAAACATAACCGAATTGTGCTCATCAGCCTCCAAATCTAACACCTGGCTAGGCTCATTACCCAGTACTAAATCTAATGTGGTCTCGCCCCTTGTTGGCCTGCCTACATACTGTGTCAGGAAACCCTCTTGCACACATTGGACAAAAATTGCCCCATCTAAAGTACTTTAAATATAGTATTCCCAGGCAATATTTTGAAAGTTCAACTCCCCCATAACAACTACCCCGTCACTCTCGCTCCTAGCGAGGATCATCTTTGCAATCCTGTCCTCTACATCTCTCGAACTATTTGGAGGCCTACAGAATACTCCCAGCAGTGTAACCTCTCCTTTCCTGTTTCTAACCTCACCCCATACTACCTCAGTAGTAGTCCTCAAACATCTTTTCTGCAACCGTAATACTTTCTTTGACTAACAATGCCATACCATCCCTCTTTTACCATTTTCTCTGTTCTTACTGTAACATCTAAATCCCGAAACTTGCAATAACCATTCCTGTCCCTGCTCTGCCCATGTCTCGGAAATGGCCACAACATAGAAATCCCAGATACCAACCCATGCTGCAGGTTCACCCACCTTATTCTGGATTCTCCTGGCATTGAAGTAGACACATTTCAAACCAACTTCTTGCCTGCTGGTGCCTTCTTGCGATCTTGAAATATTAATTCTCACTTCACTACTCTCACCTTCCCGTATACCTGAACTATAATTTCAGTTCCCATCCCTCTCTGAATTAGTTTAAACCCACCAGAAGAGCATTAGCAAACATTAGCAAGATATTGGTATCCCTCTAGTTCAGGTGAAAACCATCCTGTTTGTAGAGGTCCTACCTACCCCACAAAGAGCCCCAATTATCCAGGAATACAAAACCCTCTCTCCTGCACCATTCCTGTAGCCACGTGTTCAACCCCTCGCTCACTCTATTCCTCGCCTCACTAGTACATGGCACGGGCAACAAACCAGAGATAACTGTTTGTTCTAACTCTAAGCTTCCACCCTAGCTCCGCTTTAAATCCCCATCTCTCTTCCTATGTCATCGGTGCCTATGTGGACCAGAACTTGGGGCTGCTGCCCCTCAAGGATCCCAAAAACACCAGAGGCATCATAAACCCTGGCACCTGGGAGGCAACACACCAGTTCTCGTTCCTGCAGAACCTATCTGTCCCCCTATGAAGGTTCACCAGGCAACGTCCCCCTTGTCAGCAAGCTTAGTGACAATAATAGGGTTAGATGTTAGAACTACAGAAGGTTCAGAAGGAAACATCTGAATGAGTGAAGGAAGCAGAGAAATTCTGACAGACAATATGTTGACAGTTCTCAAAAGGAATGATCAACAGCAGTTAAGATGTCAAAGGGAGCATAATCAAAAGGTGCGAGTGCCTGGGATTAGAATGAGGTTGATGAGGTGAAGCCCAGCCAGCGTGAGCTGGAAAAGAAATAGACTGGGAATCTGGAGTTGCCTCTGATAAAACGGGTACTTCTGGCGTCTGAAGGATGTTAGAGTATAGTTGTTAAGTTGCCCTCAAGAAAAGATTTAAGATCTAGAAATGTAGAGAAGTAGGAACAGAAAAAAATAGTGCTGGGTGGGGTAGGCTGGGTTAAATGAAAATTAACAGGACTTGATGAGAGGAAGTGAAAGCAGTCGGTCAGAAAAAGTCTGAGACACCAAGACATCAAATTAAAAAATTGGAAAAGTAATAACTCAAGTCCAGAACAAACATATACATTCAAATGATCTCGGAGGGAAACTTATGGCAGTCAGACTTGTTGTTGCACTGAGGTACTTCGCCCAAACAAGTCAGCAAAAGAACTTGAGAATCTAACCCCGTTTCAGTTGACTCCCCCCCACAGCCATTTAATGCTCAATACACAAAGTGATTCAGAGCAAGAGTCCATCTAGGGAGGAAATCCTGACTGAGAGTACATCTGTTAATTCCAGCAGTGCTGACTGATTGTGGGGAAGTGGTGTCAACCACAATTGGCTGAGGGCAGCTGTAAAAGGAAGTACCACCATCCGTTCCTGCCAACAGACCAACAAGTGAGACTTGATGGGTTTTGAATTTCATGTTGCCTACTGCCTTTCTTTGCAAAATTTAAGCAGGTTGAGGGCACTTAAGTGGCTGGTTAAGAGCCTCAATGCCTTAAGAGTGCATGCAAACAGTGAAGACTTCCATTTTACCCCAACATCTTTGCATCCTTGTTTTATAGAATCTCCAGTGTGGAAGCACGCCATTCAGCGCAAAGAGGGAGCAAAGTTGTTTTTCATCTTCATTAGTGCTCTCACGCAATCACACCCACCTGAACCCAAGTTTCTGTTCCTATTATGTCCCACTACTTTTGTCTGGGTCTTGCATTCATAGCTGTCCAACAACTTTTCACAAGGATCGCCCACATTTGGTATTGCTTCTTGCCACAAAGACACAACTGCAACCATAAAAGTTGTTTCCTACCTACCAGGTTCTTATCAATGACTTTTGCAATGTTTCCACTCACTTCTGCCACAACTGCTTTTTCTTTCCGAGGTGCTACATTAAACTGATAATCTTTCATGTTATGGCAAGAAAAACAATGACAGAAACAGAACAAAAAATAATTTTTTAAAAACCACACACAAGAAATGTAAGTGAAAGCAGAATTCTCAGTATGAGAAATAAATATGGAGCTTACCTTGTAAGACCATGAACAATGACATGGAAGATTTATATATTTTGGCCTCAATTTTAAAGTCACCTCCAACTGCCTTAATTTTAAAATCTGCCTCCATTTCATGTCTTCAACCATTGTAATATCAATGCAGGCAAGACAAGCTACATATAAAAAGTCAAAGTCTGTGGAATATCTAAACTCAACCCTGGGAATACTGCACAATTTGCAACTGACAGCAGAATCATGTTGGAACAAGCCAACTGATCACAAGAGGGCAGAATTTTAAAAGCAGCAAAAGTACTTGCTTACCTGAAAACTTGGTGGACCACCCCAAGCCCCAAGGAGTTGATATCCTGAGACCTATTGTCCCACTAACTGATGGGATATATTCCCACACTGTTGCAGCTGAATTTCCACTACCACCTGCCAGCAAGGTAGTATCAAGTAGAACTTCATTAAAATGAGGTATTGCCATTAAAATCAGAAGAATCTTGAGGTGCTCTGGCTCTTAACATACAGTGTTGGCCACACATCACCCCTGCCAAAACCATCCTGTTTAAAAAAAAGTCAAAGCATACATCCCGAGAAATGTTGCACAGGAATCCTCTCAAGTGCACAATAAAACATTTTACAAAAATTAAATTTCAAGGAGGGCTCCTCTGCCAAGAAACACATTTGTGGGTTAGAATCCCAGTCAGTAGCATGTAATGAGTGTCATGTAAACTAGCAAACTAGATTAGAGTGGTGCTGGAAAAGCACAGGTCAGCAGTGGGTGGATGGGGGTGGATATGAAGGAGATAGGTCAGAGAGGAGGATGGAGCGGATAGGTGGGAAGGAAGATTGGCAGGTAGGACAGGTCATGAGGATGGTGCTGAGCTGGAAACACACTGCCTGAAACATCAATTTTCCTACTCCTCGGATGCTGCCTGATCTGCTGTGCTTTTCCAGCACCACTCTAATCTAGACTGATTTCCAGCATCTGCAGTCCTCACTTTTGCCTAAAATAGCAAACTGCCTATCAAGTCAATATTCTGACGCTGTTAAACCCTGTCCCTAAACATTCCTCTAGCTCCACCTGCTGCTCAACATTTTTAAAATTTAGCTTGATTATTATTTTGAAATCAACAGAATTCCCTCCCTTAAGCTTCACAAATCTCCCCAAATCTGGTATAGGACAGGGTGGGTTTACATTTCTTCAACCAAGGCCATCCACTGACATGGGTAAATCAATGACATTACACCCTTGATGGATTGCATCACTTTCAATTAATTTGATGGATTCAAATATGGGTATCATATCCTTTGACAAGGACTGCAACATACATTTGCTAACTTTACAGAGGACAGAAAACACAAATACAGTGGCTTCTGAAGGATCACTAGACATGAAATGTTAACTACTTTCTGCCCACAGATGCTGCCAGACGTGCTGAGTTTCCCAACAACTTATTTTTTTAAAAAAAACAGGTCACATGTTTTGTATTTCCATTAAAATGGATGGAGTAGAATGAAATATTTTGAGTTATTTATATGAATTCAGTTAGGGGATAGTTAACATGCAAGACGGTTTGAAGAAACAACAAAGATACTGCAGCATCTTTAGGTATGTTTAGCTTGTATCTCTTCAGAAATTGAGAGATAAAGCCAACCTATACACTAAGTTGAGTGAATGCATCGATTTATAAATTAAATGTAAATGCAACATTCATAATACAGTCTGCAAATGGAAGCTGACTTTCTTTATAAGACAGAATGGGAAATGCAAAAAAAAAAGACTGGAAGATTTATTTACCTGGAAGTTACAGAGATGTGTAGTAATCCTCAATAAAAAGTAGCTGAGGTTGCAATTGCGAGTGGAAGTAACCAGCATGGTTATACAGTTTGAAAATATAGCTGCAAGCTATTGAAATCAAGGGGGTTTTCTTAAGTTGCATTGTGCAAAAATTGCGAGGAGGCAACTTTGGAACTGTCATACCACAGTTGTGGGTCAGTAAAGAAATTGGAGGGCTGTTAGCCAGAAGCCAAACAACACCTTAAACACTCATGGTACCTTGGAGAATAACTGACACTGTAAAAAGAAATCAGTGAATTCCAGAGAGTTGTGACGTAACATTTGAGTTGAAAAGTGAACTAACCTAAAGACTTTTTAAAAGGGAAGACTGACTGGGGAAAAACAAAGCTGAACATAGTTTAAAACACAAGTGTTACCAATGCTTATTCTGTTCATTCATTTTTTTTAAAAAAAGTTTAAAAGCTTTATTCGTTCATGAAATGTGGACATGGCTGACTTCGCTAGCATTTATTGCCCATCCCAGATGCCAGAGGTGACACTGCAGTTCATATTTGGTAGATAGATCCACAATTTCATTAGGGAAGAAGCTCCAGAAATCTGGTGGTGTAATTCTTCTTTAACTGCTAATTGTATCTAGCAGGTTTGCACACTCAAATCAAATAATTAAATAGAATAGTAAGAAAGGCCAAAATCTCATTAGATGTCTTTTATCTTCATTCCTTCCAACTCTATTCCTAGCACAGGAAACAGAGATGTTTCAGGTCCATTGACCCTTGGACCCAAAATATTAAACTGTTTTCTTTCTACGGATGTGGTCAACAATTTTTGTGTTTCTGAATTCCACAAATCTTTAGTTTTTCTTGTTCTCTCATTCTAATTATTTCATGGCATTTTCCGTTTGCTTCGTCTTGCCTCGTTGGCTGCTTTTTAAGTATAGTAAAGAGCAGGGTATGTGAACCGTCTGATGTCACCTTCAATTTTGTTCATTTCATTTCATTGTGCACATTATCAATCTCACTTGTGATTAGGAAGTCCCACTGTTCTTTTCGTTTTGCTTCAGACACTTTACTATCTACTGCCTCCAACGTATGAATTAAAATAGCTTTGCTGGCTCAGATCTTTTACAGACCTATTGCTACTGTCCTAGTTTCTTCTGAAGACTGACTTCCAATTACTTTGTGGTGAACGCCTAACCAATTATTATCAAGCATTTTATGTGGTATTCTTGAAAACATATTAGGAAATAAAGTTACCCGAGTCCACAATGATAAGAGACACTGGAATTAAAGCAAAACAAAAATCGCTTCACTACTATTAATTACAGATTTCAATGTTAAACAGACAAATATTAGATTGCAAAAAATACTCATAATATCCACTAATGTTTATCTAGATAGGGAAAATCCTCATCTAATTACAGAAGTGTAGGACAATTGGTGGATTAAGTACAGGTTGTTCTGCTAAAATGTGCATTTTGTTAACAATAATTTGCTGTAACACGATTGACGAATTGGGTACACGGTTTCTAAAACGTGAACTTTTAAAACGAGTGTTGGCTGTAATGTGATTACATCGCAAACACTATGCACAGTTTCTAAAGCACCATTTTTCTATAACGCAGGGTTGCACAAGGACGCAACCATCACGTTATCAAAGAACTACCTATAGATGAGTAAACTGGGTCAAACTGTTCGGTGTAGAAAAGTAGGATGAATTTTTTTGGGAATCTGGGAAGGTAAACTGGTGTACTTTCCAAGTGGTGAGAAACATGCAACTGTAATGAAGCAGACAGCTTGGAGGTACTCAGATTACAAAATGCTAGCAGCTACAAAAAGCAACACATGACCTTCATCAAGGCAGCTCTAAACTGAATTGGAAGAAAATTACGTTTCACTTTGCAATCGGAGGACACCCCAAGCTGTCTGCTCTCCTAAAGTTCACAGTTTCTCACCACTTGGAAAATACGCCAGTTTACCTTCTCACATTCCAAAGAAATTCACCTTTCTTCTCTACACTGAACATTGACGCAGTTTATCCATTTATTTAATCCACCAACTTTCTACATTTCTGTAATTAGTGAAGAATTTTCCGTATGTTCTTGATGAACATTAATGGATATTCTGTGTGCTGTTTGCAATCTAACATTTGTCTGCTGAACAAAAAAAAATCTAATTCATCGTAGTGAAACTATTTTTATTTTGCTGCAATTCTAATGTCTTTTACCAATCTAATGTCTTTGCGCCATCAACAGGATTTTCGAGTATAACACTATTTCCTAACAGGTTTTCAAGAATATAGTGCTTGGTAATAACTAGTTAGGCAATCACTACAAAGTCTTGGTCACATCCTATGTGAACTACAGTGTACAGTTGTACACAAACTGCCTTATCTTAGGTTAAAATTATGAAGAAAAATTCACCTTTTCTTTCAAATTTTCAGCATCCACAGCATTTTGCTTTTATTCCAATGTTCCCTAAGAATCCATTTTTTCAACAAAGTTGCCACCCATTCTTCCAAACTTCAATAAGGACAGACCCAACCTACCAAAAGCCGTCATAAGACAATCCCTCTATACCTCGGAGAAACCTAGGGAACTTTCTCCACACTGCCTCCAAGTTGATCTTTCCTTAGATAAGTGGACCTAAAACATTCATATTATCCTAGGTGTCTTGTATAGTCTCAGCAAGACTTCCCTATTATTATTGCCCATTCCCTCTGGAATAAATGCCAACATTCCACTTATCATCTTAAGTACCTGCTGAGTATATATGCTAGTTTTTGCAACTTACATACAAGATTTCCCAAAATCCTCGTTGCTGTAGCTTTCTGCATTCTTTCTGTCCAAGTGCATAACTTCAATTTCCCACATGATTTTTCCATCCGCCATGTTTCTGCTCACTCACCTAACCAGTTTATATTCCCCTGCAGATTCTGTCAACCTCGCCACTTGCCTTCCCACCACTTGTGTCATCCACAAGCTTGGCTAAAGTACATTCCCCTTATGCAAGTCATTAAAATACATTGTAAAATAACAACTGTTGGTCCACCACTGATATCCGTCAGTTAAACTTTGCATGCTGAATATGGTCCCCATAGGTCTTCTATTAGTTAGCCCAAAGAACACGGTAAGTGGAGAGAAATGGGAAGGGAGAAAAGAGCAGAGAGGAAATAGAAAGAATTTCAGGAAACAGCAGGGAAAAGTTTGAACTCAAGGAAGTTTGGGTGGAGGAGCAGGAATCCTGAACCACAAAGACACCACTGGCTCACACCTAAGGGTATCTACATTATCTTGATACTTACATTACCAAAAACAGATTTACTATAGGGTACAAGTTCCCTGGGCTGCCTGCACAGAAGGAAACCTCTGCCTTCAAAACTCTGGACAGGTTATCCAAAACACTCGAGTCATGCCTGACAGTGACACAGATATCTAATTGTACAGTCTACTGACATGTCTGCCTGGAACAGAGCAATACCTGGGAAAAAAAAAGAGCCACCGTAAATGCCCTTCTGGCAAATAGTCAGCTGACAATGGTGGCCAATCACACAAAACACTAAGTTCACCAAGGCACAAGCGACTTATCCTTAACCATAACACTTAAAACATCACCCACACTGCCAGAAAATTGAATAAGATTGGAGACACCCTGCTCAAAACTAGAGACCTGCCTATGACTGAGAAGCTAATTAACTAAGATTAGAAGAATGAATGCGTGTGCACATGTGCCTATTAATTTTAAATTTTCTTTTCTCATTTGTAACAAAATGAGAACAGATTGTATTTCATTCATCCATTATAAATTTTATAAGTGTTATTACAATGGATCACAACCCTAAAGTATTATGGCTTTTTAAAATATAACAAAACTGCTACAGGGGAAATAGAAAATTGAAAATATAAATTCAGTGACTGCAGCAAGCCCTGTGTGAAACCCATGCAATGTTGCACCTATAAAGAGTTAGATAACCTCAAAAAGAACAGCCTTCATAGTAACAGGATTCAAGTACATTCAATTTAGAAGCTGATACAATAGCAACACTTAAACAGGCATCCTGACAGTAACTTGAATAGGCAGGGAGTAAAAGGCAATGGACCGGCTGGAGGTAAAAGGGTTTTAGTTTAGAAAAGGTATATGTTGGCACAAGTTTGGTAGACAAAAGGGCCTGTTCCTAGCTGGACTGTTCTTTTGTATATGAATAGGGGTGTCTTGTGACTATTCTACAGGTGCTTGGTGTGACCTGGAGTAGTGTACGCAGTTTTGGTTTCCACATCTGAGGAAGACTATTCTGGCTATGGAGGGAGTACAAACAAGGTTTACCAGACGGATTCCTAGGGCGGCAGAACTGACAGAGAGACTGAATCAAGTAGGACTACATTCACTGAAAATTCTATATTCACCTATAGAATTCTAACAGGACTAGACAGGGTAAATGCAGGGAAGATGTTTTTGATGCCTGGGCTCTCCAAAACAAGGGGTCACAGTTTAACGATACGGGATAGGCCAGTTAAGACTGAGATAAGAAATTACCTCAAGCAAAGTAATTCTGTGGCTGGTTGAGGCCAAAGCATCGACTATTTTCATGGAGGAATTAGATATAGTTCCTTGGGCTAAAGGGATCAAAGGATATGGTGAGAAAGTGGGAACAAAGTACTAAGTTGGATAATCAGCCATGATCACATTGGATGGCCAAACAGACTGAAGAACTGACTATGTTTATAAGGCGGCGGGGGGGGGGGGGGGGGGGGCAACGCTCCTGCTTCTCAGCATAAAGCCACATCCTGCAGACATATGTTGTCCATACTAGGAATATACAAACAAGGGATTATAAATTGACTGCAACACTCTTATTAGCCAGATGGACAGGTTTCTCACAGATTATGTGCAGAAACACTGCAGCCAATAACAATTATAATATTTATTGATTGCCGCTAAGGTATTATCCTGTGCAGATTCTTTTGCATCAATTGACCTTTGTGATATCATACATCGCGAGTCAGAAAACATGATCTTACCTATCTTGACCGTTGCTAGGTTGTTAATTTCTGCACCTTGCCCCATTGAGTCTTTTGGGGTGAGGGGGTTTGTGTGTCTAATGGAAGAAATGCCACCTCAACAGAAACCTTGCATCCCACAATGTTCTTCCTAGCTCCAACCATTCTTGACAATTCGTCATAAATTCAACTAATTCAATTCCCATCACAATCCTACTAGTTTCCTTTGAGTCTGGATGAGACAAGGTTCCTTCAGCAAACCATTTTCTTTGCTTCCTCCCACACTGGTTTCAAATCAAGAGGATTTGCTTGCTTTCAAAATATCACATTTAAAAAACAGACTTTGATGAAAATGCCACTATCTACTCTTTGGCCATGGAAGCAATTAAAATCTTTGTTACATTGAAAAACAAAGTGCCATTTTTGATGGACAACAGAATAGGATTTGAAAGTACCTAGATCACCTCAAAAAGTTGGTATTGCTTTTAAAAAAATTGAACTAACACCTTTTTAAAAAAAAAATCAAGATACCAGGAGTCAAGGCATGATTTGTATGACCCAACTGAGGGTATGTCACATTTCAACTAAAGTCATCACCTGCCTCTAATTGCAAACCAACATTTTAAATTAAAAGCAGAAGAAGGTAATTCCACTCCAAGCCTACTTGGCCATTCAATAAGATCATGGCTGCTCTACTTGGGATTTGAATTCCACGTTCGTATTTATTACCAGGATGGACAGTTTGAGTTATAAGGATAGGTTGGGACTTTCTTTTTTAAACTGGAGATTAGGAGTTGAGGGGCGAATTTATAGAGGTTTATAAAATCATAAGGGGTATCCAGAGGAATCTCGATTATCCAAAAGGACATGGGCAGGGAATATTTAATTCAGTTAATCGAATGCCAGATAACAATTAGCCAAGCATTGGGACCGTGCAATCTTGTTTGAATAATCCGAAATTCAGTTAACCAAGTGCCAGATGATTGATCCTCTGTAGATAGGAGGAATGGCACGAGTCTTTTCCCTAGGGTGGAGGAATTCAAGATGAGGGGGCATACTTTTAAGGGGACAGATTTAGAAGAGGCACAAGACGTAACTTTTTTTTTAAAAACAGAGATTGGTTTGAGTGTGGAATGAACTTCCAGAGGAAAAGGTGGATGTTGGTATAGTTACAACATGTAAAAGACACTTGGATAAGAAATATCTGGAGGGATAGGAGTCAAGCACAGGCAGATGGGACTAGTTTAGTTTGGGATTATGGACAACATGGGCTGAAGGGTCTGTTTCTGTGCTGTAGGAGTCTGACTATAATGTTTGATTCCACTGTCTAACAAAAATCTATCATTTCTGCCTTAATGTGCAATTTGGGTACAGTCTTATCTTAAAGATATGATAATGGATGAAAATTGAAGTCTTAAATAATGCAGCATTTGGACACTGAGCAGCAGTGTGTACACCTGTTTACTAGCTTCAGTTTGAAATGCACAAGGGTCACTCAGCTCCTGATAATAGTCACAGCCTTGGCTGAAACATGTAGAAAAAATCCAAATTCCATGGACAAGGCAAAACTGACTGCCCTTGTCGTCAAACAACCATGCAAAATGAAGTCAAAAGGCATTGGGGTGATGCTCCCCATGTGTTGGAGTCATTATGAGTGGAAATATAGGAAGTTGTGAGATGGTCAAACGGAGTGCGTCATCCCAGCTCCATGACATCTCTGCAGGTATACCTCATTATATCTTGCCATGTCCAACTATCTTTAGCTGCTTCAATGACCTTCCCTCCATCGTGATGTCACAAGAGGAGCTGTTTCCTGATGATTGCACAATGTTCAGCACCATTCTTCCCTAAGATACTGAAGCAGTCCACATCCAAACACAGCAAGACACTAACAATATTCAGGTAGGAGAAAGTGAGGACTGCAGATGCTGGGGATCAGAGCTTAAAAATGTGTTGCTGGAAAAGCGCAGCAGGTCAGGCAGCAAAGGAGAAGGAGAATCGACTTTTCAGGCATAAGCCCTTCTTCAGGAATGAGGAGGGTGTGCCAAGCAGGCTAAGATATAAGGTAGGGAGGATGGACTTGGGGGAGGGGCATTGGGAATGCGATAGGTGGTAGGAGGTTAAGGTGAGGGTGATAGGCCGGAGAAGGGGTTGGAGCAGAGAGGTCGGGAAGAAGATTGCAGGTCAAGAAGGCGGTGCTGAGTCTGAGGGTTAGGACTGAGAAAAGGTGGGGGAGGGGAAATGAGGAAGCTGGAGAAATCTGCATTCATCCCTTGTGGTTGGAGGGTTCCTAGGTGGAAGATGAGTCGCTCTTCCTCCAGGCGCGTGTTGCCATGGTCTGGCGATGGAGGCGGCCAAGGACCTGCACGTCCTTGGCGGAATGGGAGGGGGAGTTAAAGTGTTCAGCCACAGGGCAACCCAACCGCCCATGGCTGAACACTTTAACTCCCCCCTCCCACTCGGCCAAGGGCATGCAGGTCCTTGGCCGCCTCCATCGCCAGACCATGGCAACACGATGCCTGGAGGAAGAGTGACTCGTCTTCCGCCTAGGAACCCTCCAAGGGATGAATGCAGATTTCTCCAGGTTCATTTCCCCTCCCCCACCTTTTCTCAGTCCCAACCCTCAGACTCAGCACCGCCTTCTTGACCTGTAATCTTCTTCCCCACCTCTCCGCCCCCACCCTCTCTCTGGCCTATCACCCTCACCTTAATCTCCTTCCACCTATTGCATTCCCAATGCCTCTCACCCAAGTCCCTCCTCCCTACCTTTTATCTTAGCCTGCTTGGCACACCCTCCTCATTTCTGAATAAGGGCTTATGCCCGAAACGTCGATTCTCCTTCTCCTTTGATGCTGCCTGACCTGCTGCGCTTTTTCACTAACAATATTCAGGCTTGGGCTGAAAACTGGCAAGTAACATTAGTGCCTCAGAAGTGCAGGCCATGACTATCTCCAACCAAAGGAAAACTATTACCCATTGACATGTAATGATTTGGTCCGATGTATTACTGTCACATGTACAGTGAAAAGTTTTGTTTTGTGTGCAGTATAGGCAGATCATAACTTACAAAGTACGTAGGGGTAATAGAACAGTGAGGAATATAATGTTATGACTGCAGAGAAAATGCACAAAGACCAAGATCAACATTAAATTTAATTTGAGGAGCCCATTCAGAAGTCTGATAAGAGTATGGAAGAAACAGTTCTCAAAAGCTTAAGCTTTTGTATCTTCTGCTCAAGGAAGAGGGTGGAAGAGATCTTTGATTAGTCTGGCTGCCTTTCTGAGGCAGAGACACGTATAGATGAAGTCAATGGATGGAAGTTGGCTTGCGTGATGGACTGGGCTATGTTCACAACTCTTAGTTTCTTGCAGTCCTGGGCAGAACAGTTGCCATAACAAACCATGAGGCATACAGATAAAATACTTTCTGTAGTGCATCCATTAAAACTGTTAAGGTGTTTTTTTCAGAAACGCTGAATTTCCTTTTCCTCCTGAGAAAGAGGCTGTATTATCATGCTGCTTTGACCGCCATACAATGTGGGTGGACCAGGGCAGATTGTTGATCATCATTCCTAGGAATTTGACACTCTTGATTATCTCCACCTCAGCTCCATTGATGTAGAAAGGGGCATGTCCTTCACCTTGCTTCCTGAAGTCAATTACTAACTCTTTTAATTTTGCTGATGTTGAGGGAGAAATTACTCTTTCCTGTATTCTGTCTCAATTTTGAGATCCAGTCAACAATGGTGGTGTCACAGGCAAACTTGCAAAGAGAGTTTGGACAAATTTTGGCCACAAACCCACAAGTGTACAGGGAGTATAATAAGGGACTGAGTACACAGCCTTGCGTGGTGCTGGTGTTGAGGATTGTCGTGGAGGTGTTGTTGCCTCTTTTCACTGATTGGGGTCTGGGGATTAGGATCCAGTTGCAGTGGGTGAAACAGAGACCTAGGTCTCAGTGTGGAGATTAGCTTAGTTGGAATTAGAGTGTTGAAGGTGGAGCTGCAGTAAATAAGTAGGAGCCTGATATAGGTATCCTTGTATTCCACATATTCTAGGGATGAGTGTAGGGACAGGAAGATGGCATCTGCCTTGGACCTTTTGCAATTTGAAGTGAATTACAAGGGATCAATTATTGAGACATGCTGCACGAGTTGTCTTTGGTACTGGGATAACAGCACTGTCTTGACCATTACTGAATTCCCCACTACTACAGAATAAAGGAGTGTCAACTTAAGACTGAGATGAGGGGGAAATCTTTTTCTCGAGCATCTTTGGAGCTCTTTGCCACAGAGCTGTGGGTGCAGAGTCGTTGTGTATACTTAAGGCACAGATATATTGATTCTTGATGAGTAGATGAACAGCATTACAGAGCAATCAAAGGAAAGTGGATGTGAGGAATGTCAGATCAGTCATGAAGGGCTTAATAGCCTACTCCTGTTCCTACTTCTCCTGCTCTTACTAACATCCTAGGGATGACAACTAACCAGAAATTGAATGGGGAACTCATCATACAAATATTGTGGCCATAAAGGTCAGAGGCTAGGAATCCTGCATGAACCATGGTAACTGGATAGTTCTATCTCGCAGCTGACAGAGGCATGTTGGACTGAATGCATTCTTATTGTGGTGTAAGTCTTTGAACTTGATATAAACGACTCATCTACATCCTTTTCAGACAACTAGACATCATTACACCCCAGCTCCACAGCACAAAATACAAATATAGGATATGTATGAAGGTCTCAAATACAGTTTCAGCAGAAAAGCATCATTGCAGCTATATTTTTCAAGTTAGTCATCAGAAATACAAGTATGTTATGTTGCATGACTAAGATGACTAGTGAACCAGAGTAAGACACAAGATAAAGCTATTACTATTCAATGCTGTGCCAAACAAATCGTGTTAATGTAAAATACTGTAGATGCTGCAATTGTCACCGAAAAAAAAAACACTAAACACTCAGCTAGTCAAACAGTATCTAATGAAAAAGAAAAATAGAATAAGTGCTCCAAATTGCTGAAAGATTGACCTGAAAGAACTATCAATTGTTTCTGTTCATAGATGTTACCTGACCTGAATATTCCTGTTTTATTTTTGGTTTTCAGTATTCAAGTTACATTAAATTTTGTTGACACTAGTTAGACCACAAATCCAGTACAACACAGTGAGTCTCCTTATCTTAAGTAAGTTATAAAAGGCACCAGAGAAGGTACAAAAGATCTGCAATGAAGCCACTAAGAAGTTACACCTATTAGGAAAGAGTCAACTGTTTGGGAGTATCTCCAGAAAAAGCAAAGATGGCCCAACCGAAGTTTTTAAAATACTTGAACAGGGAAAACAGATGAGAATTCGAATTGTGAGCATTCCAAAATTAAGTTCAGAAGAATAAGACACTAATAAATCCAGGGAAATTCAGGGAAAAAAAAATCTGAATACTAGTTATATGAAAATTGCAATCTCCAATGGGAAGCTACATAACCAGAAGTATAGTAGGATGCACTGTAAGGGTTATAAGTAGAAATGGTTTTGGACCAAATGGATTTTTTCTCCTTTTCAAATTCGTTAATTCTATTCAAATAGTCATGTACCTCTGTAGTTACAAAAAGATTTTTTTTAAAAAAACTTTAGATTCACCATTAATAGATTATAAAGAATGTCTATACTTCACATTGTAAATACAACATGCCTTTACATAATCATCTGATGCTCGACGATGGGTTCTGTGCCTATTCATTGGCAAATAAGTCCATGACTGCGTTTGCACCCCACGATCAACATAGTTCTGAAAAATAAATGTTTAGAGCAAAGCACTTATTTTTGGGTGGAGTGTAAAGACAAAGTGATTCTGGTATTGAAGTAAAACAAGTATAAACAAATACTGATTCCATCAAGGAGCATCTAATCCTTCCTTGATGAGTCAGCAGCTCATGCCTTACTTATGTAGATAATGGTTAACACTGAACAAGAATATGCCTAGTAAACAGGAAGAATTATTTTAGTAGTATGTTGTGTTTCTATACCAGCTCAGTAGAAGGTTCAAAACAATTTTCTTTCATTGAATCATACACCACCATGCACGCCACAATGTGGAAGCAAGAGGTTTTTGCCCAATGCTGATTCTGTCATCCAATCAATCTCACTCTTTTATCCCCATAGCTCAACAAATGGCTTCTTTTAAGTATTTTCCAATTCTACTGAGAAGCTTCCTCCACTTTCAGACAGTGCATTCCAGATCAGGCAGCTTAACATATGAGACACTCATTCTTATAAAAAGGAGCAATCAAAAAAATTATACTAAAAACTTTTACAAACCTCTGGTCAACTTTATAGCTAGTTACAGCCAGAAGTCTTTAGAAAAGCTCAAGAATGACATGTTGGAATATTGCATGCAATTCTGGTCTTCTTCCTATCGGAAAGATGTGAAACTTGAAAGGATTCAGAAAAGATTTACAAAGATGTTGCCAGGGTTGGAGGATTTGAGCTACAGGGAGAGGCTGAACAGGCTGGGCTGTTTTCCCTGGAGCATCGGAAGCTGAGGGGTGACCTTATAGAGGTTTACAGGGTTTGGAGGGATATGGGCCGGGTGCTGGCATGTGGGACTAGATTGGGTTGGGATGTCTGGTCTGCATGGATGGGTTGGACCGAAGGGTCTGTTTCCATGCTGTACATTTCTATGTACAGACCCTCATCCCTGCTGAGTGGAGCAAGCTGGATTGTCCCTTTCAGCAGGAAAACGGCATGATACAATGGAGGCACTTGACACTGAGGAGTTTTTAACTTGCTCTCTTTCCACTGTCATGTGGATTAGCACTTGGAGATAATAAAATTATTGACAAAAGCAAATTTTATTACTTTGGAATGCAACAATCAAAACGGCGAAAGTTCCACAGAACTTTCAAAAGTGGACTTGAAGAGGACTAATTTGTCGAATTACAGCCAAACAAGTGGCATTTAGGACTAAATTTAACAGCTCTGTCTAAAAGGCTGACATTGGCATGAGGAGCAGAAAGACTCACACAAGATTCTACAGATCCTACCATATATGCACTAAAAGTCTCTCCTCCAGTATCCTCTTGGATCTTTTGTCAATTACCTTCAATATACTTCCATCATTAGTTACAGAACCCCATTACAATGGAAATCGTTTCTCATTTACTCTACCAAAATCTTCTGTATCTTTTTGAAAGCAAAATATTCTTTAACCTTCTCTTTAAAGAGCAATCCTAACCACATTTTTGATAAAACTCGAGTTCCTTCATCCTTAGCATTGCTATGTGGATCTCCTCCCCTCACCCTCTGGAAGACCTTGTTTCCAAAAGTAAGATAATCAATGATTTAAAAAGTTTAATTATTTTACAACATAACTCCCTTGATTTCATACCCGTACTCTTTTTAACAGAGTCCAAAGTCTTGTATGCAGGATCAAAACAACAAAACATTTTCAGATATGTTTTGCATTTAATAAATTCATAACTACATGGAATATATGTTGACCTGTGAAAGGGTATATTTCATTACCAATTAATCTGGAAATAATCTAGTGGAGGGAAAGGTCATGTCCAAAGGTGCATTATGGCTCGCTGCATTAAAGAAGAGGGTGTTGTCAAGGCGTAGTGCAAATAAAAAAATTGGAGAAATTGAACTGGATACAAATGAAGAAATACTTAAAAAGATCAGCAAAGTAGAAAGTGTGAGGAAGTACTCTTTTATAATGGCATTCACAGCAACCTTTTATTTAGCAAAGACAGATCCAAAGTGCTCATTCGGTATCTTAACTTGCCCTTTGCATCCATGGAATGATTTATTTTGGGCCTTGAAAAAAGCCCAATCTTTGACTGCTAAAGTATCATTATGACGAGTTGGTTGATCTACTTATTGCTCTCTTCTGGCAGTTTAAAGTATTAAACCCCACACCTCCACTTTTGCCAATAATCCTTCAAGTCCCTCATCCTCAAACACTGTTCTAACTCAAACTTGTTTTTGGAATTAATTTCCACAACTTTGTAGAGAATCCGAAAACCAATACAGTCTCTCATCTCCACTTTCAAGCTTTATCCAATGACTTTAAATTGATCTTTTCTACTATGATCCGCTCAAAGAAACAGCCTCTCTCTCTGTATTCTAGCAAAATCCCTGATCGTCTTGAAAACCACAATTACGTCACTTCTTAATCTTCTCTGTTCCAAGGAGAATAATGTCAACTTTTATTCGTGAAGTTCTCCATTGCTGCTAATATCTTGGTGAAATTCCTCTCTAGCTTTTGAGGCTTTTCACAACTTTCTTCAAGTGTTTTGCAATGAATAATATAGCTGAGGCTTAACCAGAATCGCCACTATTTATAAATCCAATAACTTTTCTAAAAACAAATAATACCTTGCAACTTGCCTTGCTACCTTTAAGTTTTTAAGTACATGAACATTGCGAGTAGCTAATTCAGAGTACATGTTGACAGCTGTGGGTAATAATTTACTAAAACAATTATTGTTGCAAAGGTAAGCTAATTAAAATGTTGGCTTTAGTGATTGCCAGAACTAGAAAAAAGGTAGTTCAGAGGGTTACCTGCGTGTTTAATAGAGTTAGAATAGAACAGATAGAGCTATAACAGCAGATGGCATTACTCAGCTAGATAAATTGTAAACCTGGGATAATTAACCTAAGATTAGTTTGAGAACAGCCCAGAGCAGACTAAGTCATCACAGCTATGGTGGAGCTTAAACAAGTTAATTGGTTTCAACTTATCCAGGTGTTTGCTGGGAGAGATTTAGTTCCAGCATGGACACCATGTTGTTTGCAACTCCATAACATTGAGGGTGTTTTGCCAATGAGAGTTACCTAGACCTGTACCATAAGCAAACACTAACTTATCTCTAAAAAAGAGTAATGCTTATTTTGAATTTTGAGGGAGAATAGAAGCCGGAGGATTGCCTAGCTTGCAATTAGTGGGAGAATCTCCAGTGATCCCTACATAATCTTCAGCCATTGAAAGGAACAAGCAGATTATCTTGTAATTATTGGACAATAACTAGAACGACGGATGGAGGATCTATAAGCAAGAGAGTTGACTTCTGAAAATAACTGGAGTCAAGGAAAATACCCACAGAACAGTGGTAGACGTATAAGCTCTCTCTATACAAGTGAATAATTTAAGATTGATATGTCTTAAGATAATATTTCAGGGAAGTATGAAGTGAATATGTGCAGAACATAGGTAATTATAAATCATATTGTTAACTAAACTATACCATAGTTAGTTCTTTTATATATTAAAATATTGTGTTTTGTTTTTAAAAAAAGTGTGAAATCTTCTGACATAGTTCTATAGTTAAAACATGATTTTCTGTTAATGTTCTTAAACAGATCATTAGCAACACCAAGGGGTTCCTGCTCATCTGCACATTTTAAATCATGTAATTTACAATACACTGCCTTTCAATGGTGCATAGCTTCATACTTTGCATTAAATCGCACCTCTCATGCTTCCATCCATTTTTCTAGCCTTTATCATTCAAAGTCTGATACATTTCCAGGTTATTTACATCGTAGATGAAACAAAATTTGGTAAAGTTTAAGTCAGCTTCCAATTAATCTCCAGGTCGCAATCAAAATTAGAGAATGCACACAACATTCATCTTTGGGGAACACAATTGCACCTAATTCCCAGTTTGCATTCACTCCCTAGATGCTGTCAATAAACTAATTCAGTATCCACTAAACTTCCAATTTCTGTGTTGCACCTGATCAAATTCCTTCTAAATACACAGGTACATTTCTACTACAATTTTCTGTTTTCACTAAAGGATTCAAAGTCAGAACTAATTTAATAAAATTATGTCGCTCTCCATGCTTTTCCATAGGAACAGCTCATTCAATCCTATTTACACTAATCTCTCCAACTACTGAGGTTAGGCCAACTAGCTAATCTTAAAAAAAAACAGGTTGGTAGCAGATCACAAGCAAAGGAATTTGTGGAATGTCTACGAGATGACTTTTTGAGCAGTTTGTGGTGTAGCCCATTAGAGAACAGGCAATTCTGGATTTAGTGTTGTGCAATGTGGCAGACTTGATTGGGAGCTTAAGGTGAAGGAACCCTTAGGAGACAGTGGCCATAGTATGATAGAATTTACTTTGCAATTTGAGAGGTAGAAGGTGGAATCAGATGTAACGATATTACAGTTCAATAAAGACAACCACAGAGGCATGAGCTGACCAGAATTGACTGGGAGAGGAGCCTAGCAGTAAAGGAAATGGAACATCAACGGCAGGAGTTTCTGGGAGTAATTTGAGAGACACAGAAAAAAAAATCATCCAGAGGAAAAAGCAGCATTCTAAATGGAGAATGAGACAACCATGGCTGACGAGTGAAGTCAGGGACAGCATAAAAGCAAAGGGAGAGCTTACAATGTTGCAAAGGGCAGTGGGAAGCCCACGGATTGGGAAGCCAAGAAGACCAATAGAAGACAATGAAGTAAGAAATAATAGAGATGAAACTGAGGGCAAGCTAGCCAATAACATTAGGAAAGCTTGCAAGAGTTTCATTAAGTATACAAATGGGGGGGAAAAAAAAAAAGAGGCAAAAGTGGACTTTTTCCTGCAGCCCATTGTGTTCACACCTGCAGGAGCAATTCCGTTAAACATAGTCTATAGAGGGCTCCCGTGATATCACATTTTTCTCTCCTGAGGTGCTCAAATTCCCTTTTGAAACTTTGATTTCATCTGCCTCCACCGCACACTTAAGTAATGTAAAAGACTGCAATCTCACACTGCATAAAAAGGTTTTTTTCATGTCCCAACAAGATACTTTGCTAATTACTTTAAACCAATGTCATCCAAATCTCAATTCTTGAACAAAGGGGAATGCTTTCTCCACAAAAAAAAAGTCACCTCCTCCAGGTTTTACCAATCTATCCAAATAATGGAATTCCCTCATCTCTGGAATCATTCTCAAACCTTTTCGTCCTCTCTCAGAAATCTTCAGATTTTTATAAATTTGTGCCCAAAACTGGACATCATCCTCCAGCTGAGGCCAAACCAGAGTCATACAGGACTTGGCAACTTCATTGCTTTTGTACTTTATTAACTTAGTGTGTTGAGTCCAGATCCTGTATGCTTCTTTTAAAAAACTTTCCCTGCCTTCAGAAATTCGAGCACATTTGTGCTCCGGTTTTGCACCTGCAGATCTTTCAAAATTGTATCATTAAGTTTAATTCTCCGGCGCCAACACTGTATCCAATGAGGGCAGAAACATCAGCAGTTGCTCCATGTTTCCTACCTTTACTTAAAACTTCTGCAATGCTCATTTTTTAAAAAAGCATATCTTCGTTATTATCCTGTCCATGATTTCTTTTAACTGTAATGTTCATTGCATCGGAGGTCACAAAGTCAGCAAATATGTAGTCACCTAGAACTTTAGCCACATTCTCTGTGCCTTGACATGAGCAGCTCCAATTTTTAGGGTCAACTTTATATGCTAATTTTTCACATTTCAGCTATCTGTAATTAATCTGTTCAGTGATGTTACTGCACACTTCTGAAACAGGTGGGACTTGAACACAGCCTACTGGTTCAGATGTGGGGAAATGCCCACTGTACCACAACAGCCCATCACCTTTCACATGTGATGTTACAAACGGTTTTTAAGATGCAACTGAATTTTTCTATATTCACTTCCGACTACTTCCCATATTAAAAAGTTTTCAATTCTCTCCTCTTCCAGGTTCTCAATTATTTTCCACTTTACATGTTCGTAAACTATTTTCCTATTGTGCAGGTCCAACAAGTATTTTTCCCCCAAGCTCTTTATACCACATGTCCTCATGCACTTGCTCTTATGCTCAGTTCTATATTTTTAAAAATGCATTTATACAATCGTGATGGGCATGGATAGGGTAAATAGATGGCGGCGCGGAGTCGAGAACGAGAGGGCATAAGTTTAGGGTGACGGGTAAAATGTAAAAAGGGACCCAAGGAGCAACGTTTGCACGCAAAAGAGTGTTGTGTGTATGGAATGAGTTGCCAAAGGAAGTGAAGGCTGGTACAATTACAATATTTAAAAGGCACCTCAATGGGTATAAGAAGAGGAAGGGTTTAGAGGGATATGGGCCAAGTGCTGGGAAATGGACTAGATTAGATTAGGACGTCTGGTTAGCATGGACACGTTGAACCAAAGGGTCTGTTTCCGTGCTGTATGTCTCTCTATTATGTTAACTACCACAAAATGTTTTTTCAGTTTCAACTTAACCAATTTCTTTTAGTTAAAGCACAATTTTGCTTACAATGCGTCTTGTTTGAATATGAACCAAGTCTTCCTTAAAAGCCTCCCATTTATTATGTTCATCTGATAACCTTGGATTCTTTCCCAATTAGGTCATATTGAAATTCTAAGCCTAAGAGTTACTCTAAATGATGACAATCACTGCCTCCCAAATGCGCCCCCATAAAAAAAAACTGCACCTGTCCACTTTGTCAGAATCAGATCTCACCCTGCTTCATTCCACAATGGATTTGAAATCCAGTGATCCAGAAAACTGTTTGCTGTACATTTTAGAAGACTCTTTCCTTCCCCTCACGGATTACAAGTGGACTGATTCCAGTGAACTTAAGCAGCGTTCTAAGAACTAAAGTTAAACATTCTTTCCGTGCTAAGACTCAAGCTGAAGACATAAGTATAGCATCACTAAATCCTTGACAATAGTTCTCAAGCCCGTAAGATTCAAAAACTTTTTTGTTTAAATCTGCATTTGTGTTTCAGATAAATACTTCTAAAGAGTCAGAGTTATACAATATGAAGAGAGACCCTTTGGTCCAACTAGTACACACCAACCTTTTTCGCAAACCAAACCAGTCCCATTTGTCTCCATTTGGCCCATAACCCTCCAAACCCTTTCCTATTCATGTACTTATCCAAGTGCCTTTTAAATGCTGTAAAACTGTACCTGCATCCACCATTGCCTCTGGCAAGTAATTCATCACACAAACCTCTGTTAAAAAAAGTTGTCCCTCGTCATTAAAACATTCTCCTCTCACCTTAGAAATATACCCTGTTTTGAACTCCCCCAACAGAGAGAAAATACCCTTGTTATTCACTTTCTGATTTCATAAACCTCAATAAAAAGGTCTTCCTTCAACCTACTACGCGCCAATGAAAAAAAGTCCCAGACTACCCAGCCTATTCTTATAACTCAAACCCTCCATTCCCAGCAACATCCTGGTAAATCATTTCTGAGCTATCTCCAATACTCTTCCTATAGTAAGGCAACCAGAACTGTAGACAGTACTCCAGAAAAGGCCTGACCAACATCCTGTACAACCGCAACATAATATCTGTGGTGTTTTCCAGTTTACACAAAGCAGAAAAGTCCAAAATCCAGAAATGACTTGGTCCTAAGCATTTTTGGCTGGAGTGGATACAGTATAATGAAAGCAATTGAAAATTGATTGTTGCTGAGCACAGCACCAGGAACGTCATACTAGAAAATGAACTAAAACAAATTACAATATAGTTAATACAATGGTAGCATGGTGGCTCTGTGGGTAATACTGCTGCCTCACAGTGCCGGGGACGCAGGTTCAATTCCAGCTTTGGGTGACCGCGTGAGTTTAATAGAGAGTTCAACACCCACTCCTATTCCTTCCCTTTCTTTTAGCTTTACTTGGTACATTCTGTCTCCATTTCCCCTCTCCCTTTCCCTCCACTCATTTGCACTCTGTTTTGCCATTATCACATTCCGATCACTTAATCGGCAATAACACCCCTTTTGTCCCTCAGCACTCCATCTCCCTCACCCACACTATTGCATAGATGCTGCCTCCTTCACAACTCACGTTAGCTAGACTTGAAACGTTAGCTTGCTCTCTCTGTGGATGCTGCCTGACACCATGATTTCCAGCATTTTTTGTTTTCAACGGAGTGCAATTCACTCAAGGTTGTCACAACAGTTAAACAAAATTTGTTCACCTCAGTTAATATTATGTGGATGAGTGTACTGGATACAGAAAAGTTATCAGGATCAGTGCCATGTATACTGCTAAAATGTACCAAGGTTCTGAGGGATTTGTCTCAGTAACATTTTGACTTGAAAGTTGGTCACATTAAAAGCACTAAATGAATTTCATTCCGTTACAGAATAGACACTTGTGATCAAGGTTCTAAATTAGTTCAAACTAGGCTTTTCACCATACCAACTAGACTTTGCACAGCATTCCATTCATTCTGCCATAAACTATTTAAAGCTGCAAAGTCTTTAAATTAATTACATTTTTATTACCACAACTATTCCATAAAAGTAAGACTATGCCATAAAAGTAGGACAATGCCATAAAAGTTCAATCATCTCCAAAGTAAGCTACTTGGCCAATATCTATCTGGGGTCTAAAAAGATTAACAAAAGTAAAAAATTACAGGCACTATAATATGGAAAAACTCAGCAAGTCATGCAGCATCTGTGGAGAGAAGGTGTTAATGCTTCAGATCAATGAACTTTCATAGGAAAGGAGTTCTGATGAAAACCATCAATCTGGAATGTGTTAAAACCAGATTCTAGAGGAGGTTCTTCAAATTGCTGATCAGATGCCCCAAACTATTGAGCGTCCAGATGAGAAAGGTTGAACCAGTTCCTTTTCCTAATTCATCCGCTCCTGGATGGTTATAAGGAGGTCAATTTAAAAAGGATCCCGATCCTTGAAGATACAATTCTCCCAGGCTCAAATGAACTTCTGTTTTGAGAAGCCAATTTAAGCAGATTTAGAACACAGAACATTACAGTCCAGTATTGGCCCTTCAGCCCTTGATTGTTATGCCGACAGGTGAAACCAAGTTGAAGTCCATCTAACTTACACTATTCCATTTTGTCCATATGTTTATCCAATGACCATTAATTTGGCAAGTCTACTACTGTTGCAAGCAATGTGCTCCATGCCCCTACTTCTGAGTAAAGAAAATACCTCTGACATTTGTCTTATCTATCACCCCTCATCTTAAAGCAATGTTCCCTAGTGCTAGCCATCACCAGAGGAAAAAAGGCTCTTTCAATCCACCCTATCTAACCTTCTGATTATCTTATATGTCTCAAGTAAGTCAAAACTACTTCTCGCTCATGAAAACAGCTTAAAGTCCCTCAGCCTTTCCTCGTAAGACCTTCCTTGCATACTAGGCAACATCCTAGTAAATCTCCTCTGAATGCTTTCCAAAGCGTCCACATCCTTCTTATAATAGTGACCACAACTGCATGCAATTACTCTAAGTGCAGCCTCACCAGAGATTTGTACAGCTGCATGACCTCACTGTTCCAAAACTCAATCCCTCTACTAATAAAAGCTAACATACCGTATGCATTCTTAACAACTCTATCAACCTGGGTGGCAACTTTCAGGGATCTATGCATATGGACACAGATCTCTCTGCTCATCGACACTACCAAGAATCTTACCATTAGCCCAGTACTCTGCATTCCTGTTACTCCTTCCAAAGTGAATCACCTCACACTTTCCAACATTAAACTCCATTTGCCAACTTTTAACCCAGCTCTGCAGCTTATCTATGTCTCCCTGTAACCTACAACATCGTTCAGCACTATGCACAACTCTACTGACATTAGTGTCATCTGCAACTTTACTAACCCGCCCTTCTACACCCTCATTCAGGTCATTTGTAAAAATGACAAACAGCAATAGCATTAAAACAGATTCTTGCAGTACCCCATGAGTAACTGAACTCCAGGATGAACATTTCCCATCAGCCACCACCTTCTATCTTCTTTCATTTAGCCAATTTCTGATCCAAACTGCTAAATGACCCTCAATCCCATGCCTCCATATCTTGTGCAATAGCCTACCGTGGGGAACCTTATCAAAGGCCTTGCTGAAATCCATATACGCCACATCAACCGTCTTACCCTCATCCACCTATTTGGTCACCTTCTCAAAGAATTCAATAAGGTTTGTGAAGCACGATCTACTCCTCACAAAACCGTGCTGACTATGCTTAATCTAGATAATTATAAATACTATCTCTTATAAGCCTTTCCAAAACTTTACCAACAACCAAAATAAGGCTCACTGGTCTATGATTACCAGGGTTATCTCTACTCCCCTTCTTGAACAAGGGGACATTTACTATCCTCTGGTCTTCTGGCACTATTCCTGTAGACAATGACGACATAGAAGATCAAAGCCAAAGTCTCAACAATCTCCTCTCCGGCTTCCCAGAGAATCCTTGGACAAATCCCATCCGGCCCAGGGGACACTTTCCAGAATTGCTAATATATCCTCTTTGGCAATCCCATCTAGTCTAGTAACCTGTATCTCAGTATTCTCAACATTTTCTTTTTCTAGTGTGAATACTGACAAAACATTCATTTAGCACTTCCCCTATCTCCTCTGACTCCACGCACAACCTCCCACCACTATCCTTGATTGGCCCTAATCTTACTCTCGTCATTCTTTCATTCCTGATTCCTCAGAGTTAACAGTAAAAATGCAAGAATTATCATAACACAAATGTACATCAATAAGAGGCTAGTTCAAATACATGGAAATTGAAAAGATATATATACTGATACCTCTGAATTGCCTGCTAAGAGCAAATAGTTAAATGTTGAATCCTTAGCAGTGAAGATTACCAAGAGCACTGACATTGATAGTTGAACAGTGCTTCAAATGACTTACTTTTGCAAATTCGTTGAGATTCCACAATTCTGATTTTTTTTATATAATGATGTCTTTCCAGTATTCAGAGTAACAAAATCATTTTATTGTCTTGTCACCTTTAACGTAGCTTGCAGCACTCAAGAGTATTTCCTTATCTGCAACACAGCGTGCCTCGGAGATAACTCAGCTATCATCAGTTAACAGTTGAACTCAGGTGGTTCATTCAATCTGACCAATGCCTTCCAATAGAGTTGAAACTGGCTCATTAAGCCCTACCCTGTGTATTCTTCAAAGGGAAAACACAAAATACAACTACAGTTTTGGACATAAACAAGTGGAGAACTTGCTAATAAGCAGGGGGTCATCAGTCACTCATTACCTTTGTTGTAACAAGAAATCACAATCTAGTTTGTTTGAAATTACTTTATAAGATTCCATTAGACTTTCTCCAGCAAGTCACTTAATTTTCCATTTGCAGCCATTTTACCTACATTAGCCCTCTTTTCAATTGCATATTTTGTAATCAGACGTTTAAAATATCCACTATACTTCAGTGTTTTGATGTGTAGTAATGCCAAATATTAATTTTGCCTTCACAGTAGTGGAAGGATACTACCAAATTCCTAACTGTGTTGGAATTGCATCTGGATAGGGAAGTTAAATTCACTTCAACTCACAAAGGTGGAGTGAAGAGATACTTTCTGGTATCAATTTCATCCTAAGTCAATTATAAATCTACAGACAGCAAGTGGTTTTCCTTGTGTCTTTTTTGGATTACACTTTAACATTTCATCATCATCATAGAGATGTACAGCACGAAAACAGACTTCGGTCAGCTAGATCATCTTTGCTTTTTAAAGAACACTTGCATACGAGATCCAGAGAAGTATACTTACAGGTCTAAAATATTAGAAGATGTAAAGATCAAGTCACAGAAAATAATAATCCTGCTGTCAAAGTTGTACTCATCAACTCTGTACTCAAATCTAGATTTTCAAATGCAAGGAGTGACAGTGATTATATCATGGCATTCTTGAGCGCAAGCAAACGTATTTATCACATACAAACTACCTATTCAGTAAACTGGCTAGTCAATATTGTTTATGCATCAGTTATCAACATAATTACTTAAAAGTAACTGCACAAATTATAACTTCGAATGTTGATCTGTAGTTTAAAACTATACTTTAATGCATAGTGCTGTGGAGTTATTGTGATTCACTGAATTGCCAATATAATCTTTGCTTATGTTTTAACTACATATTAAATGATTTCTGCTCAACTTCGAGATACCTCTGCTTACACGTATTAAACACTGATCAATAATGCTTAATGCCTCCCTTGTAGTCTAGCTTCTATCTTCACATTAGGGCAACAAGGGATTTGTTCAGTTACACTGCAGATCAAGGATAATCTAACCAAGAGTCAAGTAAATTTAATTAATTTCAATCCAAACCAAGTTAAATGTATTACAATTTAGAGACTAAGACAGACATAACACATCCTCAGATCAATGCTGAGAGATAAAATTAGTGATAATCCCCTTGTTGAATGAGGGGGAATTAAAGATTCGGATAACCTGGCATATTTTAATCAAGATATCAAAACTATTATTTTTACAGCACCAAAGTCGACTCCAGTTATAGCACTGCAGACTTGCATTACAATTATCCCCTTCCACTCAATTTTCTAAAAATTGTCTGGCTCCAGTGCAGTTGTCCCAGAACAGCAATGACATCGATAACTCCTGGCCACGTTAAAAATTGCACAGCTATAAAACATTTATACAAAAACAAGTTTAGTCTAGCCTATCTATACGCTCCCCTAAACCTTAAACATTGGTAACAAAGTTCCAATGTGATCTGAGGTGTGTGGAGCGTTTGCATTTGGAACTCAATGCATGTGGGTTCAGTCTGCACGTATGAGGAAGTTTAATGATTAACTTGTCTGTATTTCTGGAACCATGATATTCTTTAAGTCAGGTTTTTTTTTAGGGGGGTAGAGAGATAATGGGAATTTGTTTACATTGAGAGACTTGTGAGCAACACAGTAAACATCAAGGAGTTTATTTCTGGTTTGTAAGGATCAGGATTTTCTTTGCTAAAAAGGTGAGAAAAACCATAGCATAGGAAGCTTTTCTGTTCACTTCGTAGAAGTCCTGTTTGAAATTAGACACATGAAACTATTTCATCTTGATAAAGGATTTACTTCAGAAAAGTCGGAAATAGGTTACCTCATGTAAAAGAGCTCCAGACCAGAAGGTCTAGAAGGGTTATAGATAAAAGGTATCCAGGAAGAAACGTTTCCCCTTGATGGAGCAATCTATGACTAGGCTCCACAGGATTAAGGAAAGACGCAGAACATTTAAAGAGGATGGGAGGTAAAACATTTCCACCAGAGGGTTGAGAGAATCTGCAACTCACTGCCTGTGAAGGTGTACAGGCAGAAACTCTCAAAAACAAGTATTTAGATGTGCACTTGCAATGCGAGGCACATAAGGATATGGGCCAATGGCTGATAAAATGAGATTAGAAAAGTTAGGTGGTTGCTTTTGAGTGACGCAGACACAATGGGACAAAGGGCCTTTTCTGTGCTGTAAGTCTTTATGCCCTATAGCCCAGAAGAGATCATTTGAAGCTGAGAAAGTTCAATCTTAGATGTGCGACTAATCAGGGATAAGACAACCAAACTCTTAAAACCTGCAAGCATGTTAATAACCTGGTTAAAAATCACAACATCCATGTTACAGTCCAACAGGTTTATTTGAGAGTTCAAGCTTTCGGAGTACTGCTCCTTCATAAGGTAGCTAGTGGGGCAGATACATAGGACACAAATTTGTAAGTAAAAGATCAAAGTGTAATAAAACTGATGCGACGTATTAGACAAATCTTCGGGTGAACAAACTCCGAAGTGGACTTCGGGATATGCAATAATAGTGTCGCCAAGCAGAGGCTGATCACAAAGTTCAGTACCCATGACGATGACCTCAATCAGGACCTCAGGGTTCAAATCACACTACTAGTGACTCCACCACACTATACTCTCTCCTGCGCACATGCACACACATGTCTATGACGTGAATTTGCATTTGCAGATACATTCTATTTTGTTCAAAAAGCATACACAATCTGTAAGCAGTCAATGTGACAATTTAAAAATTCCTACTTCTGAAATAAAACCTGACTACAGGTTGGGATATAGAAAGAATCTAACCTCACCTTTAATACATTGTCTGAGCTGATATGTCTTTATTTTAAATCCTCTGATAAAACTAAGTTATTTCAGGGCTGTGTCTTGAAAGAATATCTGGGATTTACGCATTAGTCAATCGAAACCTGCATCCCCATTCCAAGTGATTAAAGACCTAACAGCCATCTTGGTTTGTCTAATGCTTTGCATTAGTTCTATGATACTTTGTTCTTTTACTTACAAGTTCTGTGTCTTATGTACTTGGCCCCACTAGCTACCTGACGAAGATGAAGTGCTCTGAAAATTTGTATTTTCAAATAAACCTGTTGGACTATAAGCTGGTGTTGTGTGATTTTTAAACTTTGACCACCCCAATCCAACACTTGCACCTCGTTACATCATTAGCGACCTGGACAAAGGAACTATAGGTATTGTTACTCAGTCTGTAGGTATGATAGGTGGAGGAACAGCTAATGGTGAGGTGGCAGAAGGACCTGGGCAGGCTAGGAAAGTGACCAAAGAAATAGCAGAGGATTGGATAGAGTGCATATGGAGATAATGTTTCCAATAGCAGGAGAGACTAGGACCTGAGAGCACAGCTTCAGAGTGAAGGGACGACCCTTTAAAACTGAGATGAAGAGGAATTTCCTCTACCACAGAGTAGAGTACTTGTGGAACTCATTGTTGCAGATACAGTCCAAGTCATAGTGTAATTAAGACACTGCTAGATAGGATTTTGGTTAGTAAGGGGATCAACGGTAACAAGGGAGAAGGCAGAATGTTGTGTTCAGAAACATATCATCCATGATCAAATGTTGGAGCAGATTCAATGGGTTGAATGGCCTAATTCTGCTCCTGTATCTTATGGCGTTATGGAGATAAATCCCAAAGTACTAACCAGGTGTGACTGCACAGGGAGGGGAGAAAATAAAAAAGTGGGAGAGGAATAGTGAGAGGCAATACAACCATAAAAAGGGAAGAGACAGACATTGTGCAGTCACACGTGACATCAGGATGGTGTGTGCCTTCCTGGTGTCAGGATCAAGGATGTCACTGAGCAGATGCAGGACATTCTGAAGGGGGAGGTAGTACAGCAGGAGGATGTGGTCCCTGTCTGTACCATGGACTATGTAAAAAGAGAAGGAATGGGGGTCCTGAAAACAAGAGAGCTTGAAAACAAGTTTTAAAAATCAGGAACGCAAAAGGTATTACTTCCATCATGTGCTAACAAGAACAAGAATAGGATAAATAACTAAATGAATATGCAGCTGGAGCAATGGCGTAAAAAGGATTATAAATTTGTTTAGACCAGTGCATTGAGAAACCAACTTGAGAACAGACTAACTGTGATGTGGCTTTGAATAATGAGATGGGGTTAATTCATAATCTTGCGACTGGTTCTTGAGGGAAGAGTGATCATAACATGTTGCATTCTTCATTCAGATTTTAAAAAAGTACTCCAATCTGAAACTAAGGTCAGAGTGAAACAAACGCAACAACAATGGTAAAAGGGATGAGGTGGCTTTCTTCATTATAGTGTACAACATGGAACAAAAAATTGTTAATTATTAAAGGGACAAACATATGGATTACAGCAGATAAACATCCCTTTCAGACAAAAAGAACACTGCAGAAAACCATCCCAACCAACCATCAATAACAAAAAAGACAGTCATAGTCATAGAGATTGTACAGCATAAAAACAAACCCTTCGGTCCAACCCGTCCATGCCGACCAGATATCCCAACCCAATCTAGTCCCACCTGCCAGCATCCGGCCCATATCCCTCCAAATCCTTTCTATTCATATACCCATCCAAATGCCTCTTAAATGTTGCAATTGTACCAGCCTCCACCACTTCCTCTGGCAGCTCATTCCATACACTTACTACACTCTGCGTGAAATATTTGCCCCTTAGGTCTCCTTTATATCTTTCCCCTCGACACTAATCCTATGTCTTCGAGTTCTGAACTCCCCGACCCAAAGGAAAAGACTTTGTCCATTTACCCTATCCATGCCCCTCAATTTTGTAAACCTCTCAGGTCTCCCCTCAGCTTTTGACGCTCCAGGGAAAACAGCCCAAGCCTGTTCAGCCTCTCCCTATAGCTCAAATCCTCCAACCCTGGCAACATCCTTGTAAATCTTTTCTGAACCCTTTCAAGTTACACAACATCTTTCCAATAGGAAGGAGACCAGAATTGCACGCAACATGCCAGCAGTGGCCTAACCAATGTTCTGTACAGCCGCAACATGATCTCCCAACTCCTGTACTCAATACTCTGACTGATAAAGGAAAGCATACCAAACACCTTCTTCACTATGCTATCTACATACGACTCCACTTTCAAGGAGCTATGTACCTGCACTCCAAGGTCTCTTTGTTCAGCAACAGTCCCTTGTACCATTAAGTGTACAAGTACTTCTAAGATTTGCTTTCCCAAAACGCAGCACCTCGCATTTATCTGAATTAAACTCCATTTGCCACTTCTCAGCCCATTGGCCCATCTGGTCCAGATCCTGTTGTAATCTGAGGTAACCCTATTTGCTGTCCACTATTTCCTTTTTCACTTCAATCTTCTTTGTTACTTCTTCAAAAAACTCAAATCAATTTTGTGAGACATGATTTCCCACGCACAAAGCCATGTTGACTATCCTTAATCAGTCCTTGCCTTTCCAAATGCATGTACATCCTGTCCTTCAGGATTTCCTCCAACAACTTGCCCACCGCCGAGGTCAGGCTCACCGGTCTGTAGCTCCCTGGTTTGTCTTTATCACCATTCTTAAATAGTGGTACCACGTTTGCCAACCTCCAGTCTTCCAGCACCTCACTGTGACTATCAATGATACAAATATCTGAACCAAACCCTCAATTTCTTTAGTCATCCAGTATTCCCTATACCTACCAGCCTTTCCTTTCACCCTGACAGGAATATACTTTCTCTGGATTCTTGTTATCTCATGTCTGAAAGCTTCCCATTTTCCAGCTGTCCCTTTACCTGCAAACATCTGCCGCATATAAAGTTGCTAAAAAGAAAGCAAACCCAAGGATTGACCATTTAGAATTCAGCAATATATGACCATGAGGTTGATGATAAAAGGGAAAAGTAGAATACAGGTGCAAATTAGAAAGGAACATAAAAGTAAACTGCAATAAGTTCTAAAAGAAAAATCCAGAGTGGGTAGAGGGAAGTCAGAAGGTGATTATTTGGACTTCCAGAAGACATTTGACAACGTACCTCACAAAAACCTAAGCCATAAGAGCTCACGGTGTTGGAGTTATGATATTGGCATGGATAGAGAATTGTTTCCTTCCATGAGGCAGAGAATGGGAATAAGGAGTTCTTATTCAGATTGGCAACCCATGATTAGTGAGTTTTCTCAGGGATCAGTGCTAGGACCACAATTGTTTAACATGTATAATATGTTGGAGGTAGCAAGTGAACGTATTGTAATCAATTTTGCAGACACCACCAGGTGGATAGACAAGCTGTGAAAGGGATACAATATACAGAGATATTGGAATCTTAAATCAGCAGGCCAAAAAGTTGACAAATGGAGTGTAATGCAGGAAAATGTGAAGTTGTTCATTTTGGAAGGCAGAACAAAGAAAAACTGCAGAAAGTTTCAACACAAGGGACCTGTACATGAAGCACAAAGCTGACAGACAGGTGCAGCAGGTAATCAGAAAGGCTAATGAATATTCACCCTTAGTTCAAGGGGGTTTATAGTATATAGAGTAGGGAAGTCTGCTGCAACTGCACAAGTTGTTGGTGAGACAACATCCTGTGCACTTTGAGCAATCTAGTCTCCTTATTCAAGGGAAAATGTCACTGGAGACAGTTCAGAGAAGAATGATCCCTGGTTTGGACAGATCTTATGACCAAAGGATAAACAGGTTGGGACTGTACTCAGTGGAATTTAGAAGAGTGAGGGTGATTTCATAGACAGGCACTTACCCTGTCAAGTCTTTTCAGAATCCTAAGAGGATGTTTCCTAAGAGGATCTAGGACCAGAGGGTGTAGTCTCAGAATAAAGCTGTGCCAAGTTAAGACTGAGGCAAAGAGGAATGGTCTCTCTCAGAGGGTTAAGTATCTTTGTAACTCCTTAACAGAGAGCTGTGGTGGCAGAGTCCTTGTGTAGGTTTAAGGCTGAGACAAATAGATTCTTGATCAGTATGGGAATCAAGGATTATGTAAAAACTGCATGAGTAGATAGGAGGAATGTTGGTCAGTCATGATCCTAATGAATGGTGAAGCAGGCTCATGAGGCAAAATGGCCTACTCCTATTTCTTTTTACGGTCTCGTAAAAAATTAGTGAAGTTAAAAATGTAGGTTTGTCATTTGAAGTGGGGTAATTGGTAATGAAGAGTGCACAAATGGCAGAAAAAGTAAACACACCATTAGTTCGGACTTCACAGGAGAAGACAAGTAACTTCCTTGAGGAGTATAGTAGAATTTAAATAGGGACATATTGGGAAAGGGTAATAGGAAAGAGACCTGGAATCCTTGTACAATGGTCATTAAAAGCAAGCATGCAGGTATAGCAAACAGTTAGGAAGGCAAATGGATGTTGGCCTTCACTACAAGAGAGTTTGAGTAAAGGAGCAAGGAAGTCTTATTACAGCTGCACAGGGCCTTGGCAAGGCCAGTTCTGGTTTCCTTATCTAATAAGAGAGATATTTGCCATATAAGAAGTGCAAAGATTCAGCAGACCAATTCCTGATCTGTATGCTTATTGTATGGAGAGAGATTAGGTTGACTGGATCCATATTCACTGGAGGGGATCTTATTTAATCATAAAATTTTGTCAGAGCTAGACAGACTGGATGCAGGGATATTTCCTTGGTTGGGAAGGGGAGTCCAGAAAAAGGTATGACTGTGTCACAATATGCTATTGCCCATTTCAAACTAAGATGAGAAGAAATGTCTTTACTCACAAGATGATGAAATTTTGAGGTTCTCTACTACAGAAAGCTGTAGAAGTGAAAACACAATGCATTCAATAAAAATAAATTTACAGAAGCTAAAGATGGCAACAAGTGTAAGAAGAAAGAGAGGACGTGGCATTTATATGGGGGGGGGGGGGGGGGGGGGGAGAAGAGGAGTCATGTGTGCGTGTGCTTGTGGGCCTTAGTTATTTTGAAAAAAATTTACTTATTCAGTTATGCTCTTCCACCTGAAATGCTGTGGTGGAGACTTCTGCTTTCATTGCATGTTGTGTTTAGTTTGATGGAGACAATGGAGGGTTATTCTAATTATACTGGAGACCCAAAGCTCTTGATAACAATACAACTACTATGTGACTCTTAATAAAAATGAAAATGTAGCCCAGAAAATCTCAAGTGGAGCCATGAAAAAAGAAAACTGTCCCCTGGCGAGAGCCAATATAATGAGGCAATCTAACTAGCCTCATCCTCACCAACCTACCCCATGCAGACACATCCATCTATAATTGCAGTGACAAGCAACCACTAGACAAGCCTTGCAAAACACTAATCTCCTTTTCACAGCAAGGACCTTTTCAGTCACCCTGACCTGGGCAGCAGACTGAAAGCAACCCATGAAAATCAAACTAGGTTGTTATACCCACGAATTAATACCATCCACAACAAGATAGATCTCTCTCTATTCCATTAAACAAAATTACCAACTTTTGTTCATAGAATGATACAAATAGCATGGCAAGGATGGAGTTTAATTTAGATAAATGTGAGGTGCTACATTTTGGTAGGGCAAATCAGGGGAGGACTTATACACTTAATGGCAAGTTCCACAGGAGTGTTACTGAACAAAGAGATCTTGGAATGCAGAGTCGCAGGTAGACAGGGTAGTGAAGTAGGTGTGTGGTACACTTGGCTTTATTGGTCAGTGCATTGAGTATAGGAATTGAGAGGTCATGTTGCAGCTGTACACGATATTATTTAGGCCACTTTTGAAATACTGAATGCAGTTCTGGCCTTTCTGTAATTGGAACAAATGCTGTGAAACTTCAAAGAGTTCAGAAAAGCTTTATAAAGATGCTGGCAGGATTGGAGGTTTTGTGCTACAAGGAGAGGCTGAAGAGGCTGGGACTACTTTCCCTGGAGCATCGGAGGCTGCGGGATGATCTTATAGAGGTTTAAGGTCATGAGGGGTATGAATTGGATGAATAGTCAAGGTCTTTTCTCCAGGGTGGGAGTCCAAAACTGGTGGGTATAGATTTAAGGTGAGAGAGGAAAGATTAAAAAAAGGACAACTTTTTCAGGTAGAGGGTGATGCATGTATGCAATGAGCTACCAGAAGTGGAGGGGGAGGCTGATACAATTACAACATTTAAAAAGCATCTGGATGGGTATATAAATAGGAAGGAGTTAGAGGGAGATGGGCCAAATGTTGGCAAAAGGGACTAGATTAATTTTGGATGTCTGGTCAGTATGGACAAGTTGGATTGAAGCATTTGTTTCCGTGCTGTACATCTCTATGACAGCAGCGGGCACAGCTGAAAGCGAGATGCTATTAGTGAAATTACCACATAAGGCTATCTGGATTCAAACATTGCAAAACTAAAAAAAAAGTACAATTAAAGTAGTTCAGAAACTAACAGATCAACACCAATTTTGATAGTCCTACCAAAAGCAATTAGACAACTGACAGGAAGAGGGACATCCATGAAAATATCCTCAACCTTCGTGAAGTCCAACATGTGACTGCAAAGACAAAGGTGAAAGGTTTAAAGAAGTTTTTTTTTAAGCTTAAATTGCCAAATGGATGATCTAGTTGGCCTCCTCTCCCAAGATCCCCACGCTATAGATAATTCATTTAATTCAAATGATGTCTATGATGTCAAAACATAGAAGTGTTTAGACCAAGAGCTGGAAGATTGCTTTCAGACTGACTAGCTCCTTCAGCCAGCACAGGCAAAACCAGTTGAATAACTTCTTTTTATGCTATGAAGCACCATTGTTGATGTTTTGACACCACAAAGATAATGAACTTGTACCAGCTCTCTGGTTGTAATAGTTAAATCCATGTAATGCTTAGTTAGTCGCACACATATCTATTCAAATAGAAAGACAGTGGCACCTACCCAGCAATGTAAAGGACTGACCCAATATGCCCTGGCTACAAGAACCCCAGTAATTTCCCCTAAATCAATAATGATAATCAATAAAGAGTTAAGAATGCCAACTGTAGGGATGGGCCCTGTATCTGCTTATAACAAAATGGCCAATGTCTGCTCACACAAAATTGCCAAAAAGGAGAGCCCAGAATAACATTAAAACACAAAATGGCTGGACTCAGCAAGATGGCAGCGATTCAGTAGAACTGCTGTGGACAGTTCTGCCTAACAGCCAAGACATACTGGCCAACTTATGTGGGGGAATTATTAGTTTCAAACCTTAAAGAACACATATTTGTTAATGTTTGGGAGTGGGAAGGATGCCAAAGGGAAAAGGAACAAGCAAACAGCAGCAGGGAGGATACTCCCCTGCAGCACCTACCACACCAGAGATTGCAGCAGCAGCAGCTGCCTCTCCTGAACCCCCGGGGACCTGACAGAATCACAGGAATTGGCTGTTGCGATGGGGAGACTTACCTTGAAAGTTGGAGCTGCGATTGAGGAGATCAGTGGGGAGATTCATGCCCAGGTCCAGCCTATCGCATCCATGCACGAGCAGGAGATCCAGGGCCTCGGGGAGAGGCTAGAGGAGGTGGAGGGTCAAACTAAGGCCTCGGAATCTGCGATGGAATCCTTGTGCAGTCGGATCCAGATGCTGGAGCGAGAGGTGGGGACCTTGCGAAACCATATTGACAAACTTGAGAAGAGGTCAGAGGATAAATCTCCAAAATGTTGGGCTCCCTGAAGGTGAAGGTGAGCTGCCAGTCAGCTTCTTTGAAAGCTGGCTGCCGAAGTTTTTGGGCCTTCACATCGAGTCCAGCAGGCTGCAGATTGAAAGGGCTTATCGGATTACAGTGCACAGGTCAGGGCCGGGTGCAGTGCCCCTGCTAGGTCCTAGTGCACTTCCATTCATATAAGGACAAGCAAAAAAAGTCACAGAAGCTTCCAGATCGCTGGAAAAAGATCTGCAGGCACTGCTTTACAAAGGGTCAAACATCATGTTTTTCCAGGATTTCTGTGCAGCTCTAATTCGCAAGAGGAAGTCCTTCGACGAAGTTAAAAAGAGGCTGAGAAACCTAGACATCCAGTACTCCATGAGATATCCCAAGTGCTCCATTTCAGCCACAAGGACTCAGTTTATACTTTTGACTCAGTGGATAAAGCTAAAAAAACTTTGTAGACACTTTAAAATAGACCGATAGACCTGAAGAATACGGTTAACGTCTGTTCTCTTTTCTATCTTTCCCCATGTTTTCCCTTTCTTTCTCCCTAATAATTTCCTTTTTGGAAAGGGAGGAAAAGACCTTGGAATAAGTTGTTCTTTTTGTTAAATAACTGGATTTTTTGATGGGAAACTTTGTAGATCTTCTTTCTTGTCTCTCCCCCTTTTTTTCATTTGTTCTGTTTCTCTTTTAGTCACAAGTATGGGTGACATGAAGCCAGGGATGGGTGGAGTGCTCATCCTGATTGCATCTTTTTTCTGTTGATTTAAGGATCATCTGTTTTTTTTTCCTGGCCTAATGCTGGGGCACAGTCCAGGTTTGAAGGAGCTGTGAAGGAGGGGATGGGTAGGGTGAGTGCCCTCTACGAGCAGGGGAAGAGTTTTCTATTCAAGGTTTTATAGTTTGTTTTCTTTGTAGTTTTTTGGTAGTAATAGTTGGTTATAGTTATGATAGAGTAGTTTTTATATATATAGTTCTTCGACTTTATGAGTCTTTATTTACTTATGCTTGGCGTGTTGTAAGTAGGGTTCTCCCTCTGAGGGGTTCAAGGATCTCTGAAAGGGGATACGGCTAAGTGTCTTATTAAATGGTGCACCTGGAACTTTAAGGGAAGTCATTCGCCTGTTAAAAGGAAAAAAGTGCTTTCTAGCCTTAAGAGGGAAAGGGTTGATATTGCTTTGTTGCAGGAAACCCATCTTGGTGATGGGGATCACCTGAAATTACAACGGGGGTGGGGGGGGGGTTATGACCGGGTATTCTTTTCATCCTTTATTGCGAAAAGTAGGAGTGGCGGTATTTATCCGGAAAAATCTTCCGTTCACATTATTAAAGCAGGTGAAAGATGAGCAGGGATGGTTTGTGAAACTTAAAGCCCTGATACATGGGGAGGAATATGGCATTTTAAACGTCTACAGTCCTCTGGCACATCCCCTCAAATTTTCGATAAGTGCTTTCTCTAAGTTGAGTGCTTTTAGAACACAGCACGTTATTATGGGGGAGGTATTTTAATGGTCTTTTGATCCGACAGTGGACAGGATGCCTATTTCTCCGCAGGCCATGGTTGACTTATGCAAGAAGTTGGGGCTGGTAGATGTTTAGAGATGTCTTCACCCTACTGGCAGGGACTTCACCTTTTTTTTCAAACCCACATAAAATGTCACAAGGATTGACATCTTTCTGGCTCCCTCGGCCCTTCTGGATTTGATTATGGGTTGTAAAAGTGGGAATATAGCTATCTCTGATCATGCGGCAGTATATATTTGGAGGTTAAGGCCAAGAGTGAGGGGCTAGGTTTGCGGCACTGGCGTTTGGACCCTTTTCTCTTTAAGGATTCCAAATTTGTGGAATACATTTTGAAGGAGTTTCAGGAATTCTTGACTATCAACTCAGGCATGGCTAGTAGTCAGTCTATGCTATAGGAGCCTGCTAAGGCCTTTGATAGGGGATTAGTTATTTCCTATTCGGCTAGCTGGAAACGACAGGAGGAGGAACAGCATTGTCTACTTGAAACACGGCTGAAAGCCCGCCGAGGCAAGTTTTGCGCGGCCTTCGGTGACTAAGCTACAACAGATCACGGCCCTTTGGGCTGCGTTGAATTCAATACTGACACAAAACACAAAGAAAGAACTTGCCTTTGCTAGACAAAGGCTGTTCGAATATGGGGATAGGCCAGGGAAGTATTTAGCATACCTGAGTAGGAAAAGGCATGCTCCCCAATCCATTACTGCAATCAGAGACAGCACCGGGGTCCTTACATACAATGCTAAAAAAGATTAATGAGGCTTTTCGGAGCTTTTACTCTGAATTGTATCGGTCTGAAGGTTGCAAGGACAGGAGGGCTAAAATGGAGACTTTTTTTAAGAACTTGGACCAGGCCCCTCTCCCTAATGCCCCCTTGACAATTCAGGAAATACAGGAGGCAGCTAGGCAATTCAGAATGGAAAAGTGCCTGGCCCTGATGGGCTCACGGGTGAGTTTTATAAGGAGTTTATATATGTATGAATGCCTACCACCATCTTTGAGAGAAGCTAATATTTCCTTAATTCTTAAGGGGAAGGTTCCCTGAGGATTGTGCCTCATACAGACCCATTTCTCTATTAAATTCGGATTTCAACATTCTGTCCAAGATCCTGACACTGAGGTTGGAATTGATATTGCCCCATATTATTAAAGAGGACCAGAGAGGCTTTATAAGGGGCTGTAGGTCCTCTAATAATATGAGAAGGTTGCTGAATATGGTCCAAGTTTGTCAGCAACGATCGATTCAGGAGTTGGTGATTTCCTTAGATGCAGAGAAAGCATTTGATCCTAGTTTATGTCTTAAAACAGTTTGTGTTGGGTGGAGCCTTTGCTAGGTCGGTGGATGTTTTATATCGCCAACCTCTGGCTGCGATCATCACCAAAGGGGTGGTGTCTGGGAACTTTAGGATTGGTAGGGGTAGTCGCGAGGCTGCCCCCTCTTACTGTTGTTGTTTATGTTGGTGATAGAGCTGCTGGCAGAGGCCATTCGTCAGAACGCCAACATAACCGCACCGGAAGTGGGATCGAGGGTACATAAGATTACACTGTATGCGGATGACGTCCTTCTGTTTTCATCGAACCCGATGACCTCCGTACCCCATTCGGTATAATGTATCAATTCATTTGGGACTATTTCAGGATACAAGATTAACTTTGCAAAATTGGAGGCTATGCCTTTGGGGAACCGTAAGGATGTGCCAGAAGTTGAAGGTGGCCCTAAGTTCCCTTTTAAGTGGTCATGGGCAGGGTTCAGATACCTAGGCATTTTTATTATCCCCAAGTTTGATCTGTTATTTCGGACTAACTTTGCTCACTTGCTCAACAACATTAGGTGAGATCTCCAGAGATGGGAGGCTCTTCCAATTTCATGGCTGGGCTGAATATCTCTCACTAAGATTAATGTTCTTCCTTGTTTACTTTATCCCATGCATATGCTCCCTATAATGTTTCCCAGGTCAACGCTGCGGAAGCTTATGGGGTGGTTTAGTTCCTTTGTTGGCATCATGGGCAGCCCCTCAGCAAACTTACTAAATTGCAGTTGCTTCAAGGACAGGAAGGAGTTGATTTCCCAGACATCAGGAGATATCAATGGAGTTCCCTGCTGTCCTTTGTCTGTGATTGTGTAGGTAACGATCCGGGCTCAACATGGCTGGATATTGAGGCCTCACAGGTAAAGTGCCCTCTTATTAACCTGTTGTTCATGGATAAGGACAGTTATGGACCACTGCCAGAACCCCATTATCATTAGTACAGTCAAGGTATGGAGGGCGATGCCTTGGAGAGTGAAGGTTGTTTATCTAAGACTTTGCCACTTACGCCTATAGTTGGCATGTCAGGGTTCCGACCAGGAATGATGGACTCAGGGTTCAAACTATGGGCAGCAAGTGGAGTTTCCAGTTTGGGAGACTTGAGGGGGAGGTTATGATGTCTTTTGAGCAACTGAGCCGCAAATACGGGTTGGCCAGCAGAGATCTTTTCTGTTTTTTTCAGGTTAAGGATTTCATCCAGAAGAAGACTACGCTTCTCACTAAACCCTATAAGCCCGATACAAACAGGTTGTTGCTACATTTTAGAAGCACCCTTTCAGTTAGTGCCCTCTATCACCTGCTGGGTGGCAGGGCCTGGCAGGATATTAACTGGTTATGAGACGTCTGGGAGCAAGTGTTAGGAGTGGAGATCTCTTCTGAAACATGGGAAAACATACAGGAGAATAGTCGAAAGATCCCAAACTATAATAGGACATGCGCTATGCAGTTTAAAATTCTGCACAGGGCTCATCTGGCACCAGACTGTCTGGTGAAGTTTAAAAAAGGGGCATCTTCAGTGTGCCCCAAATGCAAAATAAGTGTAGGTATTCTTACCCATTGAACCTGTGGCATGTCCAGAAGCAATGTTTATTGGAGCGCTGTGGCAGGAAAGATAGGGAGAGTATTGAGGACTGAAGTCAAGTTGACTCAATATCTCTCCTCTTAGGTCTACCAAATTTACCATCTTTAGATGGGCATGGGAAGAAATTCTTATATTCTTGCATACGGTGCACGGGAGAATATTCTGATGAATTGGGTGTCTGCGAACCCGCCGGGCTTGCTGGGATGGCAAAAATTAATTATGGAGCACATTCCCTTAGACTTTTATTTTTTTACAAACATGGTGCACCACACAACAGACCATTTTTATAAGATTTGGCAGCCCTCCTGAAGTTATTTGGATATAGATTTGTCAGTTATCTTAACTAGGGTGTTTGTTTAACCAGGATGGTTAGATTTGTCAAGCCCTGGGCCCTGGAGGGGGTCTCCTGAGTTAATACGGGTATGTATACAATGCTCCCATTCCTTTGTTTAGGAGCTTTGCACCGAGCATAGCCGTTCTGTTTTTATGGGGTTTTTTTGGGTTTTTTTTGCCTTTTTTCTTTTTATTTTGGTGTTGCTTTGCACAGTGTTAGGGTTTGCTTGTATTATAGGGTAGATTAGTGGTTAGTAGACAGTAGCTGCATTGCAACATTTTTTTTTATTATACGGATATAAAATTATTGAAAAATACAATCAATAACATATGTTTGTAAAGTTAAAAAAAATTGCTAATAAATATATTTACAAAAGAAACACAAGATGGCTGAAAGAAGTTGAACAAGACTAACAGTCTGTCCCAGCCTTTAAGAAAAGGAAACAATGGTACCTTTGAACAAACTACTCCAAAGCCAGTAAAGGGGGCCTTGAGTGGCATACATCCTGAACAGTTATAAGAATATGCCTGAGACAAACAAGCTTATGTTCTCAGATCAACTAATGAAAGAATTATTACATCCCGAAGCAGTGAACACCAGGTGCAATTGATAATAGCATGCTAAATGCCCTGAATAGCTACCGCAACAACAGGTAGCTATTTCATAGTAAACAGTTATGCCTTGATTACTCTGAAATTTTAAGCAATAGTTTCTAGTTAGAGATTCTCCAACATAAACACAGATACATGTAACCAAAACATTTATGCCTATGTGTGAAAGTTAATTAGCTTTAGGAAGTACCATCATGAGCCTTGGACAAAATAAATTGTTCACAGACATTAATCACAAGAGTACTAAGAGTAAATATAGCTACATCTGACCTTAACTAACTTCAGAACAGAAATCAATATTACAAATCTTACAGCAACCAGTTAAAACTAAATGGCTTTTGTATTTTTACGTATATGATTAGAACAGTGGTAAGTATAAGGGAGTAATTAAATGGAATACAGTCAATAATAGAATTCAAGAGATAAGCCAGTCTGAAACAGATTTAAGGGAATATGGCCTGTGATGTTTGAATGTGAATGAATAAGATGCATAGAGAGATCCCAGGGACTAGACATTGGAATGGCTGGTAAACACTTCGAGGTCATGGATGCTGAGACTGGTCAGATGGGTGTATATTACTGACTAGGTGTTTTACCAGATTGGGTGTATGGATTAGGAGGGAAGGACTGAAGTTAGAACATTGTACGTAATCATTGTAATACAGAAATGTATAAGAATACTACTTTTTACAGTAAGTGTTAGTGTATCATTGATCTATCTTCTGATCTGAGCAAATGATTAAGCGAATAATTGAGTTCGTACATCGAGGCCAGATTCAGGGAAGATCCTTTGGCCCTCTCTTTGCTTTAAACAGTTTCTGCATTAATAAACTTCCATCTGCCTGCCTCCTGAGCCTTCATTCCCTACCAGGGAAAAACACTCCTACACCAACACAAGACACTTATTCACAATCTTGATATGCATGGTCACTACAGCTGAATGCCAGAGAACAGAAAACATCTATCTTGGATGACAAAATAGCATTCACTATAAGCACCACCCTAGTAAAACTGAAGACCATGGAGATCAAAAAGGAAATTCAACAATGCCAGAGTAATGCTCGTCACAAAAAAATGGAAGCAAGTTTGGTTCAACTAGGTTTAACTGCACGCCAGCGGCATGGTAGGAAGGGTTGGGGCTACTGGTCCATCTACTTCTATCACCAGGCCTGTTGCATATTGTAAAAAAAATTTTTCAAACATCAAGTTCATCTTACCGCCTCTTGGCGGCTTCGTTTAAGGAAGAAAGCTCAGTAAAGCGGAGAATCCATGTGGTTCCGGCCATTCCTCATGGCTACATTCTGGTGGGTTCTTCAACTATGCTGCTTTGGTAACGACGTTGAAGACAAGGTGGATTTGGGCCCAGGATTCAAATGACCAACCTAGGATTCCTTTTGGCAGCTTTGGTGGAGGCCTGAGATTCCTTTTAACGGTGGTTTTCAGCAGCGTCAGACTACGACTCTGTGGCTTTTCTTCGGCATCGATGGGATGCAGCTTGGCATCTGAACTCTGGGTGGGAGGATTCCTCTGAGCCATGAAATAGATTAAATTCTCTTTTTTTGAATTTCTTTCTTTACTTTAAATTACATTATTGTGGAAGGATTGTAATTCTAAACTTTTTATTTCTCCATTTTTCTAATTTATTACTATGATTTTCTACTTTTGAAGATTCTGTAATGCTGAAATTTTTCTTTTCCTCCCCCCCCCCCGCCCAGAGTTTTACTCAAGAATCTGTACCTTGGTACCTCAGAACCTATGATGGCACCATAAATGGCAATTTGTGAACTTTTCACTATACTCATGTACGTACCAAAAACTTTTAATCATGTATGACGATCTCCCCTTGTTGTGTAGTTGGCAACAAAGATTATGGCTGGAAATGTGTTGCTGGAAAAGCGCAGGTCAGGCAGCATCCAGGGAACAGGAGAATCTTCAGGGCTTATGTTTGAAACGTCGATTCTCCTGTTCCCTGGATGCTGCCTGACCTGCTGCGCTTTTCCAGCAACACATTTCCAGCTCTGATCTCCAGCATCTGCAGACCTCACTTTCTCAACAAAGATTATGGATTGATCTGGATTGAAATGTCATTATTTGTGGGCCAGCCTTCAGACTATAGGAAAACTATAGCAAAACTTATGTAAAAAAATTAACAGGACAAAAATTTAAAAAAGGGAAACAGTACTTCCTCCACTCCCAGAAGCCTACCCACAACACTTAGATGATCAACTATGTAGGAAATTTTCCCATATAATTTTGGCATTATTTTTACATAGAAATCAAACACACTCTGCTTCAAAAAAAATTGTAGTTAGTTGATTACCTTTTCAACTGTGTCTAGAGGTGAAGATGGAGTCTGTTGTGCATCACATTCTCTCTGCACAAACACAGTTCCTGGGTTAATCATTTCAGGGTATGGGGTGTTTACATAGGTCCCTGCGGTAGGCTAATTACGAGGGGGAAAATTACAAATAAACTTAATTCTTTGCATTGAAGCATTCTTAGAGTATAGTCACAGAAACAATGTAAGGAACTGTTATACAGTAAATTAAGTTCAACTAAATGATCTAAATTTAAGCTATTCACATCAATTAAAGAACTCAATACTTCCAAATTAAACGATGATTATTGTCAAATTCAATTCTGGACTTTGAAGAGGAAAACAAAGTTGCAACTGCAATTCAGATGCCTATTTTTCATTTCCACTAATGTAAATTAGAAACTCTACGAGACTTTGTTTCACCTACAAAGAAATAGCCTCTCTCTTTGAAGTTATTTGAATATCCAATCCAAAATTTGTCAAACCAATTCATTTTCTATGCCAAATAACTAGAATCATACAGGTTTTGGATGGAATGCCGTTGGCCTTAAACAAAGCAAATTACGAATAAATTTAAGAAAACATCCTTGCTCCATTATAACCAAACAGCTTTCTCAGCAATAAAATTTGCACTTGAATATTCTAATCTAAATACTTTGTAAGCAATAGAAAAACATATCCCATCAATTGGTCTGCACAAAAGTAATTAAATTTCATTATAGAGATGTACATGCCGACCAGATATCCCAACCCAATCTAGTCCCACCAACCAGCACCTGGCCCATATCCCTCGAAACCTTTCCTATTCATATACCCATACAAATGCTTCTTAAATGTTGCAATTGTATTAGTCTCCACCACTTCCTCTGGCAGCTCATTCCATATATGTATTACCCTTGGCGTGAAAAGGTTGCCCCTTAGGTCTCTTTCCCCTTTCACCCTAAACCTATGCCCTCTAGATTTTCCCACCCGAGGGAAACTTTGTCAATTTGTCCTATCCATGCCCCTCATAATTTTGTGAACCTCTAAGGTCACCACTCAGTATTTGACGCTCCAGAGAAAACAGCCCAAGCCTGTTCAGCCTCTCCCTATAGCTCAAATCCTCCAACCCTGGCAACATCCTTTTCTGAACCCTTTCAAGTTTCACAACATCTTTCCGATAAGGAGGAGACCAGAATTGCATGTAATATTCCAACAGTGGCCTAACCGATGTTCTCTACAGCCGCAACATGACCTCCCAAGTCCTGTACTCAATACTCTGACCAATAAAGGAAAGCATACCAAATGCCTTCTTCACTATCCTATCTACCTGCGACTCCACTTTAAAGGAGCTATGAACCTGCACTCCAAGGTCTCTTTGTTCAGCAACACTCCCTAGGACCTTACCATTAAGTGTACAAGTACTTCTAAGATTTGCTTTCCCAAAACGCAGCACCTCGCATTTATCTGAATTAAACTCCATTTGCCACTTCTCAGCCCATTGGCCCATCTGGTCCAGATCCTGTTGTAATCTGGAGGTAACCCTATTCACTGTCCACTACACCTCCAATTTTGGTGTCATCTGCAAACTTACTAACTGTACCGCTTATGCTCGAATTCAAATCATTTATGTAAATGACAAAAAGTAGAGGACCCAGCACCGATCCTTCTGGCATTCCACTGGTCACAGGCCTCCAGTCTGAAAAACAACCCTCCACCACCACCCTGTCTTATACCTCTGAACCAGTTCTGTACCCAAATGGCTAGTTGCCCCTGTATTCCACTAAATCTAACCTTGCTAATCAGTCTCACATGGGGAATGTTGTCGAACACCTTACTGAAGTCCATATAGATCACAGTCATCACTTTCCCCTCATCAATCCTCTTTGTTACTTCCTCAAAAAACTCTTATCAAATTTGAGAGACATTATTTCCCACCCATAAAGCCATGTTGACTATCCTTAATCAGCCCATGCCTTTCCAAATGCATGTACATCATGACTCTCAGGATTCCCTCCAACAATTTGTCCACCACTGACGTCAGGCTCACTGGTCTATAGTTCCCTGGCTTGTCCTTACCACCTTTCTTAAACAGTGACACCACGTTAGCCAACCTCTAGTCTTCTGGAACCTCACCTGTGACTATCGATGATACAAATATCTCAGCAAGAGGCCCAGCAATCACTTCTCTAGCTTCCTACAGAGTTCTAGGGTACACCTGATCGGGTCCTGGGGATTTATCCACCTTCATGGGTTTCAAGACATCCAGCACTTCCTCTGTAATATGGACAGTTTTCAAGATGTCACCATCTATTTTCCAGTATTCTACATCTTCCATGTCCTTTTCCACAGTAAATACTGATGCAAAATACTCGTTCAGTATCTCCCGCATTTTCTGCAGCTCCACCCAAAGGCCGCCTTGCTGATCTTTGAGGGATGCTATTCTCTCCCTTGCTACCCTTTTGACCTTAATGTATTGGTTAAATACCCTTTGGATTCTCCTTAATTCTATTTGCCAAAGCTATCTCATGTCCCCTTTTTGCTCTGATTTCCCTTTTAAGTATACTCCTACTTTCTTTATACTCTAAGGATTCACTCGATCTATCCTGTCTATACCTGACATATGCTTCCTTCTTTTTCTTAACCAAACCCTCAATTTCTTTAGTCATCCAGCATTCCCTATACCCACCAGCCTTTCCTTTCAACCTAACAGGAAGATACTTTCTCTGGATTCTCGTTATCTCATTTCTGAAGGCTTCCCATTTTCCAGCTGTCCCTTTACCTGCAAACATCTGCCCCCAATCAGCATTTGAAAGTCCTTGCCTAATACTGTCAAAATTGGCCTTCTTCCAATTTAGAACTTAGAGGTGTAGTAACACAATTTTACTTAAATGCAATGTAGTGTTATGAAACACACTCATCTGGAATTGAATATATTACAATTGCAATTAGTTTACTTGTATTTGCCATTTTCTACATAAACTCCTGTATAAGCAATAAATATAAACAGGCTTCCATAACTTCAGTCATTCTATAGCGCTGAAATGAAGCTAAGCTCGAAATATGGGGAGCAACTAATGCCAACACCCTTAACTAATTTTCTATTAACACAAAAAGCGTAATACATATTATTTCTATGTTAACCTATATGTATTAGATAATCCCTGTACTTAACTAGCTTTCTCAATCTTGGGCAACTAAGCTAATTGACATAACTAATTATGTTCTACCATAAACTAGACAAATGAACAGCAGAATTATGCCACCTTCCATAAGTGAATAAATATTGTTTGTTTAAAAATTTAACCAGTTTATCAGTTACCATCACCTGAGGCATCATCCATCTCCATTGACCTCCTGGTGGCCACTGTGTTGCTGCCTGTAATTAGATTTACATTAAATTAGATTACCTAAAGTATGGAAGCAGACCCTTCAGCTCAACAAGTCCACACTGACCCTCCGAAGAGTAAACCACCCAGATCCATGCCCCATATTTACCCCTGACTAATACATATAATACTACGGATAATTTAGCATAGCCAATTCACCTAACCTGCACATCTTTGGATTGTGGGAGGAAACCGGAGCACCCGAAGGAAACCCACACAGACATTGGGAGAATGTCTATGTGGAATTTGCAGTCACCAGAGGCAGGGATTGAACCTGGGTCCCTGGCATTGAGGCAGCAGTGCTAACCACTGATCCAACATGTTGCCCTATTAGCACCAAATAAATTATTTACTTTTCTGAAAAAGAACCGAATACCTTCTTTCTACATTATGTTATCTGTAATGCCTTGCAATTTTCCTAAATTTTGATGAACAATGTATCAGTAAGGAATTAAAGTAAAAGTGCCAGAGAAATGCAGCAAGTTTGGCAGCAGCTTTGGAGAGAGAATCAGTTGACATTTTAAGTCCAATGAGACTTATTAGGAACTGAGAAAGAGTTGGAAAATGCCAGTTTTTTTTATCCTGCTGACAAAAAGGAGAACCAATTGTAACAGATGGTGAAGGTGCCCATAGCTAAAGGCAAAGGGAGTACCAATGGTAGTAATGGAAAGTTATATAGAAGAATAATTAATAGCAGAACAAAAATCAGTCAGCTCTGCTAAGAGCAAATCCATGTAAATGAGAGCAGGACATGCCAGGTTGCACTGCCTAGGTCAGTAAACAGACATCTGTGTGATGACAGTTGCTAACGTGAACTTGTACTTCAATTATACTTGATGTTATGCTCATATGCTTTTACTTTCCTGTCAAAATCATGGAGCACTAATTGAATGCCAAAAGAAACTAATAGTCTGTATATCGCAGGTAGTTGGTTAACTCACCAAGCTGCTGGGTTATCAGGCAGACGTTTCATTACCACGTTGGGTAACATCACCAATGCGACTTCCACGAAGTGCTGTTGTTCTGTCCTGCTTGACTTTTGTATGGTCAAGTCTATTGGAGTGAGTGTCACTTCCAGGTCTTCTCTGTTGTGGTTTGTACACTGGGTTTGTGTGTTTGATGGCTTTTTTGGTTGAAACCCAGGCTTCAAAGAACACTATGGAGTGTTCTAGAATGGTGACATTGTCACAGTTGAATTGATTGCCCTCTACGTCTGCGTGAGGGAGAGTCGATCATGTCGTTCAGTTACCAGTTGGTGTTTGAGAAGTCTGATGGCTAGTTTTCTTTGTTTGTCCGATGTAGTGCTTGTTGCAGCTGTTGCAAGGGATTTTGTATACCATGTTGGTCCTACATGTTGTGGATATGGGGTTCTTTGTCCTGGTAAGTAGTTGGCGTAGTGTGACTGTTAGTTGGTGTGCTACCTAATACCTAGTAGTTGTAACAGTCTGGCAGTTAATTCTGATATGTTCTCCACACAAGGTAGGGTGACCAGTGTGTTGGTAGGTAGTGTCTTCTTGGTCCTCTGTTGGACAGGCATTGGATGAAGCTTATGGGGTATCCAATGTTAGCAAAGATTTTATGTATCCTTCTGCATGAAAACCATGTCGTAGAAGGGGAACTTGAAAGTCTTGTGAAAAATAAAATTAAATAAAGCAATGTGATGTTGCTTTACAAGAGATTAAACTAGCTGAGGAAAAAAAAAGCAATCCATAGGCAATTTCTTACGAATTTAGCCAATTAACCTCCAGATTGATGAGCACACATTCTTCAGGTGTTACCAACCTATACTTACACAACATATTTAGGCAATTTGGAGAGGTGGTGATGGCTTCAAATGGACAAAGCCCATACCAGATTAACAGAAAATTCATACTCCAAATTCTCACCAGCTTTGGGGAATAAACAAAATTTATTCCTCTATTTGCGGATAAGACTGGACACAAAATATCAGTTTTCATACAGGAATCTTACTGACAGATGTCTGCTACCACTGTTTACAAAGGACTGACTAATAACTTTGCTTTTTTTCCAAAGATGAACCAGAAAAAAGGGACAATTCAATCCAGATCAACGCAAGTTGATGCACTTAAGGACAAGAAACAAGGCAACATGACCGGTATGACTCTGAGAAGTACCAAGTTTCAGAAGGACCTTGGTGTGCATATATACCAGTCCCTTAAAGATATTATGACAGGTCGATAAAGTGGTGACGGCATTTGGTATACTTGCCTTTACTTGCTGAAGCATCAAGATGAAGAGCAGGGAAGTTACGTTGGAAATGTATACACCATTGGTTAGACCACAGCTAGAGTTTGAATGTAGTTGTGGAACCATTATGAGAGAGATGTGATGGCATTGGAGAGGATGCAGAGAAGATTTACCAGTACGCTGCTTGGGTAGAGACATTCAATTCTGAGAAAAGACTGGACAGACTCGTTTTGGTTTCCTTAGAGCATACGAGATCAAGAGGGGACATGATTGAGATGTATAAAACTATGACGGGCAGACAGAAATATTCCCCTTGGTGGAGGAATCAATAGCCAGTGGTACAGATTTAAGTTAAGAGGCAGATGGTTTAGAGGAGATGCAAGGGCATTTTTTTCAACCAGAGGATAATAGAAATCTGGAACTCATTGCCTGCAAGGGTGGTAGAAGCAGAAAACCTCGCAACATTTGAGAATTCAGACGCACAATTACGATGGCAAGACATACAATGCTTTACATACAGTGCTTTAGGGTGGTTGTTTTTGACCAATGTGGATACAATGGGCTGATAGGCCTTTTCTGGGCTGTAGATCTTGGACTCTTAAGAGAAATGTTCCACATAACCACAGACATGTTAGTATCTATCGCCACACAATTGATTTAGAGAAAGTGACAAGTGAAAGGGAAAACTGGTCAAAGTGAGAACAAGCTCAAGCTGGCAGGGGACGGAGATGGTTGAAGATTGTTCAGGCCTCCTTTCAAAGTTGGAGCAAATAACCTTCAGACAATTCTGACTGAGGATGTGGAATTGTTGAATGGATTGCAACGAAGTAGCAACTGGGCCAAGGAATCTGGAAATTGTGAAACAGCAAAAGTGTCAAGAACCACCACAAACGTTTGTGGGAAGAGATTGAATGAGAAGAAATAAATTCAGTGGGGCTGAAATAATGCAAGAATCTTCCAAGGCAGTCCTAGTTGAGGATTTGTGAAGAGAGATGCAGTCTGTGTAAATTTGGAAGCTATTAGATGGGAAGCTCTTAGGACAAGAGGAGATCAATGACAGTCCTGAAAGCAACTCAATTTTCAGCAGTGGTGTCATGCCCAGCAAGGAATAGGAGCAAATGTTAAAGCTGGTGCTCAGCCTCATCCAAGTAAATGTCGGTACATCAGGGAACAGAATCACCATTGATATTCCATCTCTTTCCAGCCCTCTTCAGTTCCAAAAAGGAGATTGCTGGACTTGAAATGTCAATGCTTTTCTCCCCACAGATGCAGCCAAATTTGCCAAGAACTTCTAGTACGCACTTCCTTCATATAACATCTGCAGCATACACAGCTTGGCTTTTGCTTCAGTGTAAAGCACATATTCTACAGATTTGATCTCAATTTATCAGAAGCACTTATTTTATGGTGGAATCTTATTCCTCAAAAGATATCTGCCATACTAATCTGCAGCTTGCTAAAATAATTGGAGAGGGAAGGAACAGGGAAAAAAATTGAAAGTAACAAGGTTTAACTCTTTAATCATACCTTTATATAGCAGGGAGAAGGGGAGATTGGGAATGGGTGACAAAGATCCTCACCACTTTCAACAATCAGGCTGCAAAGTGAGGGGAGTGCATCTGTGCTGAAGGGTAGATTGAATATCTTCAAACAGCTAGGTAGAACTCCTCCATAAGGTTACTCCCAATCACTTGTCCAGCTGCAACATTTAGAATGAAACCTTGGGTGAAAGTGGCATTTGTGACACTCAAATACTTGTTTGTCTTTGCAGCCTCTGGATCACAGCCCCACACGCAACACGCAAAGTGCACAATTCTGAAGAAAAAGGAATATTCAGGAAAACCAACATTCCATCCAATCTTTTGCCAGCATAGAGACAGAGATATTCAGTGGAAAGGTATCTAGAGTAGTATGGGGTCACATTCTTGCGAACACAGCACTGACAAAAGCTCACAAGTGGAAGAGATAGAAATGGTTGAGGTGTCTCTCACAACAGACAGGTCCCTACTGAATTCAGTACAGATGATAAACCTTGAGACTCTGTCATTAAAGGGCTGATGGAGATGTACAGACAAGGAGTGGAACCACTGGCAGAGGAGAGATCACGTGGACTGGAACAAAAACAGAAGCATCTGCCTAAATTCCGTCTGGTGTTGTGGCTCCAGCATGCATGTTGAAGCAGTCTCTGTGGAGTGGGCGGCTGCCACTATGGACAGCCAAAAAATATCAGATCAGTAAGCTGTCAGATATATCCTCTGACTTCCAATACATCACACGAGTATAAATGCATTCAAAGAGTCAGTGACCTAGGGGACAAGTGCAGAAGGACCTTAAACTCCCTCAAGGGTGAAGGGAGGTGCCACTGTTCAACGGCATGGAGACACCCAGAGATGGTCCTTTCGGGACAATCCAGAGGAGCCCCTTCGTGTGTGCAAGAGACCCCAAACAGCTAGAGTGCTTATAGTATGAGCAACCTGAGAAAGCCTACCAAAGTCATCTGAGGCTTAGGTGCAGCTGCAAAGATGCACCATAATATTGCATTAGGAAGAGAAAGGTTCACAAACATTGAAGTCACTTTGGGTACACAAATGTCGACCTCAGTACAGAATTTCACTGGAAACTAGAACAGCATTTTCACCTGCAGTCCTCAAGCCTGCAAACCTCCATACTGATAAGTTGAAGGGTCAATAAAAAATAACTTTAAGGTGAAAGGCAGAAATTTGAGTGAAAAAAAAGCTTTCACCCAGACAGTGGTGGGAATTTGGAATGCCCTGCCTAGTTGGGTGGTTTAAGTGGAAACCTCAAGCTTTAAAAGTATTGCACGAGCACTCGAAATTTCATAATATTCAGGGATATGGGTCAAGTGCTGGAAGTGTAGAGTGCAGTGTACTTGTGTAGATTTAGGGCAGATTTTGTTGATGCAAACTCAATGTACCAAAGGTCATCTTCTGTTCTGTATGATTCTATTATGTCCACTGACCAGCAAATTGAACAGGAATTTATTCGTAACACAGGAACGAAATAACAGAATATGTATAGCACCATATCTGAAAGCTCCACACTTGGAAAACAAGTATTTCCTGTAAAGCAGGAACACCTCTGCATTCCAACTGGCTATTACTGCTGAATGTTCAGAAAAGTTCATGCAAAAACATTAATTTGCAATCTAGCCACAACCACATTATCACAGGCCTGTCTACTTTGTCTCACTTTTCCTTTGGCTTCTTCAAAATCAGCATTTGCCCCTTCAGTAACTCCTTTCTTCCCTTGTCCAAGAAATCAGGTGTTTGCTACATCTCCACCTTAAATTATCAACAAGTCTTTGAGCCAAATTGCGCAGTGCTCAACGGACAATACTGAAATCTTGTCCAACAAATGCTGCAGGGCACCCTCCGTGATCCAGGAAACAAAACATCTTGAAAAACACATTTATTGTTCTGTGATTGCTCTAGTAGATGCAGGAAACAGCACTACAGCACTGTTGTCCATCATTTCAAGGGTTTTTCGCAACTGTCATTAGCCGTGCCATCTTGAACATGCCTTGTCACTCAATGATGCCACTGGGCAAACATTCAAAGAATCTAGGAGTTGTGCGGAATGCAAGGGCTACTACAGATCCCTAGAAAGCGGGTGCAAACCTTCAGGAATTGTCGTCTGTGGCCTCAAATAAGCTGAAAGTTGATGGTGTACAATACTTGCCAAATCTGGCTGAATGCTGACATGGAACTCTGAACATCATACGCATACAGTCAATGGCTCCTTGAATCCACGGAAATTCAGCAATGACTGTCAACCTGAGTTATGGCAGTGTGGCTATCTTGTTCCATGGTGATCTAGACAAACTAAACTGATTTCCTGTAGCGTACACTCAAATGTACTTCTGGACAGCTGATAGAGATGTCACACAAGTTTCCAGTTGAGTTTTGAAAGGAGGAATTACTATTCGTAATTTTTACATCTTATTTGCCTTTAAACGTGTAGTGAATGCTTCTCTTTAACGTAATGGCATCAACAAATGGTCACACAATAGACGATTTTCCAGTTACTGGTAATACCTTCTTTGGGATGTTTGCTGTTGGTAAACTTGTGCAAACAGCTCACTGCACATTATCAGTACATCTTAATTAGAAAACTACATGGATGAATTTATTTTATTTTCAATTATCTCACTCTTGTACCCTCCCCCTTGAATATATTTCTTTCCGGTCTGCAACACAGACCCCAAAAAAGTGGCCGATGAACTTCTAATGTCCAGTCTATCCTCCTGTCACTATTGGCTCTTTTTCCAATTCTTGTGCGTCAGTCACATTCCATTAGAAATCCCCATGATAGGCCACACCTTTACATCCTCCCCTATTCAATTTGTTTGTTCTTCCTATAACAGCAAGTATCCCCACTAAATTGCCCATTCTTAACTGTCCCTGTTGCCCAGGTTCTTTGAGATTCTCTCCTTATCCCAGCCTACTACCTTCATCCTCCAGGATTCTTGCAGTTTCACTAACTACTTTTGAACTGCAATCTCCTACTCTCTTTTGCACCCAGCCCACTATTCTGCAAATAATTTTTGTTGACTCCACTTTTTAGATTGCGCACCTTTTTAAAGTTAAGGAATGCTTATCTGTGCCAGTCAGGCTTATCTCATTGAGCCAATGGCCGTTTCAAATGTGTAGATTATTAGCAGCAGTCATTATTCATTTTATAAGTGTTTAAATGTAGAAGCTTGACTATCTATGAATGCATCTTCTCATGACTGCTGAACATGGAAATCCTCATCCCCAGCTCTGGAAGTGTTTGAATAAATTAAACTTGTTTCTGAAGAAGCCAAGTAAAGGATCAACATTTTACTAACCATAGCTTGAAGAAAGCAGTTTAACCTACAGGTGCACATCTTGTATTTTCATAGATGTGACTACACCCATACAAACACTTCTTTTTAGTTAACAAAATTACATCTATGAATATCACAGCACGCTGGAATTACTCTAAAAAGCATTCACGACATGTTAATGAACACAAAACAGATCCTACAGTAGTTTTGGAAGGCCAACACACTAGAAGCTTTGAGAACCAAAAAACAGAAGTTTAACCCATTCTCGAGAAACATAAAATTTGGGTTCCACTCAATTACGTTCCCCCATCTGCTCTAAAACTTTTGATGGATCCTGAATATTCTACCCATAAAATTTTATCTGAATGAATTGAAAGTAACAGTCTACTGAAAGTAACATTTTGTAAACTTCCTGAAAAATATAAACAAAACTATGAGGGTTAAATACTAGATTCTGTGCAAATTTAAATATATTTGAAGAATGAAAAGATACAAAGCCATGGAGAAAGATTAGACAAGGAGAATTACTCTACCAAAGAACAGACAGAAAAAGACCAGACTTCCTGTGGAATAAACATCTACGATTCAATAAAAAAAGTTGGAAAACTAGACTCTTAAAACAAAAATCTGTCCACAATAAATGCATTTCTCAAAAAAAACCATTCGATAAATTTTAGTATACTCTTTACTCTTCTGCTCAGAAGGTATTGTTCAAACTATAGATTAGATTCCCTACAGTATGTGAACAGGCCATTTGGCACAACAGATCCACACCGACCCTCCGAAGTGTAACCCACCCAAACCCATTCCCCTAACCTATATTTACCCCTGACTAACGCACCTAATGCTATAGGTAATTTAGCACGGCCAATTCACCTAACCTGCACATCTTTTGATTGTGGGAGGAAACCCATGCAGACATGGGGAAAATGTGCAAACTCCACACAGACAATTACCAAAGGTGAGAATCGAACCCGGGTCCCTGGCACTGTGAAGCAGCAGTGCTAACGACTGAGCCAACATGCCTCCCACAGCAACCATGCCACCCATACCAATGATCAGTAACAAAGACTAAACAAATTCCATTTCTAAATAACTAATTATATTGGTATTTAAGATTTAGTTCAGATAACAAACACCTAGCAAAGCTGGAGAAACTAAAGTCTAAGAGCACCTGTGTGGACACGGCAAGAGTTAATATTTTCAAGTCCAATGACTCGCCTTCAATTTCAAGTCATTGGACTCAAAACCTTAAAACTGGTTTCTCTAACCACAGATGCTGTCAGACTTGCCAAAAATCTCAGCATTGGTATTTATTTCAGATCGCCAGCAATTCACAATATTCTGCTATTAACACAGTAATTCTGTTCACGTTGCTATTAGAAAGCAAAACACTGCAGAAACTGGAAACCTGAAACAAACAGACGACTGCAGAAACTTAGCAGGCCTGGCTATATCTATAGAGAAGAGAGACAGCCTGACGAGTTATACAGGACTTGAAATATTAACTTACTCTCTTTCCCCAGAGATGTTGTTAGATCTGCTGAGTTTCTCCAGAATTCTCAGTATTTGTTCCACTTTCTAATAGCTTTGGTTGAGTCACTAAAAAAGTCATGATACCAAGCATCTCCCCATTGGAGTCTGGGAAGGGTTAATGGGAACAATTGCAAAATGTCTCTGCTTCCCTTGTTGAGGTTTATATTGCCAAAAGGTTCATATACTAAATATCATTTATATTTAAGCTAGACAAAACAGAGGTTAAATTGTACAATATTAAATTTCACCTGATAATTATATGCAGGATGTGGATATCCCATTTGTACTTGTGGTAATGCCACAGCAGGAGGACTTGGATATGAATAAGTCTGCAGGATAGAGAAAAAAAAATTCTACATGTGGATGATTAAATTTAAAAATACTTGAAGTACAAAACATCTTGCATTTACATAGAATATAAACAGAAAATGGCAGCATCTACAGGGACAGAAGCAATTAACATGGAGTTAGAACTCAATGATAGGACTCTTCTTCAGAGCTGGAAGATGCTACAAAATGCTGGTGGGTGAGTGCAGTTTAGTCAGAATGGAGGGCAGAGATCATGCTACAAAAGTTGTTGAACCCAAATACAGTCTGGGAGACTGAAAAGCACACAAATGCAAAATGAGTTGCATATCCTCTAGCTTGCAATGAGCTTCATTGTAAAACCGAATTACACCCAAGATGGAAATGTTAGCATGAGTGCGCTATGGTTGATTGGAATAGCAATGAAATAGAAGATTAGGGTCAACAGGATATAGATAGATTGGTTACTTGGGCACAAAAATGGCAGATGAAGTTTAATCCAGACAAACACAAGGTGATGCATTTTGGACAATCAAATTTAGGTGGGAAATATAGTGTAAAAGGAAGAACTCTTAGGAACATTAACATACAGATCGATCTGGCTATGCAGGTCTCCAGTTCCCTAAATGTGGCAACACAGGTGGCCAAGGTGATTAAGGCGGCATATGGCATGCTTGCCTTCGTGGCCAGGGCATAGAGTATAAAAGCTGGCAGAACATGTTGCAGCTACATAAAAAGGAGCAGGTGAGGACTGCAGATGCTGGAGATCAGAGTGGAGGGTGTGTTGCTGGAAAAGCACAGCAGGTCAGGCAGCATCTGAAGGGCAGAAGAATTGACGTTTCGGGCATAAACCCTTCATCGCGATGAATGGCTTATACCTGGAAAGTCGATTGTCCTAGTTCTCGGATGCTGCCTGACCTGCTGCGCTTTCCCAGCAACACACACTTGACAGCTGCGTAAAACCCTTGTTAGGCCGCATTTGGATTAGTGCATGCAGTTCTGGTTGCCACAAGTAATCAGAAGGACGTGGAAACTTTGGAGTGTGCAGAGAAGGTTCACCACAATGTAGCCAATGTCCATGAGAACAGGCAATAAGGAAAAGGTTAAGATTAAGATTATTTTCACTGGAAAGAGGGCGACTGAGAGAAGACCTGATAGAGGTCTACAAAATTATGATAGGTATAGATAGGGTAGATAGTCAAAGGCTTTTTCCCCCAGGGGTGAACTTTTAATTACAAGGGGGTGTGGGCTCAAGGTGAGAGGGGAAAGTTTGAGAGATGTGAGAGGGAAGGTTTTCATGAAAAGACTGATAGGAGCCTGGAATGCACAGCCCGAAGAAAAGAATGTTAGCAACATTTAACAGGCATCTGGATGGTTACATGAATAGGGAGGGAATACAGGCATACAAATCTATTAAGGGCAGAAGGTTTTATCATTAATTTAGTTAGGGCATGATGATCGGCACAGGCTCGGAGGACTGAAGGGCCTATTCCTATGCTGTGCTTCGCTTTGGTTCTTTGGGCCATTCTTAGAGTAGTGCTCTACCAAGCTTTGGTAGTCAGCCAAACTTCGTTTGATCTCACTAATCTAAAGGAAAACACATTGTAAAGCAAATACAGTTGACTAGATTGAAAGAAGTACAAGTAAAGTACGTTTGAGACCTTAGAAAGTGAGGAAATGAAAGGCCAAACTTTGCACCTTCTGTGCTTGCCTGGGAAGGTGAGAGAGCATTAGGAATGGCACAAAGAAGGATTAGACTAGGGTGTGTTGCTTTTCCAGCAACACACCCTCCACTCTGATCTCCAGCATCTGCAGTCCTCACCTGCTCCTTTTTATGTCACAATGGGAACAGTTCTTGTGGAATGCTGCAAGTGGAAGGAAGGGAGGGGAACATGCGTTTGGTGGTCGAACCCTGCTGGAGGTGGCAGATATGATGAGAGGATTCTTTGAATCTAGAGACAACTAGGGTAACTATGGAGGGGATGTCCACAGCTCACAAGTGAATAAAAGCTTGTGGACTAGAAAGTGAGAATAAAGGGGAATTCTACCTTGCTCTGGGAGAAGTGGAAAACAGAGGATGGAAGAAATGTGGGAATCGAGTCCAACATGTCAACCACAGTTTGTTGGCCGGGGCGACCAAGGGAAACAAAGTAGGAATAAACGGGTCTTTTTCAAAGTGGAAGATGGTAAACCGTAGAGATCAATGCTAGGGTCCCAGCTGTTCTCAACAGAAAAAAAGAGCATTATATGTTTCCAAGATCTCTGACAGCACAAAACTAGGTAGGGTTGAGTGTGTTGTTAATGGGCATGCTAGGTGGAGCATCAGGACTGCCAAAAATAAAGTGACAGCCTGATGAATAGACAACATGGGACCATTTGCATGCCAATCAGCAGCAGCAGACAGGGAGCAACTTCAGAACCAATAGATAAGATCTAAAGTTCTGCAATCCTATCAGAGTTGTGAATGGTGGTGGACAATTAAACAATTTATTGGAGGAGGTAGTTCCAAACATCCCCATCATGGATTATGAGGGAGAAAACTAATCAGTGCAAGAGGCAAGGCTGAAACATTTGCAACAAACTTCAGTCACAAGTGCCAAATGGACGATCATCCAAATGGATGCCTCCTCCAGAGAACCCCAGATCCTACAGAAATGAGCCTTTAGCCAATTTGATTCACGTTGCATGATATCAAGAAGCAACTGAAAGGAAAAGACTATGGGCTCTGGCAACATTGTGGCGACAGTAGTGAAGGCATATGCTCCAGAATTTGATAGTTTCCTAGCCAAGCTATTCCAGTAAGCTTTGACCTTGGCATCAACTGACAATGTGAAAAATTACAGATGTGCTCTGGACACAAAGCAGGACAATCCAATCTTTCCAACTACTGTCATATTAGCCTACTCGAAATCATCAGTGCAATGATGGAATGGGTCAGTTTCAGTGCTGCTTTCATACACTCAATGTGGGCTCTGCCACAGCCACTCATATCCAGACCTTTTTATTTCAAAATCCATCTTTGAATGAAGACAAAAGGGACAAGTTGTAGAGGTGAGGAGAGACTGACTGCACTTGAATCAAGGCCACATGAAGTGTCACATCAAGGAGTCCTAAACAAAAACTATAGTCATTGAGAACAGAGGTAAAACACTCCACTTGTTTGAGTCATTCCGATCACAAAAGAAAAATACTTGTTTGCTGGAGGTCAGTCTCAGCTCCAAGGTCTCTCTACAAGAGTTCCTTTGGACCCAAACATCTTCGGTGGCTTCAGTAACATCTCCTCCATTATAAATGTCAGAAGACGTAATGTTCACTGATGATTGTACAAATGTTCATTACCATTTGCAACTCCTCAGATACAGGTTTGATCTGACAAGTAAACCATACAAGTGTCAAACAACGAACATCTCTAGCAAGAGAAAATTAAACCATCATCCCTCAACATTATCATTTTGGTGTTACCACTGCCAAGACCCCACCATTAACATCCTGGGGTTTATCACTGCCCACAAACCGAGCTGGTCTAGACATACAAATACTGTGGCTACAAGTCAGAGGCTAGGAATTCTGCAGAGAGTAACTTATCTCCTGCCTCAACAATGCTGGTTTACCATCTGCATGGCACAAATCAGGAGTATGATTTACCAGGCGTGAACATGACAATGTGGAAAATTGCTCAAGTATGTTCTACGCACAAAAAGCAAGATAAATCCAACTCAATTACTGCCCATCTACTCTTGACTAGTAAACTGATGCAAAGTGTCATCAACAGAAGGACGCGCTGTAAAATGGTCCAGATTAGAAAACGTGTACCTTTAGCAGCCCAGTCTGTTGATAATCACCTTCCCTCATTAAGACAGGCTATGCTGTATTTGCAATATGTGCAAAATAGTAGGCGGCCATATTTTAAAAGCATAACTCTTGTCACTCAGTAATCTCAGTAAGAGTCCGGAGGGAGAGATAGAAGAGAAAAGCTGAGGCACCTGTGACTGTCTCAAGAAAAACACACTGCATCTGCTACTTGGTAGACCTGCATGTATACAAAGAAAAGACAGCACGTCAAAGACTACTACAAGAGATGAAATACAAACTCTCTTGGTTGGTGCATCTCAGGTTGTGGAGTTGATTCCCAGAGAGGTGCATGCCAAAATGATGCCTTGCACCAGAGACAATCCAGTATTAGCTGCAAAGCACATTGCCCTCTTTGCTTGCATCAGACATCCATTCGTGAGCTGATGAATTCAAGGCCATGCAAATAGGGTGACAGAGGTGACGCGCCCTGCTATGTTCTCTTCAGTGATTTCACAAAGGTCAGCTCACCATAGACCCAAAATGTTACATCCACATAAAACTTTAAAACTATTATCACCTTCACTGCTACCAACAATAGTTGGCTGCTTTAACTCCAAAGCTCCCCACACCCATACTACATATGTCAATTGCGTTTGTCTTGAGGGTCTAAGCCTTTTCTTTTAACTATCGCTTTAACATGCCCAGGTAATTTCAGCAGTTCTGGTATCTCAAGGCAATAGCTCCTCATCACTGCTATTCCTGGTTACTCTGCACAGGTTCCCTGGTTCTGACAGATTTCTGCTTCCATGTCTGGATTTAGAATAGTATAGCAGCCTTTTTAAAAAAATTCACAGAATGATCACTTTCTAATGAGCTTGACAGTAGACCCTTGGCACCAACCTGATGCCACCTGCTGTGAATGATCCAGAGACGCATTTCCTTCCTCTCTTCCAACCTCTTATCCTACGTGAAGGGCTGGAACAGGCAAAATACTAAATTAAACAAACTTAAACATGAAGACAAATTTCTCAATAGATGAACACCACTTAGTGACCTCTCTCAAAACCTTCATGCTTCCAGCCTCAAGTAATTGGTCAGTATAGCCTTCAGAGCAACAAAAATTAGGTCTGACTGAAATAGTCACCAATTTGATAGAATGAGCTAAGCGATTCCACAGTCAACGAATTAGATCAAAGCTCTGCAGTCCTACCACACCCAGTCGTGAATAGTGGTGGATCATTAAACAACAGCTCCACAAATATATCCAACCTCAATGATGGAAGAGCCCAGAACATCACTGCAAGATATAAGGCTGAAACTTTCACAGCAATCTTCAACCAGAGTGGATGATCCAACTCAGCCTCCTCCAGTGATCCCAGCATTCTAGATATCAGTCTTCAGCCAGTTTGACTACTCCACAAGATATCACGAAACAGTTGGAGGCACTAGGTACTGCAAAGACTATGGGCCCTGACAACATTCCAACAGTAGTGCTCCAGAACTTGCCATTCCCCCAGCCAAGTTGCTCCAGTACAATTACAATGCTGACATCTGCCCTACAATGTGGAAAATTGCCCAAGTACGTCCTGTATGTAGAAAGCAGGACAAATCCAATCCGACCAATTACCGCCCTATCAGTCTACTCTCACATCAACAGTAAAGCAATGGAATGTGTAATCAACAGTGCTATCAAGTGGCACCTACTCAGCAATAATCTGCTCACTGACACCCAGTTTGGGTTCCGCCAGGGCCACTCAATTCTTGACCTCATTATAGCCTTAGTTCAAACATGGGGGAAAAAAAAGAGCTAAAGTCCGGAGGAGAGGGGAGAGTGACTGACATCAAGGCAGCATTGAACCAAGTGTGGCATCAAGGATCCCTGACAAAACTGGAATCAATAGGTATCGGGGCAAACTCACCAGTGGTTGGAGTCATACTGGACACATAGGTAGATGGTGGTGGTTGTTGGAGATCAGTCATCTCAGCTCCAGGATGAGTTCTGCAGGACTTCAAAAGGTACTGCAGTTCAACAATCTTCAGCTGCTTCAAAGACATTCCCTCCATCATAAGGTCAGAAGTGGGAATGTTCACAGGTGATTGCACAACGCCTCAGATACTGAAGCAGTCCGTGTCCAAATGTAACAAGGTCTGGACAATATCCAGGCTTGGGCTGACAAGTGGCAAGTAACATTTGTGCCACACAAATGCCAAGCTATGACCATCACTAATCAGAGGCAATCAAACCACTGTCCCTTGACACTCAAATGGTGTTACCATTACTGAATCCCCCACTGTCAACATCCTGGAAGTTATTATTGATCAGAAACTCAGCTGGATTCACCACAAATGCAGTGGCTACAAGAGCAGATCAGAGACTAGGAATAATGCGGCAAGTAACTCACCTCCTGAAAACCTGTTCACCATCTACAAAGCACAAGTAAGGAGTGTGATGGAAAACTCCCCACTTGCCTGGATGAGTGCAGCCCCAACAACACTGAAGAAGCTTGACACTATCCAGGACAAAGCCTACTTGACTGACACTAAATCAATTCCCTCCAGCACCACTTAGTAGCAGTGCGTATTATCGACAAGATGCACTGCAGAAATTCACCAAAGCTCCGCAGACAGCACCTTCCAAACCCACGACTACCTCCATCTAGGAAGGGGAGAGCAGCAGATATGTGGGAACACCATCACCTTCAAGTTTCCTCCAAGTTACTCACCATCCTGACTTGGAAATATATTGCCTTCACTACTGCTGGGTCAAAATCCTGGAATTCCCTCTCTAATGGCATGGTGGGTCAACCCACAGCAGGTGGACTGCAGCAGTCCAAGAAGGCAGCTTACCACCACCTTCTCCAGGACAACTAGGGACGGGCAATAAATGCTAGCCAGCCAGTGACACCCACATCCCACAAAATGAATACATCTTTTTTAAAAAAAAGTGCTGACAGAAGTTATATTCACTAGCAACTGTGTAAAATTATTCAACATAATTTATAGGAATTCAGTTAAAATGCTGATGAAACGAGCAAAAATAGAAAATAGTAATTAATAAGAGTGAAAATAATGTCACTAGACTAACGATCCAGAACCCAAGACTAAGGTTCTGGGGTCATGGATTCAAATCCTATCGTGAGAGATGAAGAAGGTTGAATTTTATAAAATCAGTGAAACAACTTCAAAAATAAAAATCAACTAATAGCAATCATGTAACCACTAGTCATTATTTTAAAGAATCCATCTGGTTCATCAACGTCCTTTAGGAAAGAAAAATTTACTATTCTTACTGGTCTGCTCTACATATAGAAAGCAGGAGTTCAGCCCCTCTAGCCTGTTCCACCTGACTCCCATATGACTCCAGACCAACAGCAATGTGGTTGACTCTTAACTATTCTCTGAAATGGCCTTACAAGTCAATAGTTTCTGGGCTTTTAGGAAAGGGTGATACATGCTGGCCTAGCAGGCATCACCCACATCCTAGAAACAAATAAAACAAGTATTGTCATTACATTACCATCCTTCACAACTTAAATGTGAGCAAGACAATGCCACATTGATATGGGTGAAGTACACTAACTCTCAGTATGATTATGTAAAATCAAGTTTACAGGTCTTTACTTAGATGCCAAAACTTATTCTGCGCTTTAAGTCATAAATTACTGTTAAGAAAACATTGATTTGAAATTAGGATCAGCTAAACATGCAGTTAAAAACTTTCCCGTTAATTGTGGAAGATGAATTGGATCTTGATAAGAGAAAAAAAATGAAGAACGTTAAAAGTGCATGAATGTAATTCATACAAGGATGGCAAAATGTCCCCACAAGTAATGCTGAGGCATAGTTAGTGTATCCCATATAGGAGATATTTTGTCAAATTCACCAAATAGTTGCTTACTTACTTTGTAATGTGCTTTAATTGTGAACTATAAAGGACAACAGAATCATAAAGATATTCATTTCACACATTTGCAGAGTATTGTTTCTGGATTTTTCAACCCCCTTCCAATCATATAACCAGAATTATTTTCTAAAAATACACTACCTAAATAAAATTCATATCTAAAGCAGTAGGTGTTCAAATGGAGTTAAATTTTGTACACAAAACCAGCTCTTAAATTAACTTACTTGTACATACTGAAGAGCTGACCCAGGAAATCCAGGTGATTGAAAGTATGTGTCGGCATTTTGGCACACACAAGGAGTTGGTGATGTTATTAGAGGAGCTGGTCTTGCCTGAACCAAATGAATAGGATCTTGATAAGAAAAAATCAATATTAAAAAAAGTGTATGAATATAATTCATAAAAGAATAGCAAAATGCTATGATTCCCCACAAGTAATGTTGAGGCATAGTTAGTGTATCCCATACAGTAGATATTTTATCAAATTCACCAAATATTTGTTTTACTTGCACTTTAATCTGCTTTAAATTAGAACCATGGAAATCTGGCTTTTACCTTTCCAGTTTATTTGCTCACCCACGTGTATTAAAATTGATTGCTTAATAGAACTGTAATAAACTTGAGTTACTGTTAAAGAACAAACAAAAACCTTCTAGCTGTCATCACAATAGAAAATCAGCTTTTGCCAGTGACCATAACAGAAACTTGAGCATTCTTCCATCATTACTCAGGAAGAGTTGAAAAGCAGTCAGATACGAGACTGCTGTAAACAAGCACTTTAAAAAATAAGTAAAATATCAAGACAATATTTTTATTAAAACAAGGAGTGTAAAGCACCATAATATGTAGTCTGATGTATAAGATGCAAACCCACTTATGCATATACTTTGAACTTTATTACATGATGCATTGTTGGGATCAGCACACTCCATTACCAAGAGATAGACAGTAACAGTAGCAGTAGGTGTTCAAACAGTAGCAAACCTTTCAAAACAGAGGGGCAGGGATTGTCTGAATCAAAACCATTACTTTGACCAAAGCACTTCATCCTAATCAAGGATTCAGGTGATAGTCTTCAAATAAAACAATTTATATTTCAGCCACCATGATAAACAAACTCCACTTACATGAATCTTGTTGCTTCCTAATTGCAGGTCCTATCTTCAATTTCTTCCCTTTGAAGCTGATCTGAGACTAAAAAGAAAGCCAATCAACCGATAATTCCAGTGCACCACAAAACATGGCATTTGTCAAGGAATGGATGATCTATTCTGATGATTTGCATTCAATAAAAGGTCACAGTAATCAATTTTAGTCAGTATTGTCAAACTTAAATTTTTGCCTGGTTAAACATCACCACGATTCTACAAATAAAAGAAAGCCAAATAGTCCAAGATTTTGAAGTGTCAAGTATGTTAAGTTACTTCCACAATGCTTGGAACTGCATAAAATACCAATTTCCAGAAAGTCAAATAGAAGGGAGCAAGCTTGAAGCCTAAGTTATGACAAAAACAGATTTTTGTTTAAAAATTAGCTCTATTAATATAACCCAAGGTACTTTTAAATGAGGCACAACATATTTTGCATCAAACAGAAGTGACAGGAAATTCCTTTTCTTCAATAGGTGCACTTAATTAAACAGGATCTTTAAAAATTATTCATTTATGTGATATACTTCACTGGCTGGGCCAGTATATGTCACCCTTCTCTAGTACTTCTTGAAGCACTGCAGTCCATGTAATTTAACTACTCTCAAAATGCTGCCCAGAAGGGAACTCTAGGGTATTCCAAGAGTACAACATACTTACCGGAATGATACCTTGATTTCAGGGGTTAAAAGGATTTTAAGTTACTAGGAGAAATTATACAAATTAAGCCTGCTTTCTCTAGAAGTTTAAGGGGTGATCTGATCAAATCCTTTAAGGTATTAACAGAATAAAGGAAGATAAACTACTTCCAGTGGTTGGGGATTGTAGAACTACGAGGCATAGTCTGAGAATTAGGACCAGACTGTTTAGGACAAATGTTAAGAAGCACTTAAACACACAAATGGTGGTACATGTTTGGAACTCTCTTCCACAACAGCAGTAGATGCATAATCAGTTGTTAATTTTAAATCTAAGATAGATAGGTTCAGTAATGCTTCACTGCAGTTGTTCCATTCTCATGCAATCCCATATTACAAAAACTTGTGTAATAGCAACACCATTGAAACTAATGGGGCCTTTAAAAAAGTTGACGCTTTAGAAACAGCCTCCTCAATTTGTCAATTGCATTACAGCAAATTGACATAACAAAAGGTGTTGAGGGATATGGGCCGTAGACAGGTATATGGAGTGAGGCCACAGATCAGCCATGATTTCCGTTAATGATGGAACAGTCTCAAAGGACTCAAATGGTCAATTCATGTCCCTATGACGACTTCACAACACTGAAGTGGTGGCAATATTTCCAAGTCAGGCTACTGAATGCCTTGGAGAGGACATAGAGAGGTAATGTACTAACAGAAACAGAAAGGGAGAGGTCACCCTGTTGGGAGCTTTCTATCGGCCTCTGAATTGTTCCAGCGATGTACAGGAAAGGATAGCAAAGATAATTCTAGAGAGGAGTGAGAGTAACAGTGGACTTTAACTTCCCCAATATTGACTGGGAATACGATAGCTCAAGTAGTTTACATGGGCCAGTTTTTGTTCAATGTGTGCAGGAGGATTTTCTGACATAGTATGTAGACAGGCCAACAAGGGTAGATGCCATATTGGCTTTGGTACTGGGGAATGAACCTGGCCAGGTATTAGATTTGGAGGTAGGTGAGCACTTTGGCAATAGTGACCATAATTCGGTTAGGTTTACAATAGCAATGGGCAGGGATAGGTATGTACTGCAGGGAAAGAGGTAAAACTGGGGGAAAGGCAACGATGCTTTTAGGCAAGATTTAGGATGGGGAAGGAAACTGCAGGGAATGGACACCCTTAAGTATGGAGCTTATTCAAGGAACAGATATTGCAGGTCCTTGATAATTATACACCTATCAGGCAGGGAGGTAGTTGTCGAGAGAAGGAGCCATGGTTTACTAAAGAAGTTGAAGCTCTTGTCAAGGGGAAGGCAGTGGCTTAGGTGAGGATGAGGCGTGAAGCCTCAGTTAGGGGACTTGAGAGTTATAAGTTAGCCAGAAAAGATCTAAAGAGAGGGCTAAGAAGAGCCAGGAGGAGACATGAGAAGCTGTTGGCAGATAGGATCAAGGAAAACACTAAAAGCCTTCTATAGGTATATCAGGAATAAAAGAATGACCAGAGTAAGATTAGGGCCAGAGATAGTAGTGGAAAGTTGTGTGTGGAATCTGAGGTCATACGGAAAGCGCTTAATGAATACTTTTCATCAGTATTCACATTGGAAAAGGACAATGTTAGTGAGAATACGGAGATACAGGCTACAAGATTGGATGGGATTATGGTTGACAAAGGGGAGGTTTTAGTAATTTTGGAAGATCTGAAAATAGGCAAGACCCCCTTGGCCAGATAGGATTCTCTGGGAAGCCAGGGAAGAGATTGTAGAGCCTCTGGCTTCGCTCTTTATGTCATCATTGTCAACAGCAGTAGTGGCAGAAGAATGGAGGGTAACAAATATTGTACCCTTGTTTAAAGAAGGGAAGTAGGGACAACCCTGGTAATTAAAGGCCAGTGAACCTTACTGCGTTTATGGGTAAGAGATAGGATTCATAATCATCTGGAAAGGAATAATTTGATCAGAGATAGTCAATACGGTTTTGAGAAGGGTAGGTCGTGCCTCACTAACCTTAGAGTTATTCAAGGTGGTGACCAAACAGATGGATGAAGGTAAAACAGTTGATGTTGACGTATATGGACTTCAGTAAAGCGTTTGATAAAGTTCCACATTGTCGGCTATTGCACAGTATGCAGACTTTTGAGATCGAGGGTGATTTAGCGGTTTGGATCAGAACTTGGCTAGTTGAACAAAGACAGAGGGTGGTAGTTGATGGGAAATGTTCATCTTGGAGCTCAGTTACCAGGGGCAAGGATCTTTTTTGGGGCCATTGCTGTTTCTCATTTTCTTAAATGATCTGGACGTGGGCATAAAAGGATGGGTTAATAAATTTGTAGATGATACTAAGGTAGGCAGAGTTGTGGATAGTGCCAAAGAATATTGTGGGTTACAGAGGGACATAAAGAAGATGCAGAGCTGGCTGAGAGGTGGCAAATGGAGTTTAATGCAGAAAAGTGTGAGGTAGCTCACTTCAGAAGTAGTAACAGGAATGCACAGCACTGAGCTAATGGTAAAATACTTGGCAGTGTAAGATGAACAGAGAGATCTCGGTATCCTGGTGTTTCTGAAAGTTGTCACCCACTTGTTAAGGCGGCACGTGGAGGGTGGAGAGAAGGTGGAGAGTTGACTTAATTCAGACGAGTAAGATAATAAGAGGGTTAGACAGGGTGGACAGTGACAGCCTTTTTCTTTGTGAAGGCTAACACGAGTGGACATAGATTTAGGACAGATATTAGGGGTAGTTTCTTATTCAGGAGGAGGAGTGTGGAATTGCCTGCCTGCAATAGTAATAGACTTGCCAACATTAAGGGCATTTAAATGGGCACTGGACATACATATGGATAATAATGGAATGGATTAGGTTAGATGGGCATCAGATATTTTCACAGTGTGGCGCAACATCGAGGGCCGAAGGGCCTGTACTGTGCTGTTACATTCTATGTTCTAATATATTCACTGCCCTTGTCCTTCTGGATGGCAATGCTTGTGGGTTGTTGTCAAAGGAACCTTGATAAACTACTGTAGTATATCTTGTAGATAGCACACAGTACTGCAACTGAACATTGGTGACGCAGGGAAAGAATGTTTACATATATACTACCAATCAAACCAGCAACTTGTTCATAAATGGTGTCAAGCTTTTCAAGTGTTCTTGAAGGTACACTTATGCAGGCAAGTGAGAATTATTCCATCACACTCCTGATGTAAGTCTTATAGATAGTGGACAGCCATTGCGGAGTCAGGGGGTGATATGCAGACAGGTAAATAATAAACCTGATAATGTAGATGTTCCTACCAGGGAAGGAACAAAACCTGACCTCCTGTGTAAGACAGACAAGCCAAGTGACTAAAGTGATAGTACAGGAACACGGAGGCAAAAGTGAGGACTGCAGATGCTGGAAACCAGAGTTTAGATCAGAGTGGTGCTGGAAAAGCACAGGTCAGGCAGCATCTGAGCAGGAAAATCAACATTTCGGGCAAAAGCCCTTCAAGTGTTAGTAGGGGAACACAGAGTCTAGTAATCAGATTTCTACTGGTTTTAAAAAATAGTTATAAAAAAAGATAAGCCTTCCATAAAAATTCAAGTTTTGTTTTTAAATTAGAATAAGCCAAGTTTTAATGGTATGATTAAAAAAAAACTTTCAAAAGTTGGAATAGACTGCTCACTGGTAAAGGGATATCTGATAAGTGGAAGGCTTTCAAAAAATGTGATAACCGGCATTCAGTCATTACGTTCTTGTTAGAATGAAAGGTAAAGCTCGTACGATTACAGAACAGTGGATGAATGAAGGATATTGAAGTGCTAGTCACGAATTTTTAAAAATCACAAATACAGACAACGGAGGTCAAATGGATCTCCTGAACAGTAAAAAGAGTACAGGGGCATTCTTAAGAGGGAGATAAGGAAGGCAAAAAGGGAATATGAGATAGCCTCAGGGATCAAGGTCAACCGAGGCAAGAGCGAGGCCATGCCTTCGGGAAGTGGGCCGACCAATCCCTAATCCCCTTCACCGTCAGGACCGACCACCTGAAGGTGCTGGGGCGTGCGCCAAGTCTTGGGAGGAGCGAATCAGCAAAGTGAGGCAGAATCTGGGCAGATGGAAGTTACAATCGCTCTCCATCGCAGGAAAAAACCTGGTCATCAGGTGTGAGGCACTGTCA
>NC_057714.1:62787067-62864499 GCF_004010195.1 Chiloscyllium plagiosum
AAGATACCCGGAGGCATGGTACATTGGCAAGACGGAGCAGACACTACAACAACTGATGAATGGACATGGCACAATAATCATCAGGCAGGAGTGCTCCCTCCCAGTCGGGGAACACTTTAGCAGTCCAGGACATTTGGCCTCAGTCTGGGATGTTCAGCCTTGGACCTTCGAGTGACCATCCTCCAAGACTGACTTCAGGAGGAGCAACAATGCAGAGTGGCTGAGCAGAAGCTGATAGCAAGTTTGTACCTATGGGAATGGCCTCAACCAGGACTTTGGGTTCATGTCACACTACAGGTGACCCCACTGCACTATACACTCTCCTTCACACACCCACGCAGACCCTCCCTCATACACAAACTCTCTGATACGCATACACATACATCCCTGCACTCACGTCGACACACATATCCTCTCTCACATCTAACCAAGCTTACACACACGCTTATGGGGTGAACTTGTTTTTGCAGAATTACATTTTATTTTGCTGCATGAATCCATGTAAAACTCCTTAGAACTATACAGAGGGTTTGGTCAGTCTGACATAGCATTGGAACACAGACAGACTTCACACTTGTTAAAAACCTGAGCTTGAGAATGTAATTTAAATGTAGTTCTGGAATTTACATATCAAAAAGAACAGAAACCAGAATATCCCGTTATAAAAGATGAAAGTTGCAATCTAAGATTTTTTACTGTATCACATCTCCATGACACTGGACTCCTTTGACTATAAATTCTGTGAGCATGATCTTAACCTCCACCATCTGCGCTCCATATGCTTGTGCTTCCAAATAAACCTATTGGACTATAACCTGGTGTTGAGATTTTTAACTTTGTAATAAGCGTATGGCAAATATTAAGAACAAGAGAGAGTCTCCTGGTCAGACTTGTGTGGTGTGGAATAGTGTGCCACAATCCAGTTTTCAAAAAAAAAAAAACAGCTAGCAAATTCCACACACACCACACCCCTCTGCCCTGCCCATTATAGGTTGTGGAAAGTAGCCAAGCATTAAGAATCTGCAACAAGGATGTGCAAATATACCAATAACTAATTATTTTCAACTCTCACCGATATGAGCATTTGTTTTTCAAATGTTTAAACAGTTGGCTATTTAAATAACATCAGTTTAAAATATTAAACTATCGACATTGTGTCCAGAAATATTTACATTTACTCTTAAAGTGCAAGTTAAGGACTTTAACAGGAAGACAATGAAAATATTGTCTGTTTGACCTCAGCAGTTGAAATTGCCTGAGATTTGGGTTTCCCTCATGTAAATAGCACCCCATCCCCTAATAGTGTCCTGCTCATCGTTTTTCAAATGTTTGCCAAGTCTCCACACCTCCACAGGAATCTAAGCCCAAGAATATGTAAAAACCCACAAGCTACAATACAAAAACAGAAGTAGGGGTACACATTTTTGAATTACTTAACTCAAAATTAAGTGCACGAAGATAACCAGCTCAAACAAAATATTGCGAATGTGGAGAAACAGAAAATGCGTTTGTAGCAAGTGTGTGTAATAGGCTGGATTTTCATGGCTCTGAGGCATGGCTGGAAAAACATGTTGGGTGGGGTGGCCAGCAGTTCCTCCTCCATTTCCACAATAGGCCACTATCACATCAGGGAAATGAAGACAGAAATCCTCTGACTTTTTCTGAAAAAATGACAGCATTTTGGGTTCAATGTCACGGTTAGCTTTGTTAATGTTCATGGGCATTGACATAGCAGCATGGTGGAGGAAGAGGAGGGTGGCGGGGGGGAAACAATGGCTTGGAGCCAAGATGAGTTTACAAGGAAATTTGAAGTGATTTCAACCTCCTTCACTATTCACCAAGTGATACAAGTTGCGTATGTTCATTCAAGTGAGCATGACAGCCCTGTTGCATCTTTTCTCATTGCTTTTGCATCTTGGACATCTACTGAGGTAACAGTAATGAAACCTTTTTCCTATTGACATGCCCCAGAAAATCAATGTACCTCTTCCAAAACTTACCATCCACCATATCCTTTTCCTTTGTGAATACTGATGCAAAGTATTCTTTAAAAACCTCACCCACTACCTCCAACTCCATGCACCAATTCGCTTTCTCCTAGAGTGGATCTACCTTTTCCCTAGCTACCCTCTTGCTCCTTACATGTATAAAATATCTTTGGATTTTCCTTAATCCTGTTTGCCAAAGACATTTCACGGCCCGTTTTAGCCTTAATTCCTTGTTAGAATTCTTTCCTGCTCTTTCTTCTTCAAGGACTCAGTCTGTCATCAGTTTCCTAAACCTTATGCGTGCTTCCTTTATCCTCCCGGCAACTTCTCATGATCCAACGTTCCCTGATCTTGCCATCCTTATCATTCACTTTCACAGGAACATGCTGGTCCTGAAGTTAAATCTACTGGCCTTTCAAAGATTCCAACATGACAGATGTGTATTTACCCTCAAACAGCCAATCCATATTTCCTAGTTCCTGCCTAATATTGTGGTAGCTAGCCTTCCCCCAATTTAATACTTTCACCTGAAGACTACCTTTGCTCCGATCCATAAGTAATTTAATACTTATGGAATTATGGTCATTGTTTCCAAAATACTTCGGCACTGAAACTTTGATCACCTAGCTGGGCTCATTCCTCAATACGACGTCTTTATGGCCCCTTCCCTATTTTGATTATACCTATTGTTTTAAAACAACATCCTGAACACACTTAACAAAAACGCCCCCATCCAAACCATTGGCACTAATAAAGTCCCAGTCAATAAAAGGCAAGTTAAAATCATCCATCACAGCCATTTGTTGTTACCTTTTCCCATGTGTCCACATTTGTTCCTCTATCACTTGTTGGGAGGTCTTCAATACAATCCTGTCAAAGTGATTGCACCTTTTTATTCCTGAGCTCTATCCATATGGCCTCACAGATTGAGTCCTCCAAAGTGTCCTCCCTCTGTTGCGATATTCTCCCTTATCATTAACGCAAACATGCCCCCTCCCCCACCTCTTACATTCCCCTCTCTTGCCTGAAATATCTATATCCTGGAACTTTAAGCTACCAACCTTGTCCCTCTCTCAACCAAAGTGCCTCTATTTCCCCTTAGGCTAACACTTTAAAGTGGCAAACCCAATTTTAAGCCTTTTAAAAGCTGGGGCCCTGCAAAATCTGACCTCGGAGCAATTTCAAGACAAAATCATGATCACAAGAAAACTTCCATCTCCTAATCTCCGCTTCCAACCTGAAAATCTAGCACAATGTTTCAGGTCACAACCTTCCTTTATGAAGGATGAAATCAGCATATTTCTGCAAATCAGAATAAAAATTCAACTTACCGTCAGAGAAAAAGTAACATCAGAAAACAACTCACAATCAAAATCCAAGTTCCAATTTATTTGGGAGTTAAATACCAACAATTAGTATTAATGATAAAATACAGAAATTTTCACCCTGATATTTTAAAGACCCGAATTTGAAGATGACAAAACCTAAAACGTAATGAACAACTTAGGACGATAGTGACAGACATGTCCTTATCAACTTCAAGGAGAGACAGAAAGGTTGTTGAAATAGACATGAAGCTAGTGTACTTAAACAGAAGTGCATGATCCATTTTGGTAGAAATGACGAGTTGAGACCATTAAACTAAATGGTAGGTTTGAGAATAAGACACAGAAGAATCAGAGAGGTCCACACATAGCAGTCTTTAAAAGGTAACAAGGCGAATTTATATAATTCTTAAAAAAGGCCGACAGGATCCATGACTTTATAAACAGAGGCATACAGACACACATTAACTGCAAAGCAAATTGAGAGCAGGGAGGACTCCAATATCACATTTTAATGCAGGGTGCTCATTCCTCATTTTACTTGTGGCTTGATATCCAAAATTGCAGATGCACACAATAGAATGCAAATTCCAGTAGTTCAAAAGGCAAATCTAAGGTTGGACACTGAAGGAAGTAGAAGAGTGAACGACCTTTGCTGCATCAATGTACAGCAAGGTGTCAGCAAGTGAAAAGCACAAACACCCTACTGTTACAAAATAAAATGATAGTAGCATTGTGTTATGCTTTTCCTGTTCTGACTGAATCATTAATGTAATTTTGCATTGAAGCCAGAAGTACATTTATCTGCACATTCACCTCGAACTGATGTGTAGTCTTCCATTGATTCCTCATTCCACCATATTAAACAAACTCTACCACAATACTTTTCACAACCATTACCTTCAAGACGACGACCAGCAACCTGAGCGCACAAGAAAAACCAGGCAGCATGCCTTAACAACTAATAACAGTTTTGAAGGAGGGTCACTGGACACAAATGTTAACTCTGATTTCTCTCCACAGATAATGCAAGACCCGAGACTTACGAGCAATTTCTATTTTTGTTGCCTTAATTAATAACTACTGTCCAGCAGCTCTGACATCCATTATGAAGTGCTTCGAAAGGTTAGTAATGGCACTCCAGCCTCTCAGATTGCCTTGATCCTCTAGAATTCGCCTTCCAAAACAGGTCCATGACAGATGCCATCTGGATAACAAGGACACCTACATCACACTCCTATTCACTGGACTGCAACACCATGATTCTAACCAAACTCATCTCTAAACTCCGAGATCTAGAACTCAGCTCCCCTCTAGTCAACTGTATCCTTGATTTATTGAACCACAGACTGCAGTCAGTAAGAGTAGGTGACAATAGCTCCTCCACGAATATCCTCAACACCAGTGCCCACAAGGCTGTGTACTCAGCCCCTTACTATACTCCTGACACACTCACGCCTGTGTGGCCAAATTTAGCTCTAACTCCATTTAGAAGTTTGCTGATGACACCTTTGTAATGAGTCGGATCTGAAACAGCAAGATAGCGCAGGAAAGATAGAGCTTAGTGGCATAGTTTCAGCAAAACAAAAGGAACTGGTCACTGACTTCAGGAACAACATGGAGAGCACACCCCTCGCAGTGGGATGAGGTGGAGATGGTTGAGAACTTAAAGTTTCTAGGAGTAAATATCAACAAGCTCTCCTGTCCATCCAAGTCAATGCTATTGTCAAGAAAACACACCAATGCCTCTACTTTCTTAGAAGGCAAATGAAATTAGAAGGCATGTCTGCAATGACTCTTACCAATTTTTAATTATGTACCACAGAAAACATCTTATTCAGACGGATTAAAGCTTGGTATGGCAACTGCTTTGCCCCAGACTGCAAGGTATTACAGCCCAGGCCAACAATCAAACTCTTTTTATATTTCCCGCTGCCTCAGGAAAGCAGCCAACTGAATCAAAGACCCCTCCCTCCCCAGTCAGTTACTCTCCCCTCTATGCACCAGGCAAAAAAATACAAAAATTTCAAAACGTTTACATGTAGTTCTGGGATAACGCGCGTTTCAGCTGCACCATTTGGCTATAACATCACTGAAGAATTAGGGAATGGTACTTTGGAGAACACTCATCTCCATCGGCAATAAAAGGAGGTGGTAAGAGAACTCAGGAGAGGTTATTAAAATCTCCAGCACAGACATAAATAGGACAGTGTGTGGAAAGAGTTATCAGTCAAATTTCAAGCACGCCAGACAAACATATCAAAAAGAGGGATGGTTAATACAGGACTGAAGGTGTTATATCTGAACACATTCAGGATAGGGAATAAGGTCAATGAGCTTGTGGTGCAGATAGAAATTGTCAGGTACGATGTGGTGGGCATCATGGAGACGTGGCTGCAGGACGAACAGCATTTGGAGTTGAATATTCAAGGATACGCATCTTATCGAAAAGATAGGCAGATGGGCAGAGGGGCGGGGTTGCCATTATTAGCAAAAATGAAATGAAATCAATAGTAAGAAATGAAGTATGATCAGATGGCATAGAATCTGTGTGGGTGGAATCGAGGAACCACAGAAGTTGAAAGACCATAGTTGGAGTTGCGGGTATGTTCACCGAACTGGGAAGTTGACGTGCAGACATTTCGTCCCCTGTCTAGGTGACATCTTCAGTGTTTGAGAGCCTCTGGTAAAGCACTGCCGTATTGTCTCTTCTGGAATTTATTTGGTTCAGTTCCTGCTGCTTCCAGTTGCTAGTTGTAGTGGCTGGTATACTGGGTCCAGGTGCTTGCTGATGGAGTCCATTGATAAGTGCCATGAAATTATCTGACTGATCTCGGTTTGGCTCGTGCTATGGTCATCGTGTTGTCCCAGTCAAATTTGCAGCCCATCATATGTACGTGTGGCTAAGACTGAGAGCTGACTGTGGCATTTAGTGACTGGTTGTTGTTCATGGATGCAGATTGCTAGTGAACTGTTTGCTCCATATAGTGTTGTGTGCAGTTTTTGCATATGTCTTACACATGGTGGGTATTGGGTCTTTGGTCCTGTTCAGTTGGAGCATGGTTGTCAGTTGATGAGCTGTCATGAATCACAGTGGTCGGAGAAGTTTGACGGTCAGTTCAGAGATGTTTTTATGTAAGGTAGCGTGGCTAGTGAGTTAGGTCATGGTACATCCTCATCACGTTGTCTGTCTGCTAGGCATTTGCGAATGAAGTTGCAAAGATATCAGTTCTTGCTATAAGCCCAGAGATGGGTGAGCCCACAGATGTGCCACTGATCTGTTCATATATTTGGTTGTTGAATGTGAAGTGTGCCATCAAGTACACTTATAATCGGAGTATGCATTCCTAGTTGATCGGTTTCCCATCATGTTGTCTGTTCTGCTTATCCAGGAGATTAGCTATTGTCTCCCTGGCTAGAGTTTGTCAATTGAAGTAATCAGTGCAGTTACATCAAATGAGACCAATGCTTCATCCTTGTCTACATTTATGTTCTAGATCTTGTCTAGGAAGTCCTATAATGATTGTATGGAATGCTTGGATCCAATGATAAAGATGCTGCAGTTTCTGTTGAAGTTATTTTGCCAGTTTATGCAATGGAGTTCCAGGGAGTGCTGTAATGAGTCCGAGCGGTATGTCTGCTTTGTGTACTTTGGGTAATCCACAAAATCTTGGGGTGTTGTTGCTTTCTAAGTCAAGCAGAGGGTTACAGATCCTTAGAAAAGAAGCGACAGGTTTAGACAGAGGATCTGAATTAGCACAGGCTTGGAGGGCCAAAGGGTCTGTTCCTGTGCTGTAATTTTCTTTGTATAAGATAAAATAGGGTAAAGTCAGCAGTGTTTCATAAAAGGAAGGCCTCTCTATGACTCTATATGTATGCACAAAATGACCAAGTCAGTGAAATTTAATTGTGACAATTAAGTGAGTGCCATTTACTCTGTTCATCTTAACCAGAAGGCATTGACATAACTCCAGAGGTCAGTATCCTGTCACCAAGTCTCTTTTTCATTTAGTGTAAACAGTTTTTGACTTAGTACTTCTTCAGAGTAAGGTACCAGAGTGTCTGTATCTTTGATACTCACCTTTTTATGTCATCCAGGAGTCCACTGAATGGACCAGATTAACAGATCCAATCAGTGAACTCATTGTCTGAGGCCCAGCTAGCTGACCTGGTTACAATCACTATATCCCTCCAAGTTCATAGACAGAGGACATGTATTTTTTTGCAGAGCCTCCTGGGGAGTTTTAGTACCAGGTCAGTTTCCTCCAACTCAGCGCCTGATATGGGTGGCATATAACAAAAAGGAGCCTGCCTCTGTAGAATTTCATTCTCCTTTTCTGGTGACCAAGGCTACTTCATCATGCCCATTTTGGATTCAGAGAACTTGACAACACTGAGTGGATGTACTCACATGTTCCAGCAGCCTTTCTGAAGGTTCAGAGGGGCAGGACACATTTTACTCCCACAGTCTGCGAATTCACAGCTTTCATATGGTTCATATCTTGTTCAGGACCGTCACGTTTACCCAAATTTTATATGTCACTGGTCTAGACCTCATGCCAACCATGTATCTTAGCCTTGTGGGGTCATTTCTGTGATTCCATGCCAAAACTTTGTCCTCTGTGTTACACATGACTATCCAAAGACCATTTAAATGCCCTTAAAGTTGGCGAGTCTACTACTGTTTCAGGCAGTGTGTTCCACGCACCTACTAGTCGGAGTGAAGAAGCTACCTCTGACATCTGTCCTATATCTATGACCCCCAATTTAAAGCTATGCCCCCTTATTCAAGCCACCACCATCTGAGGAAAAAGGCCCTCACTGTCCACCCTATCTAACCCTCTGATTGTATGTCTCAATTAAGTCATCTCTCAACCTTCTTCGCTCTAACGAAAACAGCCTCCAGTCCCTCAGCTTTTCCTCAGAAGGCCTTCCCTATCAGGAAACACGCTAGTAAATCTCCTCTGAACCCTTGCCAAAACCTCCACATCCATCCTATAATGCGCTAACCAGTACTGAAAGCAATTACTCCAAGTGCGGCTGCAACAGAACTTTGCACAGCTACATGACCTCATGGTTCTGAAACTCAATCCCTCTATGAATAAAAGTTAACACACCATATGCATTCCTAACAACCCTATCAACCTGGGTGGAAACTTTCAGGGATTTATGTACATAGACACCAAGATCTGTCTACTCATTGACACTACTAAGAATCTTACCATTAGCCAAGTATTCTGCATTCCTGTTGCTCATTCCAAAGTTAATCACCTCACACTTTCCCACATTAAACTCCACTTGCCAACTCTCAGCCCAGCTCTGCAGCTTAGCTATGTCTCTCTGTAATCTACAGCATCATTTAGCACTGTCTGGAAATTACTAACCCATTCTTCGACACCCTCATCCAGGGTCATTTATAAAAATGACAAACAGCAATGGCCCCAAAAAAGATCCTAGCAGCACACCACTGGTAACTGAGCTCCAGGATGAACATTTCCCATTAACCACCACTCTGTCTTTGTTTAGCTCGCTAATTTCTGATCCAAACGGCTAAATTTCCCTCAATTCCATGCGTCCATATTTTGTGCAATGGCCTACCATGGGGAGCCGTATCAAATGCCTTATTGAAATCCACATATGCCACATCAACTGCTTTACCCTCATCCACCTGTTTGGACACCTTCTCAAAGAACTCAAATGTTTGAGGGGCACAACCTACCCTTCACAAAACAGTGTTGACTATGCCTAATCAAATTATTCCTTTATAGAGGATCTAAATCTCCTCTCTTATAACCCTTTCCAAGATTTTACCCACTACCGCAGTAAGGCTCACAGGTCTATAATTACCAGGGTTGTCTCTACTCCCCTTCTAAAACAGGGGGCCAACATTTGCTATCCTCCAGTCTTCTGGCACTATTCCTGTAGACAATGACGACAAAGATCAAAGCCAAAGGCTCAACAATTTCCTCCCTGGCTTCCCTGAGAATCCTAGGATAAATCCCATCCGGCCCAGGGGACTTATCTATTTTCACACTTTCCAGAATTGCTAACACCTCCTCCTTCTGAACCTCAATCCAGTTTAGTGTAGGTACCGTGGATCTCAGTCTTCTCCTTGATCACAGTCTTTTTTTTTTAGTGTGAATACTGACAAAAACAAGATTCATTTAGCACTTCCCCTATCTCCTCTGACTCCACAACTTACATCAATCAAAGATAGTAGTGGGAAGATCAGGGCCATTCTTTTATTCCTGACATACCTAAAGAAAGCTTTAGGGTTTTCCTTGATCCTATCCGCCAATGACATCTTCAGTCTGGAAACTTCTGAATGGCCCTGAAGGAGTTCAGCCAGTATTTGACGGCAACATTTACTCAGAACAATCCTTCTTGCTCCCCATAACAATATGCCATCCTCTACTGTTAGCTTGTCTCTCCAGTTCCAAGAAGGTTTTAATTATAGTTGTGACAGTCCTTTGCTTTACCCCATCAATATCAGTTGTTTCAGTTTTGAAAGGACTGGATCTGTGTGTCCAAAGTCAGATGCTGCCAGTCAAAGCTGACAATATGTCCAAAATATTTAATATCATTACAGGCTCTTCCACTGGGGATACCACCAGTGGTGTAACTGCGAATAGGAGGCAGTTCAATGCATCCATATTCATTACTCAGCCTCCCAGAGGATGATGTTCTAACTCATAGTTAGAAGCACTGAGTACAGTCCACATTGAACATGGCACAAAGCTTTGGATTGCACTGTCTTGTCCTCTTCAAGCACACCTAGCAGGTGTTTGTGGTCCATGATTATCACAAATTTTCATATATTAAAAGGAGTTGGTGACATTTCTTGACTCCAAATATGACTCCCAATCCTCCTTTGACTAGCTAGGCATATTTACGCGCTGCATTAGCCGAAGTCTTGGATACAAAGTATAGGGTGTTCCCCTCCATTGGACCACCTCAGAGTTAATACAACTTTGTTGCTGTACAGGGAGGCATCCTATGTCAATACTAGATTTTTCTTGGGATCATGGCTTGCAAACACTTGAGGATGCTAGCTGTTTCTTTACTTCCTGGAATGCTCAGGCTTGTATATGCTGCCATTTCCAAGGCTGACCCATTTTTGAGAGTTGATACAAAGATGCCAGGATGGATGCCAAGATCATGTATGACTTTCCAGAATAATTTACCAGCCCAAGAAATAACCTAAACTCCTGGACAGACATGGGAGCCAGGGCACCTTTACACTGCCTTAACTTTATCTTCAAATGCCATAACCCTGCCTTATCAACACTGTCCTAAGTAGGTCACTTGTGAGGTCTAGAACACATTATTCCCTTCTCAGGCATACGCCTGCTTTCAGAAAACACCTTAGGATGATATCAAGGTGTTCATTATTAGTGTTCGTTGCTATTAGGACATTATATAGGTAAAAGACAACCTGAGGTAGACCTTGTAAAACATTTCCATCATCTGCTAAAAAACTGACAGGCTGATGATACCTCAAATGGCAGTCTCATACAAATACAGGCCCTTATGTATATTACTTGCAGCATTCTTCTGGGAATTCTCGCTAAATGGCATCCAACTTCATGAAGGACTGCATCCCCTGCCATCTTTGGTACACAAATCCGCTATGTGAGGGATTAGGTATTTACTGCAAAAAGCGATTTACTGTTTGTTTAAAATCCACACAAAGGCGAACCGACCCATCAGGCTTCAAAATCAATATGACCGGTGCTGCCCATTCCACAAATTGGGCTGCTGTGATTATTCTTTCACTTCTCAGCCTTCTGATTTCTGCCTCTATTTTTGCCCTTAAGGCAAACAGCACTGAGTGGGCCTTGCAGAATTGTGGAACAGCTTCCTTGTCAAAACACAAGGTAGCCTTACTCCTCTGATAGACCTTTGATCTTCCTGGATTAGTGGTGCTGGAAGAGCACAGCAGTTCAGGCAGCATCCGAGCAGCAGTAAAATCAACATTTCGGGCAAAAGCCCTTCATCAGATCTTCCTGGAAGACTTCTGGGTATTTAATTAGGACTTCACTCAGCCTTACGGGCAGAAGTCAGAGCACCTGGAAATGAACGAATGAGTAAAACAGTCCAATTTGTAGAACAGGCAGCACCAGTCATATTAATTCTGGAACACAATGAGTCAGTTCAAAAATATAGCCCTCCCTGATATGCTCAACGTATTTTACACTCTGTTCGAACAAAAGACCAGCAAAATGGTGTCACCTGCACCACCAGCCTCCGATGCATCTACTCCCTCAGTCACTACTGCAGTCGTCAGATCAGCCTTCAAGAGTGAACTCACTGAAAGCATTGGCCCAGGTGGAGTGCCTGGCTGTGTACACCAGCTGGCTGGAGTATTCGCTGACATCTTTAATCTCTCCTTGCTACAATGTGAAGTCCCCATTTGCTTCAAGACCATCATCCTGGTACCAAAGAAAACACATGCAATGTGCCTCAATAACTACTGCCTAATGGTTCGGACCTCCATAATTATAAAGTGTTTTGCGAGGTTAGTCATGGCTCATGTCAACTCTAGCCTCCCAACCTGGCTTGATCCCTTGCAATTCATTTACCATTGCAACAGGTCCAACGCAGACGCCATCTTCTTGGCCCTACACTCATCCCTAGAATATCTGGAATACAAGGATACCTACATCAGGCTCGTACTTATTGACTGCAGCTCCGCCTTCAAAACTATAATTCCAACCAAATTAATCTCCAGACTCCGAGACCTAGGTCTCTATTCCAACCACTGCAACTGGATCCTGACCCCAGATCCCAGTGAGAATAAGCAACACCATCTCCACGACAATGCTCAACACTAACATCATGTTAGACTGTGTGCTCAGCCCATTATACTCCCTGTACACTTGCAGCCGCGTGGCCAAATTTCGTCCAAACTCCATTTACAAGTTTGCTGATAACACCACCATTGTCGATCAGATCTCAAACAATGAGACAGAATCCAGCAAAGAGAGAGTGTGCTCGGTGGCATGATATAAAAAACAAATCTTTCCCTCAATATCAGCAAAACTGAAAGAGCTGATCATAGACTTTAGGAAACAAGGAGAGCACATCCCTATTTATATGAATAGAGCGGAGATGAAGACAGTTAAGAGCCTCAATTTCCTAGGTGCGACGATTACAGATCTGTCCTGGACCAACCACGTTGATGCAACGGTCAAGGTGGCACAATGATGACTCTTCCTCCTCTGGAGGCCAAGGAAATTCAGCATGTCCATAAGGACACTCCAACTTCTTCAGATGCACCATAGAAAGCATTCAATCTGGATGCATCACGGCTTGGTATAGCAAGTACTCTGCCCAGGACTATAAGAAACTGGAATTGTGACACAGCCCAGTCCATCACACAAGCCAACCTTCCACCCATTGACTTCATGTACACTTCTCGTCACCTCAAAAAGGCAGCCAAAGTAATCAAAGACCCGTCCCACCCTAGTTATAGTTTTTTGCAACCTCGTTCATCACGCAGAAAATACAAAAGCTGAAACACACAAACCAACAGGTTCAACAACAGCTTCTTTCGATATTTGACTTCTGAATGGATCTCTCAAATCTCATGCTGATCCTGCTTTTTGCACAATTTTGTGTAACTTTGTATTCCTTGCTCTGTTCTATCATCCTACGATCTTTCTACGGCATGATCTGCCTGTACTACAAACAAAACAATACCTAGGTACATGTGACAATAAATCAACCCATTCATTTTCTAATTGAGAAGCATTCTTCCAGTTGAGGTGAATCTCTCTCAAACAAGTTTTGCCCTATCAGTCTCAGGACTGATAACTGACCAGATGCTTTTCAGAAGAGATCGGAACTGAAGTTACATTTTTATTCTGTAAAGATTCCGGTACAGGTCCTCAGCCTGGTCAAGGCCTTGTGCAAAGTTAAATGCTGGCATCTAAAGTCAGTGTTATTAAACACTGGTTCCGTGACCACTGATACAGACGGCGTCGACTTCCATTTGAAATGCATGATTATTTAACTGAATGCTTATCTTGATTGGTTCCGATTTTGATGTTGCTAAGTAACTTAACTGTTCCAAATCAGATGCAGGTGAATTCACCAGGATATGAACTGCCCTGAATACCAGCCAGAGTTATTTTACTCAATTTAGATGTATAGGACTCTTGTGCTGTTGAGTCCATAATATTGGCAACACAACAATGGCTTACCGGCCCACATCTTAAAGAAAATTTTAACCTTTTGGGGTATTGTTATGGGCTGACCTACAGTCCTTCTGATCAGAGTATGTCCTGAGTGAGGTTAAGCAATTGTCTGCACTCAAGTGGTGATCCCCAAGCTCAGACTGACAATGGTCCCCTGCAACCCATATGCTTCACTTGCTGCATTTTCCATTGCTAAAGCTAGATCTAGTGCCTGTTGAAGTCCAGTTAAGCTTCAAGCTAGTAGGATTTTTTTTTACTCCATAGTTACATCATTAATTCCACATATCAGTCAGTCTTGCCTTGTCTTGTCTTAAACATCTCATTCAAGGGTTAAACCAATGTCACAGGCTTCTGCCAATCATCTTAATCTCGTCAAAAATCTCTATGGATTACCCTGGATCTCAAATTACTGAATAAAAGTGGTAGCGTCTCAGAATTAGAGGTAACTTAGGGTCATAATATTCCTTAACTAGGTCCATCAATTGTTGAAATGTTTTAGTATCTGGTGCCATAGGGAACATTAGTCTCCTGAAAAAAAAAGCTGTCACACCACAGGCTGTTAGGAGAATTACTCACTTTTCACCTGCCAAAGCATTGCTTGCACAGAAAAGATAATGCATTCTTTCCACATACTGTGTCCAGTCCTTGGAAGCAAATTTAATGAGTCAAGCTTCTTAAACAAAATGATATAAGAAATGCGTACCTGAATTCTGACTGCTGCAAGAGTGTTTCTTCAGGATCATGCTTTACTCCTGTCGCCACTGAAATAACTGCCAGAGGCTGGTATCTTGTCACAAAGTCTCACTTTTCTTTAAATATGAACAATCGATGAATTTAATTCTGCCTCTTTCAGAGTCATTTACTAGAGTGTTAGTATCTCTGACACGCATTCTTTTTGAGAGTTAGCGATGGCTCCCTGATTGGACTAGATTAACAACTCCAATTAGTGAACTCATTTGATGACGTCCAGCTGGCTGACCTTATTGCAAGCATTACAGGTGTATTGTAGTCTTAGAGTGCATTGCTAAATCTTCAAACTGATATTTCTCTACTGGAGAGCAATAAACTGAAGCTGGCCCACAAGCTAGATCGTGAAGAAAGGAAACACACTGCCTCCACTGCAAATGATAGAATTCATCCTTGCACAAGTTCGAATGGAGCAGTCTCTCTCAAGACCTTGAGATTCTAACTTCAAAGGTCAAAAATCATACAACCTTGTCCAAACCCATCCGATACCGGCACCTCCACATCTTAACTTAAAAAACATCAAACAAGAGCATGTTAGCATGCCTTAGCTGCAGCAGCAGAATTGCATTATGTATGGTGTGACCGGAAGAGTAAAGCATCATAGTTACACAAGGTTAACTGAACATAGGCGTAAAAAATTGTGTTATGAACCTTCATCGCTTTCGGGGTTGAAAAATTAATATTTACTCCTTTTTATCAGTTTCCCTAGTTATTCATCCTTGGGATACCTGGAATTCCAAAAGACATTCAATAAGCTGTCACAGAAAAATATTATTGGCAAAGTAAGGGCTCATGGAACTACAGGAAACAAATTAGCATGGATAAAAGATTGGTTAATGAACTGAGGGCAAAGACCAGCATAACTGGGGCATTATGAAGTTGTCAGACTGTGCACTGAGATCCAAGCATAGTCTCACTAAAAGGGCTATACATTTGTATCCAAATTTATTTATTCCTGTAGTCCAATTCCCATGCAAAAGGGAAGTCTAGTAAGAGTCAGTGCGGGGGCCTCAATTGTACACAATGTATGAATAACTTTGGTACACTGCTCCCCATCTCTGTCTAACGTTGCTGACAATAAATAGCTAAGTAGAAATGTAAACCAGTCAAAAAGGGCATAGTGAGGTACACAGGTGTGTAGGCAGGTTAAGTGAGCAAGGCAATAAAAAGACAAACAAACGTTTCAAAGTGAGAGCTTATGCAATTTGATAGGGAGATTACAAAAGCAGATCGGTTTTCAAAAAGTTGCGGCATTTTAGATACAGATAGTTAAAGAAACTCAAGTGTGGCCTCATAAGGAACACAAAATGTTAGCAGCCTGATGCAGCAATCAATCAGGAACAATGTCATGATAACGTCATTTCATGGGGATTGGAGTATAGGAACAAATATCTTGCTACAAATACATAGTGCTTTGTTAAGGCCACACATAGACCATTGGGCAGTTATGATCACCATATTTAAGGAAAGCTGTATTTGCTTTTGATGAAGTACACTGATGGCTCATCGCAGTTCCATGATCACAGTAGGAATTCCTTGGGGTCACACCCTCGGCCCAATCACCTTCAGTTAGTTCAATGACTTTTCCTTCAACATAATGTCAGAAGTGGAGCTGTTTGCTGATGATTACACAATGTTTAACACTGTTCATGACTAATTGAGTACTAAGCAGCTTGTGTGTATTCCAACATCCAGGTTAGGATGTGCTAGGCAATGACCAGCTCCAACAAGACAGTCAAACTAATGCACCTCAATGGTCAATGGCATCACCAGTAATGAAGCCCTTATAAGTATCCTGGGCATTATCACTGATTATAAATTGAACTGAACCAACTGTAAAAATGGAGTATCTACAAGAGCAGATCACAGGTGAGGAATTCTGCAGAGAGAGACTTGCCTCCTGACACCATTTATAAAAAGATACCAGTCAGGACTGTGAAGGAAAACTCTTGACCTTCCAAGAGGAATCCAGCTCTAACAATAAAGAAAACTGACACCATCCAAGATAAAGCTTGATTGGCAACCCATCCACCACCTTTAAATACGTATACCCTTAAATGGTAGTGTGCACCATCTAAACAATGCACTGCAGCAACTCAGTAAGGGTACTTCAACAGTACAATCCAAACCCACAATCTCTGCTAATTCGAAGAACAATTCCACAGACACATGAATACTAAAGATGCTAGTTAGGTCACACAGATGGAATACTGCGCAGTCCACTTGTAGATCACTTAGTGTGGAAACAGGCCCTTCAGCCCAAGTCCACACCGACCCTCCGAAGAGCAACCACTTCACCTAACACTACGGGCAATTTAGTATAGCCAATTCACCTAACCTACACATTTTTGGACTGTGGGAGGAAACCGGAGCACTGGAAGGAAACCCACGCAGACACAGGGAGAATGTGCAAGCTCCACACAGACTGTTGCCTGAGGCGGGAATTGAACTCTGGTCTCTGGCGCTGAGAGGCAGCAGTTCTAACCACTGTGCCACTGCTTGTCACATTACAGAAATAATGGAAATATTGCAGAGGAGATTCACCAGAATGTTGCTTGGACTGAAACATTAGTTACGAAAGTAGATAAAATGGCTGGGATTGGTTTTTCTTATAGGCAGTTGGGATCAGAGTGGTGCTGGAAAAGCACAGCAGGTCAGGCAGCATCCGAGAAGCAGGAAAATCGATGTGAAACGTCGATTTTCCTGCTCCTCAGATGCTGCCTGACCTGCTGTGCTTTTCCAGTACCACTCTGATCTAAACTCTGGTTTCCAGCATCTGCAGTCCTCACTTTTGCCTAATTGATTTTTTTCTTATAGGGAGACAAGACAGAGAGGGTTCCAAATTATGAAGGGCATAACTTGGGTATATTGGAAAAAACTAAGTGGAGGGATCAATAACCAGAGACCATAGATTTATGACAAAAGGCAGGAGAAGATTTAAAAGGAAGAGATTTTTTTAACTTGGAGGGCAGCAGGTATCTGGAACTCTCTGCTGAAAGGATGGCAGAGATGGGACCCAGTACAACATGCAAGTTGTGTGCTACTGACCAAGTGTCAGCAAATGGGACTTGAGTCGATAGGTGTTTAATGCCTGATGTGGACTCGAATGGGCCTAAGACTTTCTCTCCATGCTGTAAAATTCTAGACTAATTCTTGTGCAAGCCACAAACCATCCTAACTTGAAACTGCAGCGCCATGCCTTAAGTTGGTCAAAATCCTGGAACTCACTTCCAAACAGCACAGTAGGTTTCCAAACAGCAACTGGAGCTATACCTCATTTAAGTAACTAAACTGTCTTGAGAGAGTTACCTGCAACTAAACAAACTCAAAGTAAAAGGTCAGTACAATGAAGTAGATTTCCCCATGCATCTTGGCTTATGCTGTCCTCAAAATGAAAATTTTGAAGTTATGCTTAATTTTTGTAAAAAACACAATGAGGTCCCAGTTGGAGTAGTGTGCCCATTCTGGCCACCATACTTTATGATGGATGCCAAAGCCTTGGCAAAGGTGCAGAGGAAATTTATTTTTAAAATATAGAAACCACGTAATTGAGGTCATTTTTGCAAGAGCAATCCTTTGAGGAGAGAATTGACAGGCATGTTCAAATTTATGAAGTGGTTTAGAAGGGTTTTCAAAATACATTTCCAGAACACGAGGATCAGTAATCAAAGGATCCAAGCTTAAGATAATTAGCAAACAAAAACTAGAGACTCTTTTTCTAGAGAAAAAAAAATTAGGTGTGGAGCATTAGCTCTGAAAGAGTGATGAAAACAGACTCAAACATTGTCTTTTGTAAAAGACAATGTGATAAATACTCGGGAGAATATTTTGCAGGGCTATATGAAAATAAAAACAGGAAATGGGATAAAATGGACAGCATTTTCAGGTGGCTAGCAGTGTCATAATGAACAGTCCCTTAAGGTATCAAAATCCTTTCTAAAAAGGAAGAAATCTGAGTCATCCTGGTTTTAGATTACATATGAAGCTGAATTCCTCTTCCTAAATTAATTTCTATCTGATAGAAAGGCCAGTTCCTTCTGAAAAAAAATTGAGATGAGCTTATACATTCCCTCATAAATACATCAAAGGGCATTGTGGGAAACTCCCACCAGAATTTGGATATAATTTCCTTTTATATAAAAAATGACAAATTGATCAAATTAAAATTTTCTTGCTACCATTTTTGGCCTCTAATCTCAAGTCTGAGTCCGCAGAGGAAGCAAGTTCAAAGTAAAATTATTTGAAGATTGTATGGAAGTATATCTTGATGAGGATGGCATTGGAAAATATTAAACCAAACAACAAGCATTTCAATGTTATAGTAATTTTCCAAAAGAAATCAACAAGTCTTCGGCTTTTTAAACCACAGTTAATTGTTAATATTATGGTTATTTTTAAAGGAACAAAATCCACTTACTTCAGAAATAATCTTCTGTATATCCACATCATTGTGAAATGAGACAAAGCCATATCTGAACATAAAAATACATACAACATGAGAAGGAAAGGACTGGCATTGTTATTGCACTATTCACAACATCAGGACATATCACGGCCAATTAGGTATTTTGAAATGAAAACAGAAAACATGCTGGCAATTACAGCAGGCAGCATCTGTGGAGAGAGAGAGAATTAACATTTTAGGTAAATAATAGTTTGTCAGAGCTGGGGGAAAAAACATTAGATAGGTAAAACAGGTTTTAATAAAACAGGGAAAAGGTACAGGGGATGAATAAGAGGGGAGAAAACAAGCAAAGTGACAAAGATATGCAGAGAGGCAGCATAAATGGAAATTGCACAATTACCAACAGTTATCATCTGAGAAATGTTGGGGGCGGAGTGTGCAGCGACTATGTCCTGAAACGGTTTCAACAGAGTAATGTCTGGATATAAAATGCCCAAATGAAAAGGTCAGATGAGACTATATTGATCTTCATTAGAAGTCTAAGAGACAATGGGGGCCAGGGTATAGGTGAAGCAAAAAATTAAAATGACAGAAATAGCTGGAAGCTCAGGTCACACTTGTAGACTGCATGGTAGTGTTCCAAAAGGCAGTAACCCAATTTGTTTAGTCTGTTCATACTGTAAGCTACACATAAAAGACCTGCATTTATAAAGTTTGCTTCATAACGACCAAAGAACTTTCTAGCCAATTCAGCAGCTCTGAACTACAGTTATTGTTCTAATATAGGAAAGACCGAATTCAACCTACATGCAGTGCAAATGTCCTATAATATAATAACGACTAGTCATTTAGTAGTACAGAAATTAAATATTGTTTAAAAAAGAAGTTTTGTCAAAGCTTTTCATCCTGCATCATCAGGACAATTCTCAAGGAGACTGCTGATTGGTTGGCTAGTAAGCTCACTAGAAATGGCGTTGCAACAGAGAATATGCCAGTTCATGATGACTGATAGTCAATTATAGAGTCACAAAGGTGTATAGTACAGAAACAGACCCTATGGTCCAATTCGTCCATGCCCAGATAACCTAATTTAATCTAGTCCAATTTGCCAGCACTTGACCCATATCCCTCTAAACCCTTCCTATTCATATACTCATCCAGATGCCTTTTAAATGGTGCAATTATACCAGCCTCTATCACTTTCTCTGGCAGCTCATTCCACACACTCACTACCCTCTGCGTGAAAACGTTGCCCTTTAGGTCCCTTTTAAACCTTTCCCCTCTCACCCTCAACCTATACCCTCTCATTCTGGACTCGCCCACCCCAGGGAAAAGACCTTGTCTATTTATCCTAGCCATGTCCCTCATGATTTTATAAACTCTATACGGTCACCTCTCAGCCTCCAATGTTCCGGGCAAAACAGCCGCAGCTTATTCAGTCTCTCCAGCAACTCCCTATAGTTTCAATCCTCTAACCCTGGCAACATCCTTGTAAATCTTTTCTGAAACTTTTCTGATCACAACATTCTGCTCCCAGACTTGCTGAGTTTTCCAGCAATTTCTATTTCTGATTTCCAGCATCCATTTTTTGGGTTTTTTTTTGTTTAGTGATCTCTAAAACATTGGGAATAAAACTGTAGGGAATCTAATCTTAATCTAATCGAATCATGAGCTAAGACATTAAAACTGGATCAAAAATAATTACTTTTTTCCACTTTGGGCAAGAGCAAGATGGGATACACATACAATTAACCTAAGTGCAAAAATGGGAACACGACCAGAAGAACAAAATATTCAATGCAAAGTTAGGAACCACACAAGGTCCTGAAATAGCACTTAATTTGAAGTAAAGATTGTCTTCAGTAAGGAAACTTCAGCCACTACTGGAGTGTGGTGATGGATGAGACTTATTGAGGTTTTCAATTAAGGAAGTAGTGGAGATGTTTCAAGGACGTCATAGTGGGTAGGTGTAAAGGCTGCCCTTTGGTGTAAAATGGGGCAAAAAATCCCCATCATACACCCTGGACTAAAACCCTTTGAACTTGGGAAGGAGTTCATGGAATTCACATTTGAACTAAGATTCATTGAGCTCTCTGGCTGAGACAGACTAGGCAATATGCAAGCTGAGAGCCAGCTGTCTGGCACAAGAGTTTAGCTAAAGTTAAAGGAAGACGCCCACAAATGCCTCAGCTAAAGGCAATGAACACCAGCCTGCAGAACAAGCAACAGACATTCTGGAGCCTTCAAAATTACAAAGCCATTCAAGTTTTGATCAGTTTGCTCGGACAGAGATTCTCAACATTCCACACCATTGTACGACATGAAAACCTATCTGCCTCGAATTTGAAGGTCTTCACACTACCAGTAAAACTTTATCCTACATCTATCCAAGACAAATACTGAACATTCATAACTATTGGAAACCCATTAACTTTAAATCAGAGAAGCATTCATATCTCCTCTAATAATCAGGAGGCTCGTTCAGCCCCAAGAAGAGGAACAGCACCTCAGTAATCGAATCCAGATTTGATGGGAGATGAGGGGAACCAACATTCAGCATAGCTGGGGAGCTTCAATTCACAGAGTCAAGAGAATCAGCCACAGCCAGTCACAGTGAATCACAGACCATGCATCACAGATTCGGGAAAAGAGAGTAAACAATCTTCTCATCCATGAACCTCTGCGTTTCAACGAGAGGCGACCAGAGAGCAGAGAAACGACTGAAGCAGCACCAGCAACATCCACCACCGTCCAGGGCAACAGAAGCCACTTCAGGGGTCAGCATAAGGTCAGAGACCCTCTGTCCCAACTCCGATAGGGTAGGAAGGGTGGGCTTCGGAACCAATGGTGCAGGGCACCCCTGGGGAAGGGATGCAGGATAGGACTGTAGGATTAGTGTTTTCTCTTTCTCCTCCTTTTCCCATCACCCAGTAATTAAAAGCTCTAATTTTAAACCCACAGTACTAAGTCAGGGCTGAGGGGGTTAAATGGGGTGCCAGTTAGCTGTCATAAGTCTTACTTCACTTGATCCGTAATACTGAAATATTCATTTTTTTCAGTTATTGTACATTCTTTCAATTGGGCTTGTTTTAATAAAATCAGAATTTCCTTCGCCTCTGAAGCATCTGCCTCCTGTGTTTTTCACCACACCACATCTCACTACATAAGCCAACTGTCAGTACTAAGGAGCTGCTGCACAATAAACCAACCAGCACTCTGTACGTTTGTGAAATGGCGATTGTCTGATAGATGAATATGTTAAAGTGGCACAGGATGTCAGCAGAAACCCGACTGTAGAATGGAAGTCAAAACAGTTGAGATAGGGATACATCAGTTTTCTTGGATAGAACAAGCTGGTACAAATCAGTGCACTCAGGCAATCCCAATCTTGGAGCTTGAGGAGGAGCAGCAGCAAGCAGGCTGGACTGGGGAACGGACAGTCTCCAGAACAGGAGATGAATGAAGAGTTCACAAAAAAAAAAGGAGTCAAAGAAATGATGGCATGGTATTAAGTGGTGGGGTCATGTTCCAAAATATTGCAAGAGTGGAATTAAGCCTTTACGAGAAGTGGGGTCTTTGGTAAACAATGGCGCTGCACTCGACAACAAGTCAAATGGTGACAGGGATGGACCTAATAAAACAGTGTTACAAGTTCAGAGAGACGTACGTTTCACAGGGGACCACTGAAGTGGAACTAGCTGATGAGAATTACCGATAGCATAATAAAAATATCCAAAAGGTAAGAGGCCAAACAAAGGGGTCTGGGTGGACTGGGAATTCTGAAGATAAGAGAGAAAAGCAATCCTGAGGCCACTGTCCTACTCACCTCTGCACTCAATGGATCATTGCCAACACGATACAAATCAGCCTTTTGCTTTTCAGGCTTCTGAAAAGAGATTCTCCTACAAGACTGTGGTTCACTCCTCCATCAACACCTTTGCATGCAAGTATTGGATATAAAGCAATTGCCCTTTTAATCACCTGCCTTCTCATATCCAGGTCCCCAAACACTGAGTTCAACAAGTAAATATTGCAGTTTAGTACACATATTAATTTGTCCAAAACACACACACTCCTTTGCAGTTGGGACTAAGCACTACACAAACTGGGTAAATGGTTCACATTCTGGATTTTCCTGAGCTTCTAATACTGTTAATTTAAACTTCAACCTACACAGGTCCTCGACTCCTGTCCCTGACTTTCAACAATTTTCCAACAAAGCTCAATAGAAGCAATGTTAATAGTATCTCATATTCCAAATGAGCAACTTTATTGCTTCCACTGTCTTCTGACATCACTAATTTCAAATTGTAACTTAACTACTTTTTGGGATGGCAGCTGTTGGCGATTTCTGTTTTTCTAACTACTTCTCAAAATACATTTGTTTTATTACGTCTTTTACTGTGCACCACCATCTTTGATCTTAATCAATCCTGCTTTTGACCCATTCACAGACGTTGCACATATTCCCATCCCCAACTCTCCACTGCTTTCCTTGCCTCTGTCTTTAATACACATTAGAAATTAACTATCTAGTTCTGATACAAAGTCAAATACTGTCAGATCATATCCAGAATTTGTTTAATCACTTATCTTTAATGGAATTGGGGACAAAAATTGGAAACATTAAACATCATGGTTTAATCAAAAGTAAATAACTGTCATGATCATCATGGGTGCCAGAATCAAAGTTGGATTAAAATTTACTAAATGGTTAAATAGCGCTCTCAGGGCAAATAAGTTAAATTGGCGATCTTCATGTCCAACAAGTACTTGAGATTATGAGGAAGGCTGAAACCAAACCGAGAACCTCAGGAAAAATGTCTAATAAGAAACAAATGGACCAACATCCTTACATAAAATGACAGCACTGCAAACCAGTCTGGGCGGCAGAAAACAAACATTCTACTAGATATAAACGATTAGGATTTAACTTGGGAGATATAGTTAGTAAGTTTGCAGATGACACCAAAAAATTGGTGTTACAGTGGATATTGAAGGCCAAGATTACAAACAGATCGTGATCAATTGGGTCAACGAGCTGAGGACTGATAGATGTAGTTTAATTTGGATATATGCAAAATATTGCATTTTAATAAAGCAAGCAAAGGTAGAACTTATACAATTAATGGTAGGGCCTTCGATAGAATTGAGAAACAGACCCAAGGATTCAGATTAGATTGAATAGATTAGATTATTTACAATGTGGAAACAGGCCCTTCGGCCCAACAAGTCCACACCGACCCTCCGAAGAGCAACCCACCCAGACCCATTCCCCTACATTTATTCCTTCACCTAACACTACGGGCAATTTAGCAGTACCAATTCACCTAGCCTGCACATTTTTTGGACTGTGGGAGGAAATCGGAGCACCCGGACGAAACCCACGCAGACACGGAGAATGTGCAGGGATGATTCAGGTATGTAATTTGCTGAACTTTGTGTTACATGTAGACGGGGTGGTTAAGGCTGCATTTCGTATGCTTGCCTTTGTTGTTCAGAACTTTGAGTATTGGAGTTCGGACATCAAGGCGAGGTTGTAAAGGATGTTAGTTCTGGAGCACTGTGTACAGATCTGATTGCCCTATAGGAAGGATATTATTAAATTGGAAAGGGTTCAGAAAACAGACCAGGATGTTGCCAGGATGGAAGGCGAGTTATAAAGGTGGGCTGGATAGGCTGTGACTTGTTCACTAAAGCATATGAAGTTGAGGACTGACCTTATAGAAGTTTATAAAATCATGAGGAGCATAGAGAAGGTGAATAGCAAGACTTTTCCCTTGGGTGGGAGCAGTTTTTTTAAAGAGAGGCAAAAACATTTAAAAAAAAAAAGGACGGGGTGCAACTTTGTTTTTTTTAAAAACACAGCATGGTTCATATTAGATTAGATTGGGGGGCACGGTGGCACAGTGGTTAGCACTGCTGCCTCACAGCGCGGTCTGGATGGGTTGCGCTTCGGCGGGTTGGTGTGGACTTGTTGGGCCGAAGGGCCTGTTTCCACACTAAGTAATCTAAATATGTGGAATGAACTGCCAGAGAAAGTGGTGGATGCAGGTACAGTTACAATATTTAAAAGACATTTAAATAAGTACATCAAGAAGAAAGGTTTGGACTGGCATGGGCCAAATGCAAGCAAGTGGGACTAGTTTAGTTTAGGAACATGGTCGGCGTGGACTACTTAGTGACTGTACTTTTTAAAATGATTTTTGACAGTTATTGTTTAATTAAACAAAGTATCCACTATGAAACAGAGCTAAACAGACCCAATAATAAGCCCTGAAGGCTCCAGAAATTTGAACAAACTGGCAGTGCAATTCATTTTAGAAATGAATACGAGAGGGAGACAGAAATCATGCATTTTTGGAAAGGGCTTGACAGTGCAGATGTAGAGGTTGTTTCTCCTTATGAGACAGAGTTTAGGACCAGGGGCATAATCTCAGTAAGGGATCACACATTTAAAATAAATTCTTCCTGAACTCTTCTCTCAGAGGGTAGTAAATCTATGAAATTATTTTCTGCAGAAAACTCTTGAGGTTGGACTGCTAAGGATATTCCAGGCTATGAACATATTTTGAATCAATAAGGTATGAAGGGGTTTGGGGGAAAAGGCAGGAAAGTGGAATTGAGGCAGGACATGGAGTCAAGATGGCAGCCTTGCAAACCTGCAGGAAATTGGGGATTCATAGAGTAAAACAGAGAAGCAAGGGGAGTATGATCAGCAAACAAACTGCAAGTGACCAGTACATGCAGCGATACTGTCGTCGTGCAAAAATGAATAATGTGAAAGGGGTCAAAAATAAGTCCACAGGATATCTTGACGATGGTAAGTAGGAACAAGAAACATTTCCTGGAGATATGCTGAGAATATTCACTTAGTTGGGACTGAAATCATTCGGATAAATCCAGACAGACAGATATGAAAAAGCGTTGGAAAACATCGGGCTGGACAGTGATAATAAATGTGTCTAAAAAGTAAGAAGGGTTAAGGATAAGGTGCTCAAATGAGCACCAGCAAACTATCTATACTCTGCAATCAGGAAAACGGCATCTGGTGAAGTATTGTGGTATCTTTGAGCTTTTGAGAACAGGAAATGGCAAGAACGTTTTTTTAATCACTGTTTTAAGACCACAGCATATAGACTTATTTGAAATAAATCAGTAAAAATCGCAACATCAGGTTATCCAACAGGTTTACTTGGAAGCACTAGCTTTGAGTGCTGCTCCTTCATGTGGTGTTTGTGGAGCATAACATCATAAGATACAGAATTTATAGCAAAAGGTTACAGTGTCATGCAACTGAAATTATGTATTGAACAAACCTGGATTGTTGTTAAGTCCTTCATCTTTTAGAATGAGTTGCAGGCTTTGGTTCATTAATTTGTAAACCCCAGAACTTCTTTCAAGTCACCTTCCCGAGATAATTTAATGTTCTATTACGAAAGGTGACATCTCAGCTCAGACAATGCACTAAAGGTGTGAAGTCAGAGTCTGTCTGTATCCCAATCTTGAGTCAGACTGATTTTATTTCCAAAGTGGAATTTATAAAATATTACATGGATTAACTGTCTGCAGGTTGCACATTTGTTGAGCAAAACAGGATGCATCGGCAAATACAAATTCACCCAGAGACTTGTATGTGTATGTGCCCGCGTGTGAGAGAGCACAAGAGTGTACATGAGTAGGTGTGTGTGGGCGTGATGGAGTATAAGCCCGTCAGAGGGTATGCACATGGGCGAGAGTTGCATATGGATGTATGAGAGAGAGTCAGCGTGAGCATGTAATGTCGTGGGGTCACCTGTAGTGTGACATGAACCCAAGGTCCAGGTTGAGACCATTCTCATGGGTACCGAACTTGGCTATCAGGCCCTGCTCAGCCTTTTTGCATTGTTGCCTATCCCAAAGTCCACTTTGGAGGATGGTCACCCAAAGATCCGTGGCCAAATGTCCCTGATCGTTGAAACGTTCCACGACTGGGAGGAAACATCCCTGTCTGGTGATTCTTGTGCAGTGTCCATTCATCCATTGTTGTAGAATCTGCTTGGACTCGCGAATGAACCCTGTCTCAGGGCATCCTGGCCTGCAGCGTATGAGATAGGCAACATTGGCTGAGTCACACGAGTATCTGCCATGTACACTGTGGGTGGTGTCCATGTCGACACTCTGACACGTCTTGCAGTGGTTGCCATGACAGGGTCAGAGTGCTGTGGTCAATGCTGTCCTGACGGCTGGGCAGTTTGCTGTGAACAATCGTCTGTTTAAGGTTTGATGGTTGTTTTAAAGGAAGATCTTGGTGAGATGCTCATCCTCGTCGATATTATGTCGCAGGCTGCAAAGAACACGGTTTTGCTCCCAGGAAGCACTGGATAAGTAAGAGTACCCTATCGGTTGCAACCCATGTCTGTCTCCTGAGTAGATCATAATTTCTTGCTGAGACAGGTCAGAACTGGCGATCGATGAGTTGAGCATCGTACCTTGTTCTTACGAGAGTATCCTTCAGCACCATCAGGTGTCCGTCACATTCCTCCCCATCTGAACAGATCCTGTGCATGCATAGGGCTTGTCCGTAGGGGATGGCTGTTTTAATATGTTTAGGGTGGAAGCTAGAAAAGTGTATCAATGTGAGGCTATCCATGGGTTTGCGGTAGGGTGAGGTACTGGCGTGCCCATCCTTGATAGAGATGCATGTGTCCACGAACGAGACAGATACTAAAAAGGGTAGTCCATGGTAAGTCTAATGATAGGATGAAACTCGTTGATGTCACTGCGTAGTTGTTTCAGTGACTCCTCTTCAGAGTCGAGAGTCATCCCATCATTAGACTTACCAAGAATAACCTCAATGCTACTCTTCTCTAGCTTCTACCTCTAAACATATTAAAACAGTCATGCCCTACAGATACACCCTACATGCACACAGGATCTGTTTGGATGAAGAGGACTGTGACGGACACCTGATAGGGCTCAAGCCTGCCCTCCTAAGAGCAGGATATGAAGCTCAACTCATCGAGAAACCGTAATGACCTCCTCAGGAGACAGACACAGGCTGCAACAAGACAGGGTACCCTTTGTTGTACAGTACTTCCTGGGAGTCAAAAAACTATGCCATGCTCCTCGCAGCCTGCAACACGTTATCAATGAGGATAAGCACCTCGCCAAGACCTTCCCTATGCCTCCACTTCGCCTTTTAAAGCAACTTCCAAACCTTAAACGGATGATTGTTCGCAGCAAACTGCCCAGCCTTCAGCAATCCTGTCATGTCAATCACTGCAAGATGTGTCAGGGTCAACACTGATACCATCATTACTGTTCAGACACCACCTACCATATATACGGCAGTTACTCATTTGACTCTGTCAACATTGCTTATTTCATTAGCTGATTGCAAGGATGCCGAGGCATGGTACATTGGCAAGACCAGGTAGATGCTACAACAACGGATGAATAGACACTGTGCAACCACCATCAGATGGGTGTTCCTTTCCAGTTAGGGAACATTTCAGCGGTCAGGAATATCTGGCCTCAGATCTTCGGGTGACCATTCTCCAAGAAGAACTTTGGGATAGGTAACAACTCAAAGTGGTTGAGCACAGGCTGATAGCCATGTTTGGTACCCATGAAGATGGCCTCAAACAGGACCTTGGGTTCATGTCCCACTACAGGTGACCCCACTCACACAAGCACATGCTCTTACATACTGTCACACTCATGCAGACCCTCTCTCACGCACACGCTCTCTCAGATTCTCATGCAACCGCCACACTCGTACCCATGTCCTTTGACAGGCTTAGACTCCCATCACACCCACAATTTACAAAGCCTTCAAACATGCAAACACACTCTTTCTCTTGCTCATGCACACAGAAGTCTATAGGGTGAATATGTTTGCAGATACATTCTATTTTGCTCAAAAAAAAATAGACAATCTGCAGGCAGTCAATAAATGTAATATTTTGTAAATTCCACTTTGGTAATAGAACCAGTCTGACTCAAGATTGGGATGCAGACAGAATATGACCTCATACCTTTAATGCATTGTCTGAGCTGAGATGTCACTTTTTGTTATAAAACCTTAAATTCTCAAGAAAGTGACTTGAAAATAGTTCAGGATTTAAACATTTAAGAACCAAAACCTGCAACCCATACTAAAAGATGATGGACTTAACAACAATCCAGGTTTGTTCGGTACAGAGGATCCTCGATTATCCAAACAAGATGAGCGGGCACTATTTTGCTCAGATAATTGATTATTTGGTCAATTGATTCAATGCCTCTCTTCTGGGACTCGGAGTTTTCTACAGTTTCCTTTTTCCTCGCTCTGCCTGCCTTGCTTCCTCTGTCTCAGGGTTTGTTTCTGAGCAGACAATCTTGCGTATAAGGGACCTGGAGCATTGCTGAAGCCCCCCACCCCCAAAATCAGGTCAATGGGATTGACACAGTGAGCACTTGCCACGTCTGCTCCCCGTTCAGCAGTCTAGGCAGCAGCACACCGTGCGCGAGCTCACCCCACCCTCCCCCCTCAAGGTAGGGGGTCACGTCATTCGGAGACGATGCCTGGGCTCCCATCAATGACCAGGACTGTTCTCAGCAGCACTTCAGTAAGCAGAGTTCATTTTTAGTCATTGCAAACAAAATATATTTGTTTTTGCAATTTTGCATTAAGGACAAAAGGGTAACTAGGAAGAGAATAGGGCCCCTCAAAGATCAGCATGGTAGCCTTTGTGTGGAGTTGCAAAAGATGGGGCAGATACTAAGTGAGTATTTTGCATCAGTATTTACTGTGGAAAAGGATTTGGAAGATATGGACTGTAGGGAAATAGATGGTGACATCTTGCAAAATGTCCATATTACACAGGAGGAAGTGCTGGATGTCTTGAAACCCATGAAGGTGGATAAATCCCCAGGACCCGATCAGGTGTACCCTAGAACTCTGTAGGAAGCTAGAGAAGTGATTGCTGAGATATTTGTGTTATTGATAGTCACAGGCGAGGTGCCAGAAGACTGGAGGTTGGCTAACGTGGTGCCACTGTTTAAGAAGGGTGGCAAGGAGAAGCCAGGGAACTATAGACCGGTGAGCCTGACCTCAGTGGTGGGCAAGTTGTTGGAGGGAATCCTGAGGGTCATGAGGTACATGCATTTGGAAAGACAAGGACTGATTAGGGATAGTCAACATGGCTTTGTGCGTGGGAAATCATGTCTCACAAACTTGATTGTTACTTCCTCAAAACAAAACTCAGAGGATTGATGAGGGCAGAGCAGTAGATATGATCTATATGGACTTCAGTAAGGTGTTCGACAAGGTTCCCCATGGGAGACTGATTAGCAAGGTTAGATCTCACGGAATACAGGGAGAACTAGTCATTTGGATACAGAATTGCTCAAAGGTAGAAGAGAGAGGGTGATGGTGGAGGGTTGTTTTTCAGACTGGAGGCCTGTGACCAGTGGAATGCTACAAGGATCAGTGCTGGGTCCTCTACGTTTTGTCATTTACATAAATGTTTTGGATGTGAGCATATGAGGTACAATTAGTAAGTGTAATGTAAAATTTCTTAATTTTCCATTTACTGTGAAATTTGAAAGAGAATGCTTTTCTAAAATTTAACACTGTGCTGAGCTTTGTAAACAATATGTTGTTGAGGTTTGCAGCAAGCTTGTCTCGGTTTGAATTTTGTAAACATTCAACTCAACCTTGCGACAGTCGAACTCAGCAAAAGCTGAGGAACTGTTATGTCCAAGACCAGGGGATGAGAGAACACAACTTGAGTTTTCCTAGTCTTTGCCCTTGAGAGCATGATAAGAAACAGTATAATGCGAGTATCTGAACTATGCTCAGGTACCCCTTACATTGAGGCATCTAGCTGAATGCGCTGGGTCAACTCTGCAGAATTTAAATAAAGCTCCTTTCTTTGTTCTTGCTAACAGTGGAGTCAAGTAGATTTAACTTCCACGACAGTAAGTTTGCAGATGACACCAAAATTGGAGGTATAGGGGACAGCGATGAGGTTTACCTCAGATTACAACAGGATCTTGACCAGATGGGCAAATGGGCTGAGACATGGCAGATGGAGTTTAATTCAGATAAATGCAAGGTGCTGCATTTTGGGAAAGCAAATCTTAGCAGGACTTATACACTTAATGGTAAGGTCCTAGGGAGTGTTGCTGAACAAAGAGACCTTGGAGTGCAGGTTCATAGCGTCTTGAAAGTGGAGTCGCAGGTAGGTAGGATAATGAAGGCGGCGTTTGATATGCTTTCCTTTATTGGTCAGAGTCAGGAGTTGAAATGTCATGCTGCGGCTGTACAGGACATTGGTTAGACCACTGTTGGAACATGGCATGCAATTCTGGTCTCCTTCCTATTGGAAAGATGTTGTGAAACTTGAAAGGGTTCAGAAAAGATTTATATGGATGTTGCCAGGGTTGGAGGATTTGAGCTACAGGGAGAGACTGAGCAGGCTGGGGCTGTTTTCCCTGGAGCGTCAGAGGCTCCAGGGTTTACAAAATTATGAGGGGCATAGATAGGTAAATAGGCAAAATCTTTTCCCTGGGGTGGGGGAGTCCAGAACTAGAGGACATAGGTTGAGGGTGAGAGGGGAAAGATATAAAAGAGACCTACAGAGCAATCTTTTCACACAGAGGGTGGTACGTGTATGGAATGAGCTGCCAGAGGAAGTGGTGGAGGCTGGTACAATTGCAACATTTTAGTGCTATTTGGATGGGCATATGAATAGGAAGTGATATGGGCCGGGTGCTGGCAGGTGGGACGAGATTAGGTTGGGATACCTGGTCAGCATGGACGGGTTGGACCGAAGGGTCTGTTTCCATGCTGTACATCTCTACGTCTTTTAGAGTCACAGAGTCGTAATCAGTATTGAAATACCTCTGATATAATGTTTCTATTGGGATCTTGAGATCTTCTTCAGAGAATCCAAAATTCGGATAATTGATATTCTGATAATAGAGGTTCCTCTGTATATCATGTCAGTCGCATGACACTAATCTTTTGCTATAAATTATGTCTTATGATCTTATGTTCCACAACCACCTCATGAAGGAGCAGCGTTCCAAAAGCCAGTACTTCCAAATAAATCTGTTGGACTATAATCTGGTGTTGTGATTTTTAAATGTCCAACACAAGTTCCTCCTCATCTTGAAAGAAATCAGCAGCAACGGTTTGGAATGACTTGATGGCATGAAATTTAGAAATTTAATTTTCTTGACCACTGACAGAGCTGACTTTGACTGTTGACACATGAAGGTATGAATCAAGGAGATAACATCACGTCACAATCATTGCTTTATTTGGAAAACATAGGTAATTACTTCTTGCTCAGTTAGGGAGCTTTAACTGAGTCAAGAGCCCCTGCATCTGAAAACGTTTTCCTGGTCATTCCTTCTCAAATTCTTTCCATCTCTAGGAATGCAAGAGAAATTCTCATCTTTAGATTTTATTGCTGCAGAATAAAAGTGCAGCTAGTAAAAAAGTAAGTTGAAGACAAAAGTAAAATGCTAGAGATAATACCAGAATAGGAAAGCAAAGGGAATCTAGAACGCATTATTCAAACCTTGAAGGGAATAATTCAACACATTTGAGAAATTAACTTAACAGCCAAAAAAACAGTACTTTCAGTAAACATCTCACGTGAAAATTGAGTAAACCATACAGCCCATCGAGCCTCGTCTCGCATCCAAACAGTCACAGCTGATATTCAGGTTCAATTTCTTTCCCACCTGCTCCCCTTATCTGCCAGTTCGAAACTTCTCCTTTTCCACAACATTCTGACCAACAGTTAATTCTCATATCTGCTTAATGTTATGTTAACTGGTATGGAGCTAGAGGGCACTACATTTGAGAAAACGGATCCAAAGCAAAGAAGCAGAGTCCTTGAATATTGTGAAAGACAAATTGATATATTCTTAAACAAGCAGTTGAAAGATTATCAGGGGTAAGCAAGGACTCTTAGATGAAGTGATAGTGTCCCTACCGGAGTTGAAAAGCACAAGTTCAAGTCCCACCTGCTCCTTCTCCCCACCCTCTCCCCTAGAGACTTCTAACTCTGGTCCTATATCTTCATAACATCCAGTCATGGTTACAGATATAGATGTACAAGGCATCTATTTTATTTTATTCATAAAGGAGATAAAAGGGGATCACTAGCTAGGCCAGCATTTACAGCACGCCCTCTAACTATCCGGAGGCAAGTTAGTCAACCACATCACTGTGGATCTGGAATCATATGTAGGCCATACCAGTTAAGGATGGCAGATTCTTTCCCTAAAATGATATTTATGAACTATACGCTTTTCTGACAATGAATTCATGGTCATCATTAGACAACTAATTCCAGATTTTTAGTGAATTCAAAATCCACCATTTGCCATGGCAGGAGTCAAACCTGGGTTCCCCTTGGCATTGCCTGGGTCTCTAGATTAACTGTCCAGTGATAATGTTGCTAGGCCATTAGCTACATTCAGCTCAAACCATGGGAAACTATTAAAATGAATCCTCTAAGTATAAAGTGAACATAGCAGGTTCTATGAACATGCCCATCAATTTTTCCCTCAACAGCATCTTAACCTGATGAAGTCCAAAACCTGGCAAATAACTACTTTTAATAAACTATTCGTAAAATTAAATTTCAAACTAAAGGACTAAAAAACCTTCATGAGCAAGAATACATTTGATTAGTTAATGAATATCTTACCCTCTGGAAACACCACCTCCATCGCTAATTATTTTAACTTGTTTCACAGCACCATACCTAGTGAAGAAACCTCGCATCTCATCTTCACCCATCTGTAATGAAATAAAATATAGTTTATTCCATCTGAAGACTCTACGAATACTTGGTAAAAATAGAACAGCATAAATATTTGTGCTTTACTAAAAAACAAAATTAAATAACCTCATTTTTAAACTTTGGGGTCTGCAACACTTTCAAGGCCAAGAAAGAAAACTGAACATTACAGGATGACATCTTTAGGTTTTGGATACTATTTCACCCAAACAGGCAGTCAAGTAGAGAATCTACTTACAGAGCTCTCACAGTGAGTTTTTAGTTGTAAAAACTGCATAGACCAATATGCCTTAAGTTTCCACATTTTCAAAATACCATGCTTCAGTATGCCATAATTTATTTTTTATGTCCCACCCAAAGCAGAATTCCAATTTTTGGGGTAATAGTATTTCTGTATAGTATCTTGAATGTTGCCAATCACAGATTTTTTGATCAAAATTGGAATTCTCAAGAGGCATTTGTTAGGAAACAGTATGCTCAATGAAGGATAGCAATCTATGGTATGGAGAGAAAGCTAGACTTTTATTCAAACAAGGAAGTTTCCGCACCCCTTTTTACAAAAGCAATTCCAGATATAATACCCTATAATGTTTCAAGGCAAAGATGACTCTGGCCTCCTGCCTGATCCTCACAGTGATCTTTAATTCTTTCCAAAAGTACTAATAGGATTCTCCATGCAATCAAGACAACCTAGAACTTAGCAATTAATCCAGTAATTATTTTCCATGTAGCAGAGAGGGAGGTGGGATAAGTAGGCAAGATATTTTTCAAACTCTATGCAGCAGTAACCAAGATGCACAATTCCAAAAATTAGGACACAAGAGAGAAAGAAGCATAGGTCGTTGTTTTTCTGAAAAGCAGAGCAAGGCAGTAGCTTCCTAAAGAGAACAGTAGACCTATCCAAGTGGGTAGATGTAGAATAACATTAACGTCTCTGTTGTGAAAACAATAAGTCATGCAATTATTCGAATAAGCACTTCAGGCAATGACCCTTTTTCTGGGATGTTGATTGTGATGATCTTTTCTCCTCTCCTTTCAGGCCTCCTGCAGTATTTGTTTAGCCATCTCCCCAACATTGATGGGTGCTGGCAGGTGGTACTAGATTGGGTTGGGATATCTGGTCGGCATAGACGGGTTAAACCTAAGGGTCTGTTTCCATGCTATACATCTCTGACTCATTAGAGAATTATATACTTCCTTACCCGAAGAAATCCAAACTGTATAAAATTGTCAAAATGTTACTTCTAACAAATTTGACTCAATATATTTTTTGAGTAAGTGACTAGGTGCATAGACAAGAATCGTGCAGTTGGTGTCATCTACGTAGACTTCAATAAGCTCTCACACTTCAAACTGGTTAAGAAACAAACAGTCCATGAGATCCAGGGCAATTCTGCATCCAAAACTGACTTAGTGACAGGAAGCAGAGGATGATGGTCAAAAGGTTGCTTTGTGACTGGTAACCAATGTTCAATGTCAAATCATAGGGTTTAGTGCTAGGGCCTTTGCATTTTGATGTACACGTTAATAATCTTGAGATGAATGCAGAAGGGACGATCACTAAATTGACAGAATACAAAAATTGATGGTGCAGTACATAGTAAGGAAGCAAGCCTTGGACAACAGTATGATACAAATGGGCCAGGCAGTTGGTATGAACAATAGCAAATTGAAATTTAATCCTGAAAAATCAGAGATGATGCATTTTAAGTAAGAACATAAGAACTAGGAGCAGGAGTTGGCCATCTGACCCTTCAAGCCTGTTCCACCATTCAATAAGATCATGGCTGAACTTTGAGGCCTCAGCCCCACTTACCCATACTCTCACCATAACCCTTACTTCCTTCATTGTTCAAAAAAAAAATCTCTTAGCTTTAAAGCCATTCACTGATGCAGCATCAACTACTTCAAGGATTTCCATAGATTCACAACCCTTTGGGTGAATAAGTTCCTTCTCAATTCAGTCCCAAATCTGTTCCTCCTATTTTTGAGGCTATGCTCTCATTCTAATTTCACCTGCCAGTAAGGAAACATCCACTCTACATCTATCTTATCCAGTCCCTTCATAAATTTTAAATGTTTCTGTTTCTATAAGAATCCCCCCTCTCATTCTTCTAAATTCCAATGAATATAATCCCAGTCTACTCAATATCATAACAGGCCAACCCCCTCAACTCCAGAATCAACCTAGTGAACCTCCTCTGCACCCACTCTATGCCAGTACATCCTTTCTGAAGTAAGGCACGCAGTACTTCAGGTGTGACCTCACCAGCCCCCTATACAGGTGTTACATAACCTCCTTGCTTTTAAACTCAATCCCCCTCACAATGATGGGTAAAATTCCACTTGCCTTCTTAATTCCCTGCTGTACCTGCAGACCAACCTTATGATTCATGCACAAGGGCACCCAGGTCCTCTACGTTGCAGCATGCTGCAACTTTTTAACCATTCAAGCAATAGTCCTTTTTACTGTTACTCCTACCAAAATGAATGACTTCACATTTATTAACATTGCATTCCATCTGCCAGACCTTTGCCCACTCATAAGTATCTATGTTCCTCTGCAAAGTTTCACAGTCCTCAGTACACTTCACTCTGCCATTCATCATATGGTCATCTGCAAACTTTGATACACTACATATGGTCCCCAACTCCAAATCATCTACGTAAATTGTGAATAATTGTGGTCCCAAAACTGATCCCTGTGGTACTCCACTCGTTACTGACTGCCAGCCCAAATAGCATCATTTATCCCCACTCTTTGCTTCCTGTCAGTCAACCAATCCTTGATCCATGCTAATACTTTACCCGTAATGCCGTGCATCTTTATCTTATGCAGCAGCATCTTGTGCAGCACCCTGAACACCTTTTCAAATCTAGGTACACATCTGTTGGGTCCCTGCTATTCACTATGCTCATAATAATTTCATAGGATGCCAAAAGATTAGTTTTACATAATCCGCCCTTCATGAACCCATGCACATACCCAACGAGACAATTTCTATCTAGATGCCTTGCCATTTCTTCTTTGATAATAGAATCAAGCATCTTCCCTACTATAGAAGCTAGAAGCTAACCAGTCAATAATTCTCCATTTTTTGTCTACTGTGGCATCACATCTCTGTTTTCCAATCTGCTGGAACTGCTCAGAGTCCAGCAATGTTTGGAAAATTACAAAATTCACTAGCTATTGCACTTGCTATTTCTCCTGCCAAGTCTTTAGTAGCCTGCGATGCATTCAGTCAGGGCCAGTAGATTTGTCTATCCTTTGCTCCATTAGCTTGCCCAATACTACTACTTCAATGATAATGATAGTTTCCAGGTCCTCACCTACCTTAATCTCTTTGTCAATTACTGTCATGTTATTTGTGTCCTCCACTGTGGAGACCAACAAAATACCTATTCAACGCTTCGGCAACTTCATCATATTCAGAGATGTACAGCACGGACACAGACCCTTCAGTCCAACACGTCTATGCAGACCAGTTATCCCAACCCAATCTAGTCCAGCCTACCATCACCTGGCCCATATCCCTCCAAATCCTTCCTATTCATAAACCCATCCAGATGCCTTTCAAATATTGCAATTGTACTAGCCTCCACCACTTCCTATCATTGGGCAAGACTAGCATTCGGTCTCCGTCCCTAATTACCCCTTGAGTGAGTGCCGAGCTCAGGACATTTCAGAGGGCCATTGGGACTCAGCCCTATCGCTGTGGGGTCTGGAGTCACGTGTAAGCACAGCCCAGGTAAGGCTGGCAGATTTCCAACCCCATTGAGAGAACCTGCAATGGATTTCTTTTTTTTTTACAAGAATCGATGACAGTTGTCACAGTCACCGTTACTGAGATTGGCTTTCAACCCCAGATTCTATTCAATTAATTTAAAATTCCATCCAGTCCAGTGGTGGGATTTGAATCCAGAACATTCTATTCAGAAATATTATCGACACTTCACCCAGGCCGCAGTCCAAGTTAACTCTGGGTTGGGTGAGTACGATAGAGATATTGTCTGTTTTTAAAGTTGACCTGTTCAGACATGTTGTTACGAGGCACTTCTGAAGCAGGTGGCATTTGAATGCAGGCAGCATTTGAATGCAGGCATTCTGCCCCAGACGCAGGGACCTTAACACTGCGCCACAACAGCACTTTGTAGAATGAGAATCCCTACAGTGAGGAAGCAGGTCATGTGGCCCATCAAGCACATGCTGACCCTGTAAACAGCATTCCACCCAGACCTGTTCCCTTTCCCTATCCCTGTAACCCTGCATTTCGTCATGGCTAACCCACACACTCTTGGACACCACAGGACCATTTAGCATGGCCAATCCACCCTAACCTGCACATCTTTGGACTGTGGGAGGAAACTGGAGCACCCGGAGGAAACCCATACAGACACAGGGAGAACGCGCAAACTTCACAGAGTCGCCAGAGATAGACCCGAACCTGGGTCTCTGGCGCTGTGAGGCAGTGGTGCTGCCCACGAAGGAAAAAGATCAGCAAGCCAGGCAATCAACCGGATTTCACTACGTTTTGTGGGGTTTGAGTCACAAACGTGTGCACACAGGTGGCTAGCCCAAGGACACAGGCTGGAGTTCTCATTCAGGCCATGCCTGCATCAAACACTCCCACCTCGCTCGGATGTCTTGAATCTCAGCCCTCAGAACCTCACTTCCCACCCAGTATCCAAGTAACTCACAGCTCGATCCCACTCAATGATGTAGGAATCCTACCACTCTATTTGTGGCACCTCTCCTTCCCTCAGCTCCTTCATGGGGGCGATCAGTGCCAACTTGGTTGAGGTCTGGATGTCTGTCTTCTTGGCCGCCTGTGCGATTTCGGTCTGCGGTTTCCCCAGCTGCGCCTTGGTGCGTATCCTATCCCACGACTAAATGCCTTTTCTCATCCTCTGAAGGACCAATGTTTATTTTAGCCATACTTTTTCATTTTATATATTTATAGAAACTTTTGCTATCTGTCTTCACATTGTGCTTTTTTCTCATGTTCTACCTTTCTTTATTTTACAGCTCTTTTTGTGGCTCTGTTGACTTTTAAAGCTTTCCTAATCTTCTAGTTTCCCCACTGATCTTGACTACTTTGTATGCCTACTCTGACAATTTGATAGCCTCCCTTACTCCCTTAGACACCCATGGAAGATTAGCTTTTTTCTTCCTTGTCACTGGAATATACTTTTGCTGAGCACTTTCAAAAGTTGCTTTGAAAGTCTTCCACTACTCGTCAACTGTCCCACCATAATGTCGTTATTTCCAGTCTACTTTACCCAAGTCCTCCCTCATCCTATTGTAGTCTCCCTTGTTTAAGCACAGTACCCTGGCATTGGATTTTATGTTCACACTCTCCATCTTTATTCTAAATTCAACCAAGAGGATCCCTAAATATGTGGATGTTAATTATTCCTGTCTCATTACACAGGACCAGATCTAGGATAGCTTGCTCCCTCTTCAGTTCCATTACATACTGTTCGAGATAACTATTGCCAATACACTCAAATTCCTCAAGGCTATCCTGACTGAGCTAGTTCCACCATTCGACATGTAGATTAAAATCCCCCATGATAATTGCCATACCATTTTTACAGCTATTAGTTATTTCTTCAGTTATTGCCCACCCCAATGTGATATTATTATTTGGTGGCCCTATAGACTATGCCCAGTGACATTTTATTCTTAGAATTTCTAACTTCCACCCAAACGGATTCAAATTTATTCCCGATAGAACTTATATCATCTCTAAGCACCACCCTGACATCCTTGAATATCAGAGCCACACTACCTCCCTTACCTTGTCAGTCCTTCCAAATAGTCAGATACCCCTGGATAGTTAACTCCCAGTCGTGACCATCCTGTAACCATATCTCCATAACTGCCACTAAATCATATTCATTCATGATTTGTGCCTTTAACTCATCGGCCTAGTTACAAATGCAAATTCAGGTAAAGTGCTCTTATGCTAGTCATCATATCCCCATGATTTACATCATCTCTAATAATATCTCCAGAGAATTATCCTTCCTTTTTACTGCTTTCATAATCTGCCTTTTAGTTAAACACTCCAGCTTACCTTCTTATTTACCAACATACTTCCTGTCATTTCCCCCCTTTCCTTTTCCCTCAACTCACTAGTTTAAAGTCCTAGTGACCAACCCAGTTATCCTTTTCACAAGAACACTGGTTCCAGATTGATTCAGTTGGAAACCGCCCCATCGGTACAGAGCCCTCCCGTTCCAAAATTGATGCCAATGCCCCATGAAATGCAACGCCTCTTTCACATACTACTATCTTAGACACGTGTTTACTTTCTAATTTTATCCCCAAACCAATTTGCATGGGGTTCGAGATTATAACCCTTGAGGACCTGTTCCTTAATTTCATTCCTAATGCTCGATAATTTTGGAGGATAAACAAGACAAATGGAGTACACATGGAACTCTAAGACTCTAGAAAGTACAGAGGATCAGAGGGGTCTTGGTATGCATGTCCAAAGATCCTTAAACACCTTATCTAAGTGTCCTACTGCCTTTAAGGCACATGGGACATTTGCCTTTATTAGTGAAAACAAAGGAATACAAGAGGAAGGAAGTTGTAACGGAGCTGTATGCTCATACTTTGTGCATTTCTGGTTGCACAACTATAGGAAGGATGGTGAGTGTACTAAAGGTGAAGAGATTCACCTGGATGTTACCTGGCCCGGAGAAATTTATATATGAAGGCAGACTAGATTTTGATTTGATTTATTGTCATATGTACCAATATACAGTGAAAAGTATTGTTTTGTATGTTGTACACAAGTACAACAGGGTAATAGAACACAATGCAGAATGAAGTGTTACTGCTACAGAGAAAGCTCAACTTTAATATACAAGAGGTTCAACCATAAGTCTGAAACAGTAGGTAAGAAGCTGTTCTTACATATGTTGGTATGAGTTTAAATTTTTTTTTTGCATCTTCTACTCCATGGAAGACAGGAGTATAGCAGGGGTGGAAGGGATCTTTGACAATGTTGGCTGCTTTCCCAAGGCAAGTGGTGTAGATGGAGTAAAATGGAATGAAGGCTGGTTTGCATTATGGACTAGGTTACGTTCACAACTCTAATTTCTTATGGTCTTGGCAGAACAGTTGTCATTCCAAGGTGTGATATATTGGGATAGGATGCTTTATATGGTACATCTCTAAAAATTGCGAAGAGTCCTTGGCAATTTCCTTAGCATTCTAAGGAAGTAGAGGTGTTGGTGTGCTTTCTTGACAGTAGTTTTGACATGGATGGACTAGGAGAGACTACTGGTGATCTTTACTGCTAGCAACTTCAAGTTCTTGTGCACCTCCACCTCAGCACCATTGATACAGACAGGGGCATGTTCTCCAAGCCGCCTCATAAGATCGATGACCATCTCCTTCATTTTGCTGACAGTGAGGAAGAGATTGTTGTCTTGGACAAAGTAGCACACTCATTTAAATTGACTACTGCATTCCTGAACATGAAATAATCCACTGACTCCGAGGAGTCACATAAGAGCTCCTCTATTAGTTGAGACCACCTCTGGACCACCTTCTGTACCAGATCCTCACGCTTCAGTTTCTGCTTGTAAGCCAAGAGGAGCCCAGCCCAGTGGCCTGATTTATCAAAATGCAGGTGAGGAATAGAGTGGTAGGTGTTTGCACCTCTGATGGGACAGGGATGTGATGGTGCCTTGGTAGCACACTCTAGGTTGACCTGGTTGAAGTCACTGGCTACAAAGAACAAGGTCTCTCAATATTCCGTCTCAAATATATTTGCGGCAATGTAAGTTTCATTAAGTGCGCTCTTCACTTCTGCATGAAATGTAAACTGTCAGGATAGCAGAAGTAAACTCCCACAGCAGATAGCTGGGGCAATACTTCACCATTAGATATTCTAGGTCTAGAAGGAGCAGTATCTCACCAGGGTCATCACATCTGAGGACCAAGCAGCGTTGATCAGTAGACCTCTTTGCCTTTTGCCTTACCCAAGGGTGCCACACAGTCTACCCAGTGGATTGCAAAACCCTCAAGTTGTGAGGCACAGTCAGATGAAGCAGTAGGGAGACAGTGAGGTCTGCAGATGCTGGAGATTAGAGTTGAGAGCGTGTTGCTGGAAAAGCACAGCAGATCAGGTAGCATCCGAGAAGCAGGACAATCAGGCAGGAGCCCTTCATCAGGTAGCAGCAGGAAGCCATATCTCTATTAAATAGAGCACACAGCAGACAATTCTGTTTCGTAGGTGAGTCTAGCTTTACGTTTGACTGGAGCATGCTGGGGAGAGGAATGGTTTAAGATGACAGGGGTTGGACAGACAGGGAGAAACCTTCAGTAGAGGGGTAAATAAGCAGGGGGCACAACTTTAGGCAAAGTGCAGGAGGTTCAAAGGGAGCAGGAAAATGTCTTCACCCAGAGGGCTGTAGATATCTGGAACTCACTGCCTGAAAAAGGATGTTAGAAACAGGAGTCTTCAAGACATTGAAGAAATATTTAGAAGAGCACTTGAAACACCGTACAAAGTTATGGGGCAACTGCTGGAAAACAAGATTACAATAATTGGAGGTCTGCTGACCAGCACGGACACAGACCCTATGTATCAGCTTGTCCACACTGACCAGATATCCCAAACTGACCAAATCCAATTTGACAGCATTAGGCCCACATCCCTCTAAACTCTCCTATTCATATACCCATCCAGATTTTGTTTTTAAAAATGTTGTAACTGTCCCAGTCTCCATCACTTCCTGTGGTAGTTTACTCCAGAAATGTACCACTCTCTGCATGAAAAAGCTACCCCTCAGGTCCATTCTATATCTTTCCCTTCTCACCTTAAACCTATGCTCTCTAGTCTTGAACTCCCCTACCTTATGAAAAGGACTTTAGCCACTTACTCTATCCCTGCCCCGCATAAACCTCTATTCAGATCAACCCTCAGCCTGACACTCCAATGAAAAAGACCCCAACCTATTCAGCCTCTCTGTACAATTGAAACACTCCAGTCCTGACAACATCCTTGTAAACCTTTTTTTTTGCACCCTCTCAAGTTTAACTTCCTTCCTACAGAAGGATGACCAGAACTGTATGAAGTATTCTAAAAGTGGTTTCACAAATGTCCTGTACAACTGCAACATGACATTCCAACTCAGATACTCATGTTCTGACCAATGAAGGCAAGTGTGTGAAATGTCTTCTTCACCACAGTCTACCTGCAACTCCACTTTCAAAGAACTATGCATCTATACCACTAGATCTCTTTGTTTGGAAACACTTCCACAATGTACTAAAGGGCCTCTTTCTGTGCAAAAAACCAGACTCTAATATTCCAGGTGTACACTCGCCAAAGGCCGATGCAATTGCTAAACAAAATATTCTGGATGCTCCAAATCTGAAATAAGAACAGAAAATACTAGAGATATTCAGCAGTGGAAGAGAAAAACATCCCAAATCCACTCTGCCATTACTTGATTCACTGCATACTTCCAAAATGTTCTGCTTTATTTTCTATTCAATGGCAACAAGACTTCATTACTCTTATACTACATTCCCCAATCAATAAAGGCTACCAGACTATTTTCTTCTAAGTTATTTATCACATCAATTAACCTTGCATACAAAAGGACTTCCAAAATTCCTTTGAGTATTAACCTCTTTAGCTGTCTCCCATTTTTTCCTCAAAGTGGATAACTTCTACATCATCCCCTACATTATTTGCCTGTAGCACTTCATCGCCCAAGTATGTAACCTGCGCAGATCCTTTAACTGCTGTTTTATGTCTTCCTTTTAGTTTACTTTCAGTGTTCCATCATTAGAAAATAGCAGAATTCCATCTGTGGTAATCTACTATTTATAGCTTGCAAATATAAAAATGGTTTGTTTATTCATTCTTTTCACATCTCAATCCATTTGACTTAACTGACATTCTTTGAAATGCCTTGTCATCATGTTCATCATTGATAAGTATTGGCAATTTTCTCCAATGACACCAAATGACTTCACACCCTCCCAGTTGATGATGTCACATTTCAAGTGTCAATTGCCTATCAATTATTTATTTATATATACAGGGGTCAACTGGGGCTTTGCCAATGTAACAAAAGCCTGTGTGCCATCATTGCCTTCTCATGCAATTGCAAAAGGTGTAATATCACCTTGTTCATCCAGTTACAACACAGCGGTGAACCAGTCTTAATTAAACGAGACACCCAGAAAAGCTCATCTTGCCTCGTATCTGTTAAAACGTGACAGAGAGAACACCCAAATTCCACTGAAGAAAATATTAATTTATTCTTTAACTGTAAAAGTGAAAACTACACAACAACAATTCCCAACTCTAAGCGTCCCCTTTCTCTTAACTGCTTATTACTTGCCTCCAACTCTATAACAATATATTGTTTCAATAAGACATTTATTAAAATTACATTAAATTAATTTCAAAACCACACAGCAGCTGTCATCTTCAGTGTCTTTCTTCTTCCAGCTGAAGATCTTCCTGGGTTGTCTTCTTTCTTTTACTGTGAGTATGTTTCATATGAAAAAGTACATTTGATATAGAGAATTTTTCAATGTCTTGGGTCTCTCTCGAATGGCAGTTGCTCGGTCTTATTTTCAAAATGCCTGCTTTTTATTTTAATAATACCCCCAACATCTGATCGTCTCATTAGTTCAATGTTGGCAAACATAAAACTGGGACATAATTTAAACTGACTGGTTAAATTTGAATTGTTGTCAAAACAACCACCACCTCAGGTATCCATTTCACAGCCAGACGTTATATATTTTCAATTTTCCAGTACACTCAGACTTATCTAGTCAGATGACACAGGTGCTTATAAGCTCTCAGTGCAGAACAGCATTCACTCTCTCAACGTATAGTCTACGCCTTCACTTTCATAATACTCATGGTTTTACGCCTCAAACACACCTTCCAAATGAAGTAATGTGTTACTTGTTTTTCTTTCAATCCTGTTTACTGTATGTGCTGCTTACAATGTGGTCTCCTTTAAAAGGTGTTAAGATCAAATGCAGACTGCATAATTACCTTGCAGAACACCTCGAGACCAAACTTGATGTTCCAGTCACTTGCCATTTCAATACATCATAATTCCACGCAACTACTTCCATTCTGGGCCTGTTACAGTGCTAATACAGCTCAAAACAACATAAATGAACACCACCTCATTTTCCACTTAGACTCTTTTACAGTGTCTAGTATTCAATATTAAGTTCAAATACTCCAAAACATAATTTCTGTCCTCCATTTTGATTACAATGCCCAAGTGACAGCATCTTGTTAGCTTTTCTTTCTGTAGTGACTACTTTGTCCATTTCACATGTATCATTCACATCAATGTTATATCTCAATCTCTTCCTTAACACCATAAAGCACTTCATTCATCTTTTGCTCAGAGTATCCTCACCAGCTGTTCCACTTTCCTCCTCCATCTCTGTCAATTGCATGAAATTACTATTTTAAATTACCAGCCATCATTGTCACATAATGCATCATCACATTGTGATAAATTATAAGCGTCTTTCAGATCTGAAGTAGTAATACAAGACTCAAAACATTAACGCTTTTCTCTCTTCCCCACAGATGTGCACAATTGAGTTTCTCCAACATTTTCTGATTTTATTTCTAGACAGAAATAAATAGGTTTATGGAGACAAATGATACTAAAAAGGATTATGGAGATAAGGCAAGAAAAAAATCAGAGGAGAAATGATTACAATCTACAATGGTGAGGCAGGCCAAATGGCCTACTCCCATTTCTGCATTCTTAAACAAACTGACTTATAATCTTGGAAACTATTTCCACAGTTTTACTACTTTGGTCAGACAACCCAGGACCTTTAAGGTTAGGCCTGAATACAGCATAAGTAGCCAGACCGGATAGGATTTTCAGGACAGGTCATAAACAAAGCATCTGCACAAGGACATGACCAGACTTGCCTTGGAAAATCCAACTAGTTTGTCAAGTATGAGACACAGAGAGAGACACAACTTGGCCAGATTTCAGATACAAAATCGCTACGTTGTGGAAACAGACTCTTCGCCCAACAAGTCCACACCAACCCGCTGAACAGTAACCCGCCCAGACCCATTCCCTACTGCTCTCCATTTACCCCAGACTAATGCACCTAACGTATACATCCCTGAAAATATGGGCAATTTTAGCATGGCCAATTTACCCAACCGGTGAGCACCCGGAGGAAACCCACGCAGACACTGGGAGAATGTGCAAACTTCATTCTCAGTCGCCCGTGCTGGGAATCGAACTCGGGTCCCTACGCTGTGAGGTAACAGTGCTAACCATGGAGCCAACATGCTGCCCCAAACTGCATGGATACTGTATGGATAGTACCTGGCCTTATTCTATTAGCCAATAGTAGTTTAGACAACAATTATGACAAAGACTCAATGCTGCAATTGACAGAATGATTAATTCAAGAATCTGGAGTTTTTACAATCATAAAAGGAGCATACTTTTACATAACATTCTTCCACATGGCCCCTTGTGTCTATTGTGTATGGAGAGAGAAAAATTGCTTTGAACTGCAATTTGACTCTGACCTTTTAATGTTTATCTCACAAATATTGTACCTGAATAAAATTGGTCGAAGAGTCTAAAGCACAAACAACATTTAGATCCAGTTATGGGCCAATTAAGTGTTGAAAGTGGATAAAAATCAGAAATCCCAATTACTTCCCAAGAGAATGAAGTCACAGGATTTGATAGTTTTAAATAAGAAATGTTGCTGCACAAAGTAAAGCTAAGTCAATATAATTTTTTTCCACTGCACCATACTGAATTAGAACGAAGTCAGTCCGAGCTTGTACCAGAAAACTATTCCAAATGCATCACAAGAACCTACTCTCCAAACTAGGTTTGTCAATGTAGTTTAAGTTTGTATAAATATGCAGTTCACCATGAAAACTGCATTATATTTGTTACATGCCCTTGTAATTTTCTCACTGCGTGCGGAAATGGTATTAAAAAGGGAGGCAGTACAAATTGTCCAATTTCAAATCTGGCATTTTTGTATCGGTCCTGGTGTATGAAAAATGAAAAACTTCAGCTTTTCTTCTGCAATTCTAACTCCAAAGTTAAACATATAAAATAAGGTTAATTGGTTTATGCATTACATTTTTTAACATTCCCTTGACATTCAATGATGTTCCTATTGTTGAATTTGCCCACCATCAACATCCTGGGGCATACCTTTGACCAGAAGGCACTGGATACTGTAAAAGCCACTCTAACATCCCTTCAATAGTACTGAACATTGCGCTCCAGAATTTGCGACAACTCTAGCCAACATGCTCCCGTACAGCTACAACACTGGCACCTAAGAAATAATGTGGAAAATTAAGAGAAAGTGAGGACTGCAGATGCTGGAGATCAGAGGCAAAAAGCATGGCGGTGAAAAAGCACAGCATGGCAGGCAGCATCAGAGGTGCAGGAGAATAAGCATGAAGGGCTGATGCCCGAAACGTCAATTCTCCTGCGCCTCGGATGCTGCCTGACATGCTGTGCTTTTCCAGCGCCACACTTTTTAAAATGTGGAAAATTGCCCAAGAGGACCTGTAGACGCAAAGCAGGAAAAATCCAACCTGGCCAATCTAGTCGATCGCTAAATATTTGAAGGTTTAGAAGGACCTTCAAATCAGCACAACCAGTCCACGCCAACCAGGTTTTCCAAACTGAATTAATCTTTTTTGCTCACATTTAGCTCATATCCTTCTAAACCTTTCCTATTCATGTTCCTGTCCAAATGTCTTTTAAATTTGTAATTAGACCGACATCTACCACTTCCCTCGGCAGTTTGTTCCATATACGCACCACTCCATGTTTGAAAATGTTGCCCCTCAGGACCCTTTTAAATCTTTGCTTTCTCACCTTGATCTCAAAACTATGCTCTCTAGCTTTGGACTCCCCTACCTGGGGAGAAGACCTTGGCTGTTCAACCTTCTCAATGCCCCTAATGATTTTATGAACTTCTATAAGATCATCCATCAACCGCCTACACTCCAGGGGAAAAAAAAAGTCTAGCCTCTCCTTATAATCAAATCTTTCAGTCTCAGTAACATGTTCGTAAATCTTTTATGCACCCTTTCCAATTTAATAACATCCCTCCTATAGCAGGGCCACAACCTGCAAGGCACAAGTCAGAAGTGTGATGGAATTCTCAGCACTTCTGGATGACTGCAGCTCCAACACTCAAGAAGCTTGACATCATCCAAGACAAACAGCCCTTTTGATTGACAATACATCTACAGTGTGATAGGACTATGGTGACTTATTCATTTAAAATGTAAAAAGCAAAATAGCACAGATACTCTACAAAGCTCAGCTACCAGACTTACTTACCTAAGCTGGTAGCAACTCAGAGAAACATCAATAATTGTTTCAAGTCAGTGAGAACACAGACGTAAAAATGTTAACTCCATTTCTCCCTCCACCAATGCTGCCAGATCTGCTCAGTAGTTCAACATTTTGTATGGGTATTTTTGTTATGACAGAATTTTACATCTCTAGCTTTCATGCAATATATTTATACAAATTATTGCATGCAAGTAATAATACACAATTATGTTGATTAAGTACTTATCAACTTTTCAGTTGTGTGAAGTAGCACTTCTACTACCTTAATATTTTAGGTAAGTGAATTAAGCAGACAAACCTTTACAACCCGACAGGGTGCTAAACTGTACATTATCCTGTAGAACAATGCAAACATGTTTACAATTTGTTGCACAATTAAAATTCCAATCTATTAACATAAAACAAACATTAGATCACAGCATACCTCAAAGTCAATTCCACCAACAAAAATAGTGTTGGGCATGATTCTTCCACTTGGCAATACATATCTGCGATTCACTGTGGGTGCTGCGGACGACTGACCCTCTAGTTCCTGACTGGCATCACTGTCTTGTGCTTCAATGATTCTTCCGGACTGCGAATAGAGGAAAGCTGTTTAGATATTCATAAGGATCTTCAATTCACAACTGGTTTTAATTTTCACCTTGGTGACCTTTTAGTATCTAGCAGGGAACAGGGTGCTGCCAAAGGAAGCATTTTCATTACTAAAGGGATGATTAAAGTTTAAAAAAACAAAATTCTGTTTACAAATGTCTTACTGGTGAAAAAGCTTCAACAGCCTTAACCATTTACTTGTATGCCCACAAGGCAAAATTATAGTAATTCAACATGATAGCACTAAATTCAGTCAAGCTTGTAAAAAGGGCATAAGGACAACTGGCTTGTGCAAGAGAATTAGATAGTGCTCATGTAGTTAAAAAGGAAAATGGTAAACCATAACAGAAATAAACAATGGGCTTGCATAGTATTTTTCCTTACCCCTCAAAAATAAAGTTAGTACTTTAAGACTATAAGACCATAAGACATAAGAGTGGAAGTAAGGCCATTCGGCCCATCGAGACCACTCCGCCATTTAATCATGGCTGATGGGCATTTCAACTCCACTTACCAGCATTCTCCCCGTAGCCCTTAATTCCTTGTGACATCAAGAATTTATCAATCTCGGCCTTGAAGCCATTTAGCGTCCCGGCCTCCATTGCACTCCGCGGCAATGAATTCCACAGGCCCACCACTCTCTGGCTGAAGAAATGTCTCCGCACTTCTGTTCTGAATTGACCCCCTCTAATTCTAAGGCTGTGCCCACAGGTCCTTGCCTCCTCGCCTAACGGAAACAATTTCTTAGCGTCCACCCTTTCCAAGCCATGTATTATCTTGTAAGTTTCTATTAGATCTCCTCTTAACCTTCTAAATTCCAATGAGTAAAATCTCAGGATCATCAGCCGTTCCTCATATGTTAGATCTGCCATTCCAGGGATCATCTGTGTGAATCTCCGCTGGACACGCTCCAGTGCCAGTATGTCCTTCCTGAGGTGTGGGGCCCAAAACTGGACACAGTACTCCAAATGGGGACTAACCAGAGCTTGATAAAGGCTCAGTAGCACATCGCTGCTTTTATATTCCAACCCTCTTGAGATAAATGACAACATTGCATTCGCTTTCTTAATCACGGATTCAACCTGCATGTTTACCTTTAAAGAATCCTTGACTAGCACTCCCAGATCCCTTTGTACTTTGGCTTTATGAATTTTCTCACTGTTTAGAAAGTAGTCCATGCTTGTATTCTTTTTTCCAAAGTGCAAGACCTCACATTTGCTCACGTTGAATTTCATTAGCCATTTCCTGGACCACTCTCCCAAACTGTCCAGATCCTTCTGCATCCTCCCCACTTCCTCAGTACTATCTGCCTGTCCACCTAACTTCGTTTCATCAGCAAACTTCGCTAGAATGCCCCCAGTCCCTTCATCCAGATCATTAATGTATAACGTTAACAGCTGCGGCCCCAACACTGAACCCAGTGAGACACCACTTGTCACCGGCTACCATTCCGAAAGAGAACCTTTTATCCGAACTCTCTGCCTTCTGTCAGACAGCCAATCCTCAATCATAGTAGACTGATGAGCAATATTAAGTATTTAAGAATTTATTTTACGCTGTTGAAATGTAAATTAGAAAATGATTCAATTAAAACTAAACCCGCAAACACTCATACTAAGTAGGTACTTTTATACAATCATCTGATATTCAAATGGCTTTTACCACTTTAGATACATTCAGATCTACATTCAAGACTATGCGAAATGGCACCCTCCCGGTTTCATTAGAAACTATTGACTTTTTACTATCATTACATGAATGAAAATTTAAAATAGACAAAATCAAAGTGAGCAAATAGCAATTTCAAGACTAGTTTAAAAAAAAATTCACTTGTACTATAACAAGATTTTTAAAAGTCCTTAGAAGCATTAGAGAATAAACAATTCTCAAGACAGAGGTGGGTTCTGTATTCTAAATTGAACTGGAGGAATATACCACTTAAGGAGTTGTCAACATATAGATTGAACATAAAAAGTAAAACCGTTTCCATATCCTAATATCACGCTTACTGAACATGAAGTTCATGTCACTTTTTCACAAAAATGTGTTTCCTATTCATTAGCCAAATGGAGCTATTTCATATTAAATAGATCAGCTGTGTCATAATATGGAGCTCTCAACAAAATGCATATAATATTTAGAGCCTGCACCTGGAATGCTCAGGTAACAGTTTTGTCAAGAGCTTCAGGACATCCTCTTTGGACAGCAATACTTCTCTTTGCTCATCTGATAGAAGAGAAGACGAGACTGGGAGTCTCCTCTTCATTTTGACATTAATTGCAGCCCACTACAGTTGCTGGTCCTGCAGATGTGTCCAGTCCTCCTCAATATCTGAAACCATTTATAAAGCAGCAGCCACATCAATTACACATGCAGTGCCTAGATCTTTTTGTGATGTTTCAAATCATCCTATTTGACAATTATCAGAAACAATGTAGATTCTTGTCAGCAGTCACAACTTGAGTTTATTATAAGTCCTTGATACATTGGAACATGGAGGCCTGACACACACATACCTTATCCTGCTGTACGCCACAGTGCGCACACATAGTAGGAGATGAAGTGTGGCATGATCATTGACACCTCCTCTCCCCACACTATTGTCCGAGAAACACAACACTGGCGCATACTGGAGAACACTGAAATAATTAGAATTCAACATGCGAGCAATGCAGCGGCATGCCACTGTACAGCCTATGAAACCTTGGACTGTACTTGTGAATTGTGGTCCGCAGGTAACATTTTATAGATTGCCTATTTCTGCTTCAGACATGTTTTTTCCTTAAAGTCGAGAACTGAGTTTTTTTCCCATTCTTGCCATATTCTTCCAACTACCTCATCACTGCCCATACCATTCAGAGGGTGGGAAATTTCTGCTTATTAACAAACCTTCCAGCTCAGTGAGCAAACTTTCATCCAGAACCTCAACCTGAGCTACAAATCTTCTCAAACCTTGCTAATTTCTACTTATGGTCAGAATGGTGCAGCTGAAAAATGGTGTGGATTTTCAAAGATGACCGCCCTTACTCAGAGGAATAGCAAGGAAGTAGTAAAACAAACAGCAGTCTACAACATTGAATAACAGAGTCAACATGGCTGGGCAATCTCCATTCCTGTTGAATGGAAAATAAAGCAGCTAAGATAAAACTGGAATTTAGCTACAAGGATATGTAAAACATCTGAACAAATAAAACAGTTACAACTCGGCTATCACTGCTGGGGAAAAAGGGCTAAAAAATAAATTGCAGCAAAGATCTCATCAAGCAGTAAAAAAAGGGAGTTGCAGATTTTTTTTTTTAAAAAAAGGAGTGGACATGCTTTGAACCTCAAATGCCACGGATAAAAAGGAAGAACGGAGAGAAAGAAAACAGAACAGAGGAAGAACCACAATTAATGAATGTATAGAAAGTCAGTCAACAAGAGATTTGCAATCTTGTCAATTCAGTAGGAAATTAAATGAAGATAGAAGTGACACTTCACTGAGGTTCAGTGCCTATAAAAGAAAAATGTAGGAACCAAAGGTGAGAATCATTTTTGACACTTATGATACAATCTTTCCAAATTGTCTTATCATGTACAGGTATATGTCATTTTCTTAATAACACACATGCACTTTTCATAAAGAAACGCTGACAGTTTAAGAACTACTGACCACTACTTTAACAGAATTGCAAAGATTAAAAAATGATTAGATATCACCAAGTTAGGTCTCACTTTAGATTGAGTTGTTCAGCATTACCATCACCTGGATACATTATGCCACCTATAAAGATAGGTGCTGGAGCAATATCAGCTGATGTTTCTGACAATTATACAATGCAAGTGGCTTACATCATCAGGTCTAAAAGGTGATAACTGGGTTTCTGACTGTTAGAATGATGATTGCAAAGGAACAACATCAAGTGAAGTTCAAGTGCCAGAGAGACATTGACATTCTGTGCAACATCAAGATGTTCAGCACATCTCTGCAAAGTAATTTAAGATGATAATCTATAAATGGAGCCCTATCACCCTTTATGATAGGATGTAGATTCAAGAGAGCAAGATAAACACTACACACTAGGGGAAAAAAAAAGATAGGGGCTTTCAAATAGTAGACATTAAATCAAAATCTTCAACTGGACCAAGTCAAAAGCTTGGACCAGTAACCCTTAACTTGTCAGCAAATAATTACAGCATTTTACATCCACTAGTTCACTGATTGTCAAATTCATCCAAGATTACAAGTTATTTTCACGTCTTGGATATCTTCCTGGTGAATATCATCTTGAAGTAGATGAGAGTGAGACACCAATGTATCATTTGTTGAGGACAGCTCCAGCTACAACCAAGTCCAACCTGAAAGTCTGAAGAGCTAGAAAAGAAAGGAGTAATCATAGAAGTGACAGCTCCTATAAACTAAATTAGCTACACAATAACAATGGATAGAAAAACTGGAAAACAGTGCATTGATCCAAACGAACTCAATGAAGCTCTGAAGAATCTCACTACCTCGTGCAAACCAATGAAGACATTTTACCAAAACTTTCCAAGGCAAAAGTCATTACTATTATTGATAGAAAATGATTGTTATTAGCAAGTGAAGCTGATGAAAGCTTTAGTTTTTAAATCAAACTATACTCAGGATGCTATTCAGGAGATACAGGTGGCTGCAGATGATGTTTGCAATTCCAGTACCCCAGACACGATCAATACATGTGGTAGAAGGCATATTTAGTGATCACACTAGAATGGAAGCTTTTTTGGATGAGCTATGGTGTGGAGACCAGATAAATCTGGAAAGATGGTGGGGTGGTGGAAATGTGATTGGACTAGTAATCCAGCATCTCAGGCTAAATGCTTGTGGGGAGATGCGTTCAATTCTAGCATGGCATATGTTCAAACATGAAATCAAGAAAAATTCTGCAACTAAAAGCTAAAATAAGTTAAACACCAAAACTAAAAGTCTGTCTGTGACCATGTAACTGTTGTCAATTGGCATAAAAAAACCCACCATATACAAGGCACAAGTCAGAAGTAATACTCTCTTCTCGCTTGGGTGATTGCAGCTGCAACATCACTCATACCTAAAATAATTCACACCTCCACCGACAGCCCTCATGTGCAGCTGTGTACTAACCACATGATCCACTGCAGTATCTCAGCAAGGTTCTCAGCAAACCAGAGCCACTACTATCAAAAAGTTAAACAAAAAAAATGGGAACCCTTCCAGTTGCAAGTTCCTTTCCAAAACAACCAAATGGCTGACAAAACTCAGGTCTGGCAGCATCTGCGGGGAGAAAGCAGAGTAAATACTTCAAGTCCAGTGAATCAGACTAACCATTAACTCCGATTTCCTCCCATGGCCACTGCCAGACCTATCCAGTGTCGCTAGTAATTAACTTTTGGTTTAGACTTAGTGAAGAATTCCTGTTTGGTATTTACATAGTGAGGAGAAAAGAAAGATGTATTCCCTGACATTCGAGAAAATTACAAGACTATGCTTCTTGACTTCTTGAAAATATGCTTCTGACTTGAAAATATATTGCCACTCCTTCACTGTCACTGGGACAAAACTCTAGAACTCTGAATTTTTGCAACCAAGGACTACAGCAGTTAAAGGTGTCAGCTCACCACCACATTCTCCAGGGCAAATAGCAAGAACTAATAAATGCTAACCTAACTAAGAACACACAACTCTCTTGAAAACAAAGTAAAAACTTAGTGTGATTGATAACTGCTGAAAACATTATCAAAAAAAAAGTTGTTTGAAGGGCAGAATCATCATCTATGAAATCTGCCAGAATTCTAATTACTTTTAGCTTGAATGGCCAGAAATCTAGAAAGCTGCCCTAGAAATAGCTTATTTACAGTGACTGCCAGCCAACTGACTGATGGTTTATGAAATTGCCGAAGATGGGAACAAAGAGCCCAAATAATGGTTTTCAAATTCCCAACTAGAGGAAATCTGCCAAATGACAGAAATTCCATAGAGTCCTACAGCACTGACACAGGCCCTTTGGTCCAAACTGGTCCATGTCAACCAAAATGTCCATCCATGCTAAGCCTATTTGCCTACACTTGCTCCATATCCTTCTAAACCTTTCCTATCAATTGTGTGTCTAAAATGTCTTTTAAATGCTGTTAACGTACCTGCCTTAACTACTTCCGCTGGCAGCTTAGCCCATATTCTTATTACCCACTAAAAAACATTGCTCCTCAGATTCCCATTTATTCTCTCCCCTATTACCTTAAACTGATGTTCTCTAATCCTTGATTCCCCAAAGGGGAAAAAGACTCAAGTACATTCACCCTATCCATGCCCTATTATGCATCTCTAAAGATTGTCACCCCTCCCCCTCAAGTGTCTAAAGAAAAAAAAATGTCCTAGCTCGTCCAACCTCTCCCATAACTCAGACTGTTGAGTCCTAGCAACATCCTTGTAAATTTCTTTTGTACTCTTTACAGTTTAATAACACCCTTCCTTTAGCAAGATGACCAAAACTGAACACAATACCCCAAGTGTGGCCTCACCAACATCTTGTACAACTGCAACATAATTGCCCAACTTCTACTCAATGCCCTGATTGAAGGCAAGCGTGCCAAAAGCTTTCTTCACGGCTCTGTGCACCTGAACTCCAAGGTCCCTCTATTCCACTACACTCTATGGATCTACTATTCATCATGAAACTCCTGTCTTGATTTGACTTACCTATATCTCACATTTATCTATATAAAACTCCACTTGTCATTTCTCAGCCCACTTCCCCAGCTGATCAAGGTCTTGCTGCAATTACTGATGACCTTTCTCATTCTCCACAATAACATGCCATATGCAAACTCATTAATCATGCCTTGTACATTCTCATCCAAATCATTGACATAGATAACAAACAGTAATGGGACCAGCATCAAACCCCGAGTCACTCTACTAGTATAGGCCTCCAGTCTGACAAGCATTCTTTCACTATTGCCCTCTGCTTCCTACCATCAAACCTAATGTCCAATTTGCCAGCTCCCCCGTGATTCCACGTGATGTAGCCTTCCAGAGCAGCTTTCCATGTGAAACCTCATCAAAGGCCTTACTGAAATCCATATACTACATCCATCACCCTGCCCTCATCAACCTTCCTGGTTACTTCAAAGAACTCAATCAAAATTTGCGATGCATGATCTCCCACACACAAAGCCATCCTGACAATTCCTAATCAAACCCAGTCTTTCCAAATGCATGCATACATACCTTATCTCTCAATCTTCTCAAGTAGCTTACCTACTACAGATGTTAAGCTTACTGGTCTATAGTTCAGGTTTTTCTTTGCTGCCCTTCTTAAATCAGAGCACAACATTCACTAACCTCCAGTCTTCCAGGACCTCACCTGCAGCTAACGATGTTGCAAAAATATCAGACAGGGCCCCTGAAATTTCTTCTCTAGCCTCTAGCAGTGTTCTTAGATACATCTGGTCAGGTCCAGGAGATTTATCCATCTTCATATATTTTAATATGTCCAATACCTCCTCTACTGTGATATAGACTGTCCCTAAGACATCACCACTAACTTACCCAAGTTTTCATCTTCCTTCATGGTGAACACCAGAGAAATATTCATTGAGGACCTCACCCATCCCTTGCAGTTCTACATAGGCATGTCCACTTTGGTCCTTGAGAGATCCATTTCCCTCTAGTTATGCTTTTTCCTTTAATATATGTAAAGAACCTCTTTTGATTCACCCTAATTTTCTCAGCCCAGGCTATCTCTTGCCCCCTTTTTGCCCTCCTGAATTCCTTCTTCAGTAAACTCCTATTTCCCCTGTATACTTCCAGTGATTCCCTTCATCCCAGCTACCTGTACCTGGGATACACCTACTACTTTTTTCTAGTCAAAGCCTCAATATCTCCAGTTATACAGGGTTCCCTATTCCTACCAATCTTGCCCTTCACCCTCTCAAGAACATGAAGACCTTGAACTTTAGCTATCTCACTTTTAAATGCCTCCCACTTGGAGGTCCCTTTGCCTGCAAACAACCTAATCCAATCAACCCCTGAAAGCTCCAACAAAATTCACCTTGCCCCAATTTAAAACTTGAACCTGTGCACCACAGATCTTATCATCAAGAAAAGCAAAGGATTTATGCTAAAACTTTATAAAGATTCAATTAATCCACAATACTGCATCTAGTTCTGGCTATCAAGCTTTAGGGAGGATGTGAAGTTTCTTGAGAATAGAGATTGAACATGATGGGCCCTAGAATGAAGTATTTTAGTTACAAGATTATGTTAGAGAAGCTGTGATTGGTCATCTTGGAACATAGGAGATTAGGTAGAAATTTACAAGATTATGAGCAGTTGGAATAAGTAACAAAAGAAAAAGGATGCCATTTTTGCTGTTGGCACAATGGATAAGATATACTTCAACAAAAAAAGTTTAGCAGGAATTCAAAAAAGAATTATTTTTAAAGATGTGATGTGATCAGTGATAGCAACTTCAGAGGTAACGGTTTGTATGGTAACTACTGACCAGCTTCTTGGCCAGCGATGAAAACCTCAATTTTCTGGAATCTGTAATTATAAAAATACTTAAAAACTAGAGAGTTTGCATCAATTATAATAAAATCAATTGTAATCTTCTTGGATTACATGGGTCATGTAACCTTGCACCCTTGAACTGAAAGCAATACCAAGAGGTAGGGGTCGCTCTGTAGCAAGAGAAAAATAAGCTACAGTAGGGTAAGACAGGAGGGTGATTTAAGTTGTGGTGTGTAGCACAGCATGTACAGTAAGGTGAAGGACTAGTTTAGAATAGGGATCGTGAATTGGACAATTCTATTACTGTTCCAGACTTGACAAAGCAGACCAGGCTGTTTAACAGAACTTGTTAAAGCAGTCAGCTAAAAATGAGTGGATTCTGGATCAATGGTGCTGGAAGAGCAAAGCAGTTCAGGCAGCATCAAGGAGCTTCAGCAAAATCGACGTTTCGGGCAAAAGCAGCTCCTCGATGCTGCCTGAACTGCTGTCTCTTCCAGCACCATTGATCCAGAATCTGGTTTCCAGCATCTGCAGTCATTGTTTTTACCTAGCTAAAAATGAGTCCCTTGGCAATCTGTACCATCAAGATTGTTGTGATCCTACTGGAGAGAAACTGGGGAGTGGAGCTGCTGTTTCAGGTGATGGGAAGACCAAATCTATTCAGTGAGAAAACAGATTTAATTCACCAGAGGCAGAATTAGAAAGACAGATTACCTGTGGTGACATATTTGTACAAAGAGAGCTTCCAATACTTGTAATCACAAGATGGCTTGATTTATGTGCTATCATGTGTGATTTTATAGTTTGTACTGACCATATTTTAACCTTTTAACTGATGCCTAATTTAAATGTAATCTGATTATGTTAAAGTATGAGATGTAAAGTTAAATCTTTTTGGTAATTTCTTTGTATAGGGAATGTTTGGCAATTTTTTTTTAGTTTTGTTTACAGCTCCCCAACATTGATCATTACAAAGTTCGGGGCCAAGTTTGGATCCAGGGAATTCAAAACAGGTTCACTGGAACTTTCCAACTTTTAAACAAACAAAATTTCAGGTTTACGTATGCTACACTGTACTGGGAAATCAACATGGGCAGCTTTAGAGTCAAAGTCATACAGCACAAACAGACTATTCGGTCCAACCAGCCAATTAGACCATAACCCCAAACTAAACTAGTCCTACCTACCCATGCTTGGCCCATTTGCCTCCAAACATTCCTTATTCACATACTTATCTAAATGTCTTTTAAATATTGCATCATTGAACCATTATCCACCACTTCCAAGAAGTTCATTCCAAACACTAATGACTGTGTAAAGACGTTTCCCCTCATGTCTTTTTAAAATCTTTTTTCCCCGAGGGTGGGGGATTTCAAGACTAGGGGCAAAAAGTTTAAGATGAGAGAAGAACACCTGCCATTCACTTTATCTATACCACTCATGATTTTATAAACTTCTATAAGGTCACCCTCAATCTACTACCCTCCAGCGAAACAAGTCCACGCTATTCAGTCTCCTCCCATAACTCAAACCCTCCACTCTCTGAATCACCCTGGTAAATCTTTTCTGAACCCTCTCCAGTTTAATAATAGTCTTCCTATAACAACAGGGCGGCTATAACTCGAACAGTACTCCAGAAAAGGCCTCACCAACACTCTGTACATCAATATAACTTACCAACTCCTCTACTCAATGTCTGAGCAATGAAGGCAAGTGCTGTAAATGCCTTAACCACCTTCTATATGTGAAGCAAACTTCAAAAAAATTATGTATCTTCACCCCTAAAGTCAATGACTTTGCACAGAGAAATCGGATTACCACAGACTTAAAACAGTTTTGAAAAGGTGATTATGGGCTGTGTGAATTGAATTAACAAGAGGTTGGGAGCTAAAATGAATGGGACTGTTGAAGAACTGGCTGGATATTGGAGACTCAAGAAAGGAGATCACGAGTGCGCGCATATGAACGAAAACTCATGCTGTGAGAAAACTCAAAATGAAACACAAGTTCCAATTTCAGAAACATGAGGTGATGAAAAGTGTGACTCAACCATTCAGGTCGGAGTCAAGTGAAGAATTCCTGCTTAGAACTCAAAACAAAAGTGAGGAGAAACTAAAGATGAATTTCCAAACACTTATAATTTTAAGGTTATGTTTCAACGGAAAAGGTTTCTAGCAGACCATTTGCTTGGTTTCAAGGAAACTAAATTCAACACAGAGGCAGAAACTTAGAATCTTGCGAAAGAGAACAGGCAGACTATGTAGGGTTCGTCACAGGAAAGGAAATAGCATTCAGTAGGTTATTCAGTTCACCAATTTGAAATGGAACATCAATAATCTTAAAGGAGATGTTACAGGAGAAACTCAAAAGCAGTTCCCCATGGAGGTTAAATTCTCACCTGGAAAACCTCAAAGTTCACAAAATAAGGGAAATTTCACAACAGCAGATGATTAATAAACAGCCCACTTTGGATTCCAGAAGAATGGTAATGAGAGGAAAGTCAACGATGAAAAGAGGAAGCCATGCTTAGCTCCATTCTATCCAGCAGGATCTCCAGATCACTGACCACAAAGCAAGGTACTGACATAACAGTCTGGGACAAATTTCAGAAACAGTGCAGAGTAACTCCTGACTGAAAGAGTTTGTCCGGGCTCTTCACTGGGAGTTCTAAGAATGGTGTATGGAAAGGTGAAACAGAAATCACATGGCATGGCATTACATAGTGGTAGGCACTTAAGAAGAATTTGGCAAGGTAAAACAAGAAAACCCACTAGGCCCTACTGTGATAAACATTATGACGCAACATAGACTCAGCAAAAAAAAAAACACCCTTACAATTCAGCCCAGTGTTTCCACTGTTCATTCATCAGAACGAGTTAAAGTTAGAGATGTAATAGATTTTAAGCAAGTGCAGTGGCATGGACCAAGGTTTTGAGGGTGGGGTAGAGTAGGAGGTATAAATTGCACTGGATAGCAGGAAAGCATAAGGGGTTAAGAACCAAATGCGAAGACATCGTGTTGGATGAACAGCTGGAGAGATTACGAGACATGGGTACTTAGAGATGGTAATGGGGCAAGTAATGAAACAGATGATGGGTTGGGAAGATATAATAGGAAAAAACAGAATAAACAACATTTGAAGAGAGCTTAGATTATATCCTGAAATTAGTGCTTGCTTATGTTGAGTCCAGGCATTTGTTAAGAGCTTGATATAAAAGGAAATTGCTGTTATTCCACCTTCCACTAAACTTTACTAAAACACCACAGAAAGCAAAGAAGTCAGAGGGAGTGAGACACAATTAAAACAATGGGAGATCAGAAGCTCAGGGTCAAATTTGCAGTATGAGTTCCAAAGAGTTGTACTGGACTTGAAACAATAACTCTGTTGTTCTCTCTCCAGAGATGCTGCCAGACCTGCTGAGTTTCTCCAGCACTTAATATTTTTTTTCTATTTGTTCAATGTTCAGCACAACCCTAAATTTAAAAATTATCAGTGTTCAAGTCCTTCAATACCTTCAACATTACTTTTGTGAAATCGTTCAATCCTCCAACCCTCTAGTAATTCTACACTGCTCCAATTCTGGCCTCTTGGGAATCCCAGATTTCCTTCATCCCACCCCATGGTCATGAAGTCAGACATACAGCGCAGAAAATGCCTTTAAGCCAACTGAGACTGCACCAACAATAACTACCACTAAAAGCACACATGTCCCATATCCTTGAATATTATTTCAAGGTTTAGCTTCCGGCCTCCACTACTTCCCAGGCAAAACATTCCAGATTCCCATAACCAACTGTGTGGACAAGAGTTTTTCTCAAGTCCTCTCTGAATCTCCTGTCCGTTACCTTAAACCTATGCACCCTCATGATGGACCCCTCAATCAAGAGGAACAGCCATTCCCTATTCACCCTATCCATACCCTTCATAATCTTAAAAATCCCAATTATGTCCCCTTTTAGCCTTCTCTGCTAGAAAGAAAACAATCCAAGTCATCTAGTCTCACCGTACAGCTCAACTGCTCCATTCCTGGAAACATTGAAGAACTCCTTCTAAAGCTTCTCTAGTGCTTTCACATCCTTCTTGTTGTGAGGTAACCATATTACTCCACTTGTGGCCTGACCAACGTTCTGTACAACTCCAAAATTACATCCTTGCTCTTACACTGTATGCTGTGACTGAAGAAAGCAAGTACCCCATATGCCTCCTTAACTATCCTATTCACTTGCTCTGTCAATTTCAGGGATTTGTGAATTAGCAAGATCGCTCTGGTCCTCTGAGCTACCCAGTGTCCTGCCATTCATTAAATATGCTCTCATCTGGTTTCTTCTTCCAAAGTGCATCACTTCACATTTACAAGGGTTAAATACCATGGTTCTGCCATCTGACAAACCCTACCTATATTTTTCTATAACCTACCACCTTCTTCACCAATTAACCATCCTGCCAATCAGTGACATCTACAAATTTGCTTAACACCGCCCACCTCCCCACCCCAAATACACAATTTTCATCTCTGTCATTTATGTATATAACAAACAATCCCAGTACGGAGTCTGGTGATACACTGCTGGACACCAGACCCTATTCATTTGGACAGCCTTATACCTCCAACCTGTCATATTAAGTAGCTAATTTCTGGTCCATCACACTAGGTTTCCCTGAATGCAATGTGTTTTAACCTTCCCCGTTCCCCATGTCAAAAGTTTGATAAAATCCATATGAACTACATCAACTGAACTTCCCTCACCCACACACTTGATCATATTTTCAAAGAATTCTAACAATTTGTTCGGCATGTCATCCCTCTGAAAGAGCCATGCTGACTATCCCTAATTAACCTATGTTTTTCTAAATGGATGTTCATTCTCTCCTTCAGAATGTCTTCCAATAGCTCCCTTTCCACTGACAGGAGACACAGTCTGTAATCTCCTGGTTCATCTCTATCACCTTTCTTGAAATGTCAAACTACATTAGCAGTCCTCCAGTCAAGTGGCACTTCCCCTGTGGCCAGAGAGCAATTAAAAGTTTGATCAGAGCCTGTGCAGTTTTCTGCCTCGCTGCCCACAACAGTCTAGGATGCAATTCATCCAGCCACCAACACCTTTCCATTTCCTGTCAAATTGTGCACATTTCCCACAGTCCCTTTTCCTGAATTCCGTACCTACATTCTTTTACCATAGTGAAGAACAAAAAGTAGTATTAATTCAACACCCTTCCAATTTCTTGCGGCTTCACAGGTTGCACCCCCCCCCCTTGGTCCCTAATGGGCTCTATTCTTTCCCGGAGTGCGGTGCTGGAAAAGCACAGCAGGTCAGGCAACATTAGACGAGCAGGAGAATCAACATTTCAGGCATAAGCCCTTCAACAGCCAGTCCAGATGAAGGGCTTATGCCCAAAATGTCAATTCTCCTGCTCCTTGGATATTGCCGGACCTGCTGTGTTTTCCCAGCACCACACACTTGACTCTGATCTCCAGCATCTGCAGCCTTCACTTTCTATTACTCTATTCTTTCCCTGGTTAACCTGTTATTTTTAATGTATTTATAAAAAGATCTTAGCAGTCTCTCTAATCTTATTCACAAATCCTTTGTCATGCCCCCTTTGTGCTCCAATTGCTTAAGTTCCCTTCACCATTTCCTATATCCCTCCAGGACTGCAGTTAAATTGGTCCCTTCTTACTTGCTAAAAGCTTTCTTTCCTTCCTCAACCAGTCTTGAATTGTCCTGGACATCCAGGGTTCCCTGAACTTATTGCTCATATATTCCCCCCCTAAAGTATATACGTTGGACCTGTATTCTCCCTGGCTCTTTTTTTTTGAAGACCCTCCCCACTCCTCCCCCATGGCACTGCTGTACAGTTACCCACAAGGAACTGTTCCCAGTCAACTATGGCCAGATCTTGCTTTATTATAATAAAATCTTGCCCCAATCCAAAGCCATCTTTTGCAGGCCACCTTTCTCCCTGTCTAGAATAAATCTGAATCATACTGTTTTGCTATCGCCAAAATGCTCCCCCACTGCCACACAGAATACTTGTCCAGCTTTGTTCCGCAGAACCAAATCCAGCACTGAGACAACCCTTGTTAGGCCTTCTATATATTGATACAAAGAAAAACTCCCTTGGATACATTTCAAGGAATCCATTTCCTTTAAACCCTTAACACTACGACTATACGAATTTACGTTCGGAAAGTTGAAATCCCCTAGTATAACTGCCCCATAATTATTGTTACACACCTCTGAAATGGTTACATATTTGCTTCATTATTTCCTGCTGACATTTTGGGTGGCCTATAATACATTCCCAGTAATGTGACAGCCACTTTAACATTACTAAGTTCTACCACAAAGCTTCATTTGAACATGCTTCCAAAATATCACTTCTTATTGCAGTAAACATCATTCCTTAATTAGTGTTATTCCACCTCTCCTCTATATCCTCTCTCTCACCTAAAGATTTTACACTCTGGAATCTTTAGTTGCCAGTCCTACCCGTCCCTCTACCATGTTTTGTGATGGCAAGATCATACTTCCATGTGTCAGTTCACATCTTTAACTCATTAGTCTAACCGATTACACTCCTAGCATTAAAGTCAAGACCATCCAGACTCGCATTGCTCTTGATACTTAGCATAGCTATGGTGATTGTGTGTTCAGCTGTCTAGACATCAAGCACAATCATCTTCCTAAATCTCAGTTTTTCTTCTAATCTAAGAAATTCCATCAAATTTATCTCTGAATAAACACTTGTCAATACTACTCTAAGATGTCTCATGATGTTTTTCAATATTAGTGACAGTTTATAAAGGTAGGCTGTTGCTTCTACCACTGAGTCTTCCCTCAAGATCGTTTACACAAACTGTCAAATCCCTACTGATGCAGCTAATTGAGTGCAAATAACCCATTCATTCTATTCTTCAAAGTTCACTAATCAATAGCTAACTCTACATCCTAGCCCCTTCTCCACCAACATCCTTAAAAGGAATCAGTAACAATATTACCTCAAAAAAAAGTCACGATTCATATTAGCCTTTCAGCATCGCTCTACCATGCAGTTCCATCCCATTTAATATCTTATTCCTTCATTTGTCCAATAAAATAGTTTAATAGCACCTGAAAAATCCATGTAGACATTCCTGTGGCTCAAACTTTTAGTCAAAATTTTCCTTTGCAAATCCATGTTGACCACATTAAAATGCTCTCCCCTATTTCATACCAGATTATCCACCAATGTTTCAATACTGACAAATGTGTAGCAGGAAAATAACAAATATCCAAGATAAAGCCAGCAAAAGGAATTGCAAATTTATCTCCCGTTATCCAGTCAGCTAATCTGAAATCGGTGGCCTTGCAGCAAAATAGTTTATGTAGGAAAGCAAAAACAATTGACTATCTGTTCAAATACACAATCCCCATGTAATAACACACAGAAGAAATTACTTCTAAGTAGTTTTAAGCCATTCAACACTTCTAGTCCACTCTGCTATTCAGTAGGATTAAGGCTCATTTGGTTGCGGTCTCAAATCATCTTTGCACTCTCAACTCTGTGGTCTATGAAAAAATCTCTCTCAGCCTTGTATAAATCCAATAACATTTTCCACTATTTTGTGAGGGAAGAGAATTCCACAGATCACCAGTTAGAAAATTCAAATTTTAGGCTTAAAAGGAAGATCCCTTATTCTTGATTGTCTCCTCAGGTTCCAGCTTCCCCAAAAGAGAAAACTACCTCCATGCAATCACCCACAGTGTCTTATGTTTCAATAAAGACCATCTCTCAATTACAGTGGGTACAAGTCCAGTCTGTCCAATCTTTCCTCAGTAGATAATCCCAAAGAGTCAAGTGAACCTTCCCTGAACAAACATATCTTTTTTCAAATATGATTCGGAGATGCCGGTGTTGGACTGGGGTGTACAAAGTTAAAAATCACAACACCAGGTTATAGTCCAACAGGTTTAATTGGAAGCACACTAGCTTTCGGAGCGACGCTCCTGAATCACCTGATGAAGGAGCGTCGCTCCGAAAGCTAGTGTGCTTCCAATTAAACCTGTTGGACTATAACCTGGTGTTGTGTGATTTTTAACCTTTTTCAAATAGAAGACCAAAACTGTACTCAGATGCAGTCTCACCAAGCTGCAGTAAAATTTTCTTTTACATTCTTTTTGTCCTGCAAAAAAAACCCTCCAATTTTGAATCTACCTTCCAATTACTTTCTGTACTTACTACATTTGAGAGATTTATATCAGGACATCCAGATCCCTCTGTACCATAGTTCTGCAATCTCTCTTGAAATACTATACCTTTCCTGCCAAGTGGACAAGTTCACTGCTTCTCATTATACTCTGACAACTTTTTGCCCACGCATTCAACCTACTTATACTCCTTTGCAAACACTCAACCTCCTCCTAACAACTCTACATTCCTACCACCTTAGCATCGTCAGTATACCATATATCCTAGTCATTGATTCAGATTTTAAATAGTTGATGTCCTAACAGTGACCTGTGGTATTCCGCTGTTGCAGCAGCTTCACATGGGAAAAATAACATCCAAAGGGCATATTGCCAAATAAAATGAATCAGAAGTTAAAACCAATTAGGAGATACCAAACAGAAATGTGGGTACGCACATATAGACAACAGCAAGAAAAATAGCCAGAGTGCTGAGATAGGTGCCAAGAGGATCACTAGAGAACAACAATCAGCTACATTATACAGAATCAGCACCTGTAAAGACTTGACATTGACGATATCACACATTAAAGTGATATACAAAAATAAGACAGTACAACCATACAACCAAAGTCACAATTACAGGACTACACCACAAAAAAGGATTTATTTGCTTCACATTTCCTGCTCACTTAGGAAAAGCCCTCATACATTTTGCTGCATCCCATGAGGACACTAATTTCAAAAACTGATACCAGAAACAATTAAGAGCTATGCATAACAATGAAGAGGAGTATACGTGTCATTGAGGTGTTTAAGCCTGTTACATCAATGAGTTTAGATCATGGTCAATCTTTGACCTAAACTTAGTTTTTCCACAATTCAGTTCCCTTCACATAATAAAATTCTATCAATCTCGAGCTTGGATACACTCATCAGCTCTCTAGGGCAGGCTGGAAAGATTTGCAGCCCCGATTGAAATGTGAACAACTTCGATCCTAAACATCCAATCTTTATTTGGAGATTGGGCTCTAGGACACCGGAGCTGAAGATGCTGATGCCCAAGAATCATACGGATATGAGCTCCACTTCACGGAAGGGATAACCGTGGCCAAGAAGAGTATGTATATGCTAAAACATCCAGAACAGGCAGACAAAAGAAATGCCCCTAACCTGCACATAAATAGTAACTTTTCCCAACAATTTCAAAGAAATCTGCTTTTCAATTAGTCCTATCAAAGTGGCAAACTTCACACTTGCATATAGTATATTCAACGTTGCCACATTCTTGCTCCATTACTTATTCTGTGTAAATTACTTAGTCTTCTTGTGTTCGCTTCGAGAGATTACACGTCTAATCAAACTACTCAACTATTTATGCAGTTGACAACCACGTGCCCCTAACAACTTCCATATCAGATTTTACATGAACAAGATGGCAAAAATATTCAAAAGCAGGACCCAGTGCAGAAATGCACATAAATCAGATTTCAACTTCCTTGGAGGAAGCCAATGTAAACATTTCAAAATGTGGACAGCAATGTGAAACACAGATTCACACATACAGATACAAGTTCTGGCCAAGTATCAACTTGCTCATCCCGTCTCATTCCTCTTTCTTCTGTATTCACTCACTCCCCATATCTGCATGGGTTTCCTCCCACAGTCTAAAGATGTGCAGCCCAGGTGAATTGGCCATGTTAAATTGCCCATAGTGTTAGGTGCATTAGTCAGAGGGAAATGGGTCTGGGTGGGTTACTCTTCAGAGGGTTGGTGTGGCCTTGTTGGGCCAAAGGGCCTGTTTCCACACTGTAGGGAATCTAATCTAATGTAAAAGAAATATTACAAGGAAACAAAAACGGTGAAAAAAAATTGTCTCATCTCCTCTAAACTTTCTGTCCCTTATTTTAAATCTAAGCCTCCGGTCACTGACCTTCCACCAACAGCTAAAAGTTTGTCTATCTTTTTTATGCACCTCAGTTTTATACATCTCAATCACGTCCTCTCTCATTCTCAAGAAAAACAGCACCAGTCTGTCTAATCTCCCTTCATAAACTCTCCAGACCAAGCAATATTCTGGTAACTCTCCTCTAATACCTACAGTTCTATCATCTTCCTCTTATAAAGTGGATTCCAGAACTACACTCTAGTTGGTCGAAGCAATGATTTACACACTGAAACATAACCTCCCCGCTCTTAAACTCAATGCCTCAGCTAATAAAGGCAAGTATACCAAGTGCCTTCTTCACCACTTTATCCACCTGTCATGATATCTTAAGGGAAGGGCGAATACACACATCAAGGTCTCTCTGTTGTGCAATGCTTCCCAGGGTCCTACTGTTCATCATGTACTCCCTTGCCTTTTTGTTTTGCCCAAGAGCATCACCTGACATTTATCTGGATTGAATTCAGATCTGGTTGTCCCTTCATCTTTTTTTTAGGTCCCAGAAGACAGCAAACTTTAGTAATGGCACTTTTCTGAAACAATTATAGCAAACAAATGTCAATCCGACAGGCCAGGTTGAAACACTTCAGTCAATAAACTGCCATCTGTTGGAATGACTGCGTTAGCATAAACCTGAACTTCAATCATATTGGAGTTTATGCTCATATGATTTTATCTTACTGTCAAAATCATGGAGCTCTATTTGATACCAAAAGGAACAAATACTCTTTTTTTAAACCTTCCAATCAAAGGTTATAGAAAAGGAGCTAGTTAGTCTTGAGAAACTACGTATTTTCTCAACAATTTATTCAGAGTTGCTACTTCACATCTCTGGAGCAGGTCAGACTTGAACTCAAGACCTCCTGGCTCAGAAGTAGTGACAATGGTACTGTGCTACAAGAGCCCCTCAGTAGTATCCTCAGACCAACTATTTTCACCTGCATCATCAACAACCTCTCCCTCAACAATCAGGAAAACGAAACAGCTGGTCACTGATTTCAGGAAGCATTGTGTAGGGCACACCACTATCTACACCAATAGCACCGAAGTGGAGATGATCGAGAGTATCAGGTTCATAGGAGTGATGAACACCAACAATCTATCCTGGTCCACCCATGTTGATGCTACAGTCGAGAAAGCACAAAAATGCTTCAACTTCTTCAGAAAACTAAGGAAATTCAGCATGTCCACAACAACTCTTACAGATTTTCATAGATGCACCATAGAAAACATTCTATCTTGTTGCATCATAGCTTGGCATGGAAACTGCTCTGTCCAGGAGAATTGTGAACGTAGCCCAGTCCATCATGCAAACTAGCCTTCCATCCACTGACTCCATCTATACTTCCCACAACAGTTTGAATCTTTTCCAAACTTCTTCCATCAGCCAGAAAGTACAAAAACTTAATTAACATACCAATTGATTCAAGAACAACTTCTTCCCTGCTATTAGACTTCTGAATGAACCTCTCAAATTTTAAATTTAATTGTTGAACTTGCTCTGTGTGCCTACTCTGCAACTGTAACATTGTATTCTATTCTATTACCTAAATGCACTTTGTATGGTAATGATCTGACTGCATTGAACATACAAAACTTTTCAGTGAACTATGTACATGACAATAAATCAAATCAAACCTCCTAGCCATAAAGGTCAGAAATGGTGATGTCTGTTTATGATTGCACAATGGTCAGCACTATTTATGACTTCTCAAATACCGAAGCAGACTATACCCCTGCACAGCAAGACCTGGACAACATCTGGTTTGAGCTCGTAAGTAGCAACATTCATGCCACACAAGTGCCAATTATGACTATCATCCACTGACATTCTACAACATTACCAAACAGGGCTGCTAGCAGACTGGGGCCTGAAGCAGTCAGCCTGTCATCGATGGCAGTCAACAGCTTGCAAGTCTAGTAGGGTCAACCTAACGTGCTGGAAAGCCCCGTGTGGAACAAATGCAGGTTATAGAAGGGCAGTAATGTTGATCTTTTAACTTTATTTTCCTAATTTATAAATAACCGTAATGTAGCATTTTTAGCGTTTTCTTTATTTCTCTTTTTTTGTACCTAAAATTTGTAACCAGGTACTTTGTACCTAAGATAGTGCTGTGTGTGGTGACATGCTACATTTTTCACATTATTCCTGTACTTTCATACTCTAGTACATGAGACAATAAAACCCAATTCTACCACTGAGCTCTCCGCTTGCCTGTGGACTACCACTGACCAGAAATTAAACTAGAGAAGCCACAGAAATAGTGTAGCCACAGAGCATGTCAGAGGCCATAAATTCTCTGGTGAAAGTCTCATCTCGTCTTTCCCTGGGAACACCACCAAGTTGCATACCATCTTGACTCAAAACTATCTTGCCATTCCTTTATTATTGCTGGAACAAAGTCCTGGAACTCCATTCCTAACAAGACTGTGCATGTAGCAGTACTCAATTATTTCTTTATACAACTGGCCCCTTATCTCATGAATAAGCATAGTAAACCCCGTCTGAACTGCTTCTAATGCAAGTATCCTTAAAATTCCAGTATTCTAGATATGGGCTCACCAATACATTGTACAGCTGTAACAAGATTGCTCCTCCACTCATTTTCATCCTCCTCGTACTGTTCCAACTTTCTGCTGGTCACGTACAAGAACACCCAGATCCCTTTGTTCAGCAACAGTCTACAATTCACTCCATTAAAACAGTTGTCTTTTTACCATTTAATATATTTAATATCCTCTATTCACCTGAACACAGGCCTTGGCACAATTTAGGCAAAAGCCTCAATAACAATACAGCTCCCTCTTTTGCCAGCATTGTTGTTATTAAATTAACCCATGAATTAAAATTCATTTCTCCCATACTAAACTATGAACTGTACATGCAACTGTCTAGTCTTATTTACTCTTTCAATTTGCTCTGGCATCAATCTGGAAATTTGCAACAACTGTCCTTTCCATTTTGTTCTCTGACATCACCTACATCAATGCTCATATTAATGCTCCATTTATACATACAGACAAGTTATTTCTCTCAACTACTTCCATACTGGTCATGTGACATCAAGTCTTATTTGTTCTTCAACATCCGATCTCAATGCCCAACACACACTCACTGCCACCTTTCTCCCCAGCAACTTCCCAAAGTGGGTTACAATCTCCAATACAACAATGACTTCCATAAAACTCTGACCAAGTGCTAACAGCCACAAAGCCCTTTTAAATATTGACAGTTTACCTAAACAGAAGTTAGTCACATTTTTCTTAAATATCCTGTGGACTAAGCAGCCTTTGTCCCTGCCACAATCCCAGATCTGGCAGGGTTTCCACAACTTTCAAGCAACAAAATGGATTCATGAGGAAAAATAAAGTTTGGGAAGAAGACCTTAGACTGAACAAAAAGCATTCTATTTCAACATCGCTCCCTCCCACCCCATCAGTTACACGATCTTTAAAACTCTCCACAGCCTTGCAACATTTTACCTCTGTACCCACTTGTCAAACTCTCCTGAACTCTTATCTACTATCTAGTCTTGAATAGATCACAAATTTTAGCCACATAAACGTTAAACCTCTCTGCATCTACTTCTTCCCCCCTATATATTACCTTTTAAAACTACAGTTCAGTTAGCTCCACTCATCTGATTCCTGAAGAAGGGCTCATGCCCGAAACGTTGATTCTCCTGCTCCTTGGATGCTGCCTGACCTGCTGCGCTTTTCCAGCAACACATTTTCAGCTCCACTCATCTCTCTGGTACACTTTAGTGGCCTGTTCTACTTCATATTCCTATTTCAACACAGATGTTTTGTTAATTCGATCATAGAATCCTTACAGTGTGAAAGCAGGTCATTCAGTCAGAGTCCACACCAACCCTGCAGACAGCATCCCACTCAGACCCACGTCCTACCTTATCCCTGTAATCCTACATTTCCTGTATCTAATCCACCAGACATACACATTCCTGGACACAATTTAGCATAGCCGATAATGTGTTGCTGGAAAAGCGCAGGTCAGGCAGCATCCAAGGAGCAGGAGAATTGACGTTTCGGGCATGAGCCCTTCTTCCGAAGGAAGGGCTCATGCCCGAAACGTCGATTCTCCTGCTCCCTGGATGCTGCCTGACCTGCTGCGCTTTATCAGCAACACATTATCGGCTCTGATCTACAGCATCTGCAGTCCTCACTTTCTCCCCACAATTTAGCATAGCCAATCCATCCAACCTGCACATCTTTGGACTGTGGAAAGAAGCCACAGCACTCAGAAGAGATCACGGGGAGAATATACAAACTACACCAAGGCACTCGCCAAAGGCTAGAATCGAACCTGGGTTCCTGGAGCTGTGGGGCATCTCATGCTGAGCACTGAACCACCATGGCTACACCAATTTCAACTAGGATATAGAAAAGAGTCAAGAGGCATGAAAAGTAGATAACTGCAAACTGGACAATATAAGTGACAGGCGAAAGAACATAAAAATTTGTGAAAGAAATAGATAGTTTTCTCTGAAAGATTATGCTTTACAGAAAGTATAGAAATGACTACAAGAACAACAGAAAAGTAGTCAAAAGGGCTCACAGTATCATTAATACTTCAAATCAAGTTAACCTCCCTCTTTTAAACAAGCCAGCCTGTTCAAACCATCCTCAAAAGACAACTCATTCATTCCAGTTGTAATAAACCTCCCTGCCAGTTCCAACTTATTTACCTTCTTCCTTAAATAAGACCAAAGCTGCACACAGTATGAGATGTTTTCTTACTAATGCCCTACATAACTTAAAAGTAGCATCTTTGTTTAATGTTCCATTCCTCTTGCAATAAAAGGCAACAGCCCATTAGCCTTCTTGATTACATGCTGTATCTTATGTTAATGTTGGAACTTGCACACCAGAATTCTACAATCACTCTCATTTAAGTAACACTTTGTTTTTTCATTCTTCCTACTAAAGTGAATAATTTCACCATATCTCATCTCATTTGCTGCCAGCTTTTTGCCCAACTACTGAATCCATCTTTATCTACAATCATGTCGTTTACACCATATGCTATCTTACTTATCACGGCGTCAACTGCAAACTTATCTACAAGACATGCCCCCTCCCCATCCGAGTCACTGATGCATTCTATAAAAAGTAGACACCCCAACACAGACAGCTACAAAACTCCATTCATCACATCTTGCCAAACTAATTCATTCGTACTCTTTTCTGTCAGTTAATAATAATCTTTGATGCAAAGGTGATAACAAAATTGCTTGGCTTATGTCCAATATATCAAAGGCTGAGCATGGATAGCAGGTGGTGAGAATTTCCAAATCACATGCAATCTCATTTTAGTCTTCCATTTCGTCAGATGTGTAAAATTCTACTTTTCACTCAGTAAGAAATAACGAGACGTAACGGTGTTTTCTGTTCTTGTTGGATGAGTCGAGATGGGGCAAATGACTTCTCGTGAGCTAAAATGACTCCACGCGGAGCTTTTATCAGCACGAATTCGCACTTTGATTTAAAGCGACGTGGATGGGTAAAACAAACCAAATATCTATGTCATCTGGGACTCCCCATTCCCATTCTCAACCCTCTTCCTTGGTCAGGACAAATCCAGTTGTGTGAACGGTGTTACATTTGTAAACATGGAGTCGGCGGCCCCCGGATATTCCTCAAAGGCCAGAAATCAATTTATGAACGTGTTTATGGTGGACGTGGCATTGGCTAACCGGACAAGTTACAAAAAAGTAACGAATTTACAAAAGTTAAAGAACAACTAGTTTCAAAGCTAAACTAAAACCTAAAGTCAATGAGGTGGGACTATGTGTACAAAATTAAAAAAAAATCTCCCCAACAGCCTCCAGCCTCGCAACAATTTATCGTCGCGAACCCCAAGAATATTCACGAGTCCAAACCGCCATTTAACGGCGTCGAGAGACGGCACTCTGTCTCCCGCGGCTCTCAAGAACATGGCACGTGCTTTAAGGATTTTCGACTAATAGCTTGTTAAAAGTTAACTAACATATTATGGCAACCACCTAGTCAACATGGAGACTGATCGCGAGTTATTTCCCGCCTGTTGCTTTTACCATTTCAGCCATGTTCCTCAATTACATCCAATACTGCCTCCCAACAACCAGACGTTCGGCAAGAGGTGCCTCCGTCACGCCTACTATTTATATGCTGCATCCATTCAACACCATCCAGCAGGGGTAGTCCAAGCGCTTTTACCAAATCATCCGAAGATTAATAACTGTTTAACGTCTCTACAAGTAGTCAATGCACTCATAATAAATCTAAAATAATGTTACAATGTGAAACACTATAACGTCCATTCAAAATGCCAATTGTTTAATTTTAATAAAGTGTCGGATGCCAGTGTATCCCTTCTTGGTAGAGTCCAAGCTAGCGCGCTCTCTCAGTCAACAGGCGCGTGGAGTGAAGTTCGAATGCGAAGGCCGCCATTTTGTTGAATGAAGAACCGTTTAACGGACAAAATGTTTAAAGTTGGAGGGAGAGAGGGAAATAAAGTGCTCAGTACCAACACTGGATTCTCAGTTCCTGGAATGGGTTCCGAATTAATAAGTTCAGTCTTGTTCCCTTATTTCAAAATCGGAAGTCATAAGGATTGGAGCTGTCCCCCTGCGATTAGAATGAAAGATTATAAAACATAAAATTCAAGATGAGCTATGAACGTGTCAGCCTGATGTTAGGTGTCGGTCTAATTTCAAGAGTTGGGCACTGATAGTTTTGAACCTTTCGCGCTGCTTTTTGTAGATCATGTAGATTTATCGCGACAGCCGCTTAACTTGTAGAGTTTGAACTTTTCAAAATAGGTGAACAGCGACAGGGTTTATGAGAATTGAAAGTGTCTAAAATCGACTGAAGCAAAAAAAATTGATGTCAGAAGTTGATATCAAAACGGAAGATGTTGAAAGTAGCAGATCGAATACCAATTTGTGGAGAGGGGGAGAAGTTATAATTTTACGTCGACGACGACGTCTCTGGACATCACATTTTTGGAAAATTTGATGGCATTGGCAGGATACAGAAAAGAATTACTAGAATGATTCCATTGTGTGAGAAACAAAGCTCGCACACTTCAATAATTGCAGTCCGAGACAAAATCTGAATCAGTAGTGTCCTTTATTTTACTCTTGCAAGAGGGTGTGATGTCCAGTGTCTATAAAGCAAGGGACATACACACCCCAAATTCAATTAATACACAACATTTATATAATTTGGTTTCTTTTGTTTTACATTGCTCCTCCCCTGTTTACATCTTCCACTTCCCTAAGACCGGCACCCATTATCATGTTTATCTCTTGCCTTATCCGGCCTTGTCTGTAACAAAATGCTTAATTCTGGCCTCACAAGGCCGTTTGACCTCATCCCGCTGTAGATCATTGTTAGGCATATTCTTCCTTCACCATTATCTACTCCCTCCATCTTACCTTCCCCTGATCCTTATGACCCTTTTAATTGGGGTTTGTTCCTGTGTTTCTGTAAAAGTGGGAAACAGATGTTTATACCTACTGTTTGTAGGTATAGCTTAACTTAGCTTAAGCGTATCTAGCTTAACTTCCTCTCCTCACAGCATCTTATCTATTCGCCTGTAATATCTACCATTGTTTTGCAGTCACGTTTCATTCTGGCATACAATTTTAGCTAATACAAAAACAATTATTTATTTTCTCCACATAGTTTCCATTCTTGTTGACTCAGCTCTTGGCTAAAACAATTACACACTGGTGTGAGTTCATTTACTTTGTATAAGTAAATGGAATTGCAGAAGTAACACTATTTTTCCCATATCCCACAATTTCCCCTTTTTCTTTAATTACCATTTGTTATCTTCTGCAATTTTTCTTTTAAGCATCGCCCCCGAAATTTGCAAGCATCATTCCGGAGATTTCATCCATCTTGGTCTCACTCATCCCCTCATTATTTAGTCGATAAAGTTCCTCTGCCTGATTCCCTTTTAGGGGCATTTGTTTCATCAAGGCTGTTTCAATCAGTCTTTGGGTGAGTGCTCGTATACAGGGTATGATACCACAGCCAATGGCCACCAATACCCCGACTACTACTATCAGGGAAGTTATGGCAATACTAGTCTGAAAAAAAAACGCCTGATCTCGGAAGCTAAGCAGACTCAGGCCTGGTTAGTACTTGGATGGGAGACCGTCTGGGAATAGTCTGGGAATACCAGGTGCAGTAGGCTTTTTGGGCCTGGCCATTAACAGGATCAGGCAACGGGCCATGGAGAGGGTTGTTAGGGCCGACTGCCTGCCCCTCTTCAGCGGTTACGTTAGAGCCCGGGTGTCCTTGGAGAAGGAGCACGCGGTGTCGACCAACACCCTGAAGTTGTTCAGGGAGAGGTGGGGGCTGCAGATTTCTCCCTCCAACTCTATTTTGATTTAGTCCCTACCCTCCCCTTCACTGTTTTTGATCTCACATCACTGCCCTTTGATGTGAAGGGCAGTGTTTGTCACTGGCCACCCGGGTGTTTTCCTATCTTCCTTGTGGTGGAATTTGAATAAAGATTCGTGCACTTTGTGCCTTTCACTGTGTCTCACACATATACACACACACCATGGGTGCTGGGGAAAACATAAGCACTACCGCACTTAGGTGGTAGTGTGGGGGTAGAAAAAAAAAGAAGAAAAAAAAACTATCAGGGAAGTTACGGCCATACTAGTCTGAAAAAAAAACCGCCCGATCTCATCTGATCTCGGAAGCTAAGCAGACTCAGGCCTGGTTAGTACTTGGATGGGAGACCGTCTGGGAATACCAGGTGCAGTAGGCTTTTTGGGCCTGGCCATTAACAGGATCAGGCAACGGGCCGTGGAGGGGGTCGTTAGGGCCGACTGCCTGCCCCCTTTCGCGGTTACGTTAGAGCCCGGGTGTCCTTGGAGAAGGAGCACGCGGTGTCGACCAACATCCTGGAGTTATTCAGGGAGAGGTGGGCGCCGCAGGGAGTGGAGTGCATTATTTCTCCTTCCAACTCTATTTTGATTTAGTCCCTACCCTCCTCTTCACTGTTTTGATCACACAGCACTGCCCTTTGATGTGAAGGGCAGTGCTTGTCACTGGCCACTCGGGTGTTTTCCTATCTTCCTTGTGGTGGAAATTGAATATAGATTTGTGCACCTTGTGTCTCTTACTGTGTCTCACATCTACACACACATGGGTGCTGGGGAAAAATAAGCACTACTGCCTAACTGTGGGGGTTTAATTTAAAAAAAACTATCAGGGAAGTAAGGATAGAAACCACCACCCCCTTCCATTTTCCAGAGCTGACTCAAAGCCTGCTGCAATCTGGTTACGAGCCTTGAATTCATCAGGTACTCCCCTAGGGACTCCAACCGAATCGAGATAAATCCTGTCATCAAAAGAAGTGTCTAACAGTAATCTCTTACCCCTTCCCTTTTTCCCTACTATCTTTTCCTTCTCAAATGCCAGGGTAAATGGAATCGCCAATAGTACAATTGGACATATCCCTCTCCAATCCGGAGGTAGCGTGGGTCTCAATATTTTGCCTCCACAGTACCACCACAGATCTGCTCGGGGAACCTTTAGTGCTGAGTAGTTCCCTCCCTTCTCCGTTTCGGTAACATTATTAATTTCTGTACATAGTTTCAGCTCCCCCAAATCTCTAGACCGACTTGTACCTCGTCTACGCACACACGACGTGTGATTTCCAACTGCGGCGGAAAATGTGGGGGGTACTTTTGCATCTTTCTTCTCCAAGGGAGGGAACATCAGAGATAGGGAGGTACAATTCCTATCATTCCATGCAGCCTCATCCTGATACAGGGCTATCATACATTTCATGCCCTTCCTGTCTCGCTCCGGGCGGAAAGGCAACCTCCTGGGCCACTGACCTACCGGAGGCACATGCATAGCAATTGCTTTTGTTCAGACATTTTACAGTATACTTTACCCATTCAACCCAGGCATTTGCATCCCCATACCCAGTTTCTATTTCGATAGTCTGTTTCAAGTCTTTTACCTCTATAATTTTTACTACTTTAGGATCATCAGGAGGGGTGAAAGGTTGTATCTTATTACCCAGTAGTTCTACCCGTTTTCCCTGTCCTACGCGAATTCGAAAAGAGCAGCCCAAGAAATCCTTCCCATTTGCTTTCATTTCTATCCTTCCCATTTGCTTTCATGTCTGAGTGTGGCTGTTGATTTGTGTGCTGTTATAAGTCCTAGTGGTCGCAGTAGTCTGGCTGTCACTTCAGAGATGTTCTTGATGTATGGTAGTGTGGCTAGTCCTTTGGGTTGCAGCATGTCCTCGTTCCGTTGTCTTTCCCTTAGGCATCTGTTGATGAAATTGCGAGGATATCCGTTTTTGGCGAATACCTTGTACAGGTGTTC
>NC_057714.1:62865181-62867038 GCF_004010195.1 Chiloscyllium plagiosum
TCCCAAGCACTGAGGATGTCACCTAGACAGGGGACGAAACGTTTGCAACAAAAACTTCCAGCTCGGCGAACAGAACCACAGCAACGAGCACCCGAGCTACAAATCTTCTCACAAACTTTGACCAGTATATACTTGTTTAAAAACAAATCTTTAGGTTCGGGAATTGGCAATTCTCCATTCGTTCCCAGGTAAGGTAATCCAAATAAGATTTCATAGGGGGATAGTCCCAAATCTTTCCTTGGGGCTGTTCGTACTCGCAAGAGAGGTATAGGTAAGCATTTGGTCCAAGGGAGTCTGGTTTCTATTATCAATTTAGAAAGCTGTCATTTGAGTGTTTGGTTCATTCTCTCAACCCTTCCCGATGATGGCTGGTTCCATGGAGTATAGAACTCCCAGGAAATTCCCAACCCTTTCATTACCCCCTGTAACACTTTAGAGGTAAAATGAGTGCCTTGGTCGGAATCAAAATGGTTCACTAGCCCATACCGGGGAATTATGTGCTCCAATATTGTTTTAGACACCCCACTCGCAGTGGCAGTAGTTAAGGGGTATGCCTCAACCCAACCGGACAAATGATCTACTATGACCAACATATATTTTAGTCTTCCTACTCTGGGTAGTTCAGTATAATCTACTTGTATACTCTGGAAGGGTCTCAATCCTGGGTCTCTTCCTCCCGGGGTCTGTTTTCTCAAGACTTTCTTATTTACCTTTCTGCATATTACACATCCCTCACATATTTGTTTAGCAATTTTATATATTCCTTTACATCCATATTCCCTAAGAACTAAATCACACATTGCTTGTACTCCCCAATGACTGCCTTGGTGTAGGATGGCCATAATCTCTCACGTCATCATTTTGTTTAACATTTCCCTTCCATCAGGTAACCTCCAATGCCCATCTGCTGTTTTTACAGTCCCTAAATCTCTCAATTCTTTTTCTTCGCTTTCAGTAAATATAGGAGCTTCCCTAGGACCTGGGACAGTAGGTATTAGGGAAAGAATCACCACTTCTTGTGGGTTCAGGGTGGCTTCCCTAGCCACTTCATCGGCTAATCTATTCCTCCTAACTTCTGGTTCATTTCCTTTCTGATGGCCATTTACGTGCACTACTGCTATTTTTCGGGGGAGTAATAGAGATTCCAAGACCCATTTAATCAATTCTGCATATACTAATTCCTTCCCCTGGCTATTGATCAGTCCTCTTTCCTGCCATATCTTTCCGAAAGTGTGCACAACACCAAATGCATATTTAGAGTCAGTGAATACTGTTCCCTCTTTATTTTCTAATGCCATAAGGGCTCTTTCCAATGCATAGAGTTCGCAGGTCTGAGCTGGCCACCCATTTGGCAACCTTTCTGCCTCTACCACACTACCTTTTGTCCCATCTACGACTGCATACCCATTATGTCTTTTCCCTTCAGTCACCTGGGATGATCCATCTATAAAAAATCTAGCCCCTGCATGAAGTGAAACATCTCTCAGGTTCATGCGGACCTTAGTTTGGTATTCTATAATGTCAAGGCAGTCGTGCCCTGGATTCTGAGGAGAGTCTCCTTCCCCTTTTCAAAGAAAGGCAGCTGGATTTAAACAATTGTCAGTGACCAACACTAGATCATCCTTTTCTATTAATATTGCCTCATATTTCAGAATCTGCGAATCTGTCAACCATCGCCCAGCTTTTTGGTTTAGGATCGTTCTCACTTGGTGTGGGGTGCTTACTATTAGGGCTTCCCCAAATGTAAGCTTTCTGCTTTCCTCCACCAACAGTGCAGTGGCAGCCACAGCCTGCACACACTCAGGCCACCCCCAGGGTACTGGATCCAATAGCTTTGAAAGATATGCTACTGGCTGT
>NC_057714.1:62868071-62928449 GCF_004010195.1 Chiloscyllium plagiosum
ATCCTCTGTCAACATTGCCAGTTGTACAACTAATTCTTTTTCCTGAATTCCAATCTCCAGTCCTAAGAGGATAATTAAGTCTCTCCCCAGTAAGTTACTTCCTATATCAGGGATATACAGCAGTTCCCCTATGATCCTATCCTTAGGACCTTCTATCATCATAGGTTCAAATACCAGAATAGTAAATCCTTCCCCTTTTACCCCAAAACAGTAATTGACCGTGTCGACATTTCTACCTTCTTTGGTTTAAAATTCAGCGATGACCGTGCTGCCCCCGTATCTACTAGGAAGACTACCTCTTCCCTACAGGGTCGCACCTTCAAGTTTATCAAGGGTTCCTGGTGGGCCCCCGAGGGCAGGAACCCCTGACACCCCTATTCTTCATCAAAATTCATAAGCGGAATTGCCCTTTCTTCCCTTTGTAGATCAGGACACTCCCGTTTAAAATGCCCTATCTTCCATAATAATAACATCCTGCCTGTGGAGACCTTCATCTCTGCCCCTGTCACTCATACCCTCTATCAAATTCTCCCCCTTGTCCTCTCCCTCTCCCTCTCTGTCCTACATGCTGCCACCCGCCCTCCGGTTGCTCACTATTGGTTCCATTCTTTTCTTAACTACCTCATCAACCGCAGCTACCATCATTTTCACCTTCTGTTTTTGTCTCTCATCCTCTCTCTTTACAAACACTTTCTGTGGCTCTCTTAACAATTCATTTAATGGTTTTTCACTCCACCTTTCTATCTTCAGTATCTTTCTCTGTATGTCTGGCCATGCCTTTGTCACAAAATGTACTTTCAAAAGACCCTGTACCACTGGGTCCTCAGGGTTCATTCCAGAATATTTCCGCATTGAGTCTCTTAATCTTTTCAAGAAAGCTGAGGGAGTCTCATCTTTCTCCTGTCTAACTTCAAAGGCTTTAGTCAAATTCTGCGACTTTGGAACTGCCTCTCTTATTCCTTTTAGAATCAGGTCTTTCAATTCCCTCATTTCTTCTCTATGCTCCGGGTTTTGGTTTTCCCACTGGGGGTCTCTGAGGGGAAACTTCACCTCTCCCTGTCCAGCATCCCCATCTCCAATTGGATGTTCCCTGTCCCATATTTTAATGGCGGCTCCTCGTATAAGTCCCCTTTCTTTCCCAGTAAATAGTATATTCAAAATAGACATTAACTCAGCCCACGTATACAGACTGGGCTCCAAAAATTGATCAATTTGTTCAGATAACCCCACTGGATCCTCAACCAGGACCTTCATTTCCTTTTTAAATGTTCTGACCTCCCCACTGGTGAGGGGGGCACTTACAAACCCAATCTCTTTGTCCCCTATTGGTACCTCCCGAAGGGGATAAGTCGTTACGTTCTTCCTTTTTTTTGTTTTTCCCCCTTAGGTTTTGATTTAGATCCTCTGGAGGCCTCCTCTACATCCACTATAGCTTTCCTTTCTTTTGCTGAGGATTGAGGGTCAGGAACAACAACATCCCCGTCCACCGCCCCTTCGTCCTCCTCTTGTGAATCATCTGTTCCCTGTCCCTGTCTGTCAGTCTCTCCTCCTCCCCCATGTTCACCTAACCTGATTTTATGGTACGGGGGGGGGGGGGGCAAACAGCCAAGAGGATCACAGGGACTAGGTGGGGCAGAGGGGGAATGCTTTGTCTTTACTACCATCATTCCCAACTGCCCTTCCAACAGGATGCATGGTCCGCCTCCTCTTGACTAAAAGGTTTTTATTTATTCACATACAAATCTAAATACTGACAGACCCAATCCTCGTCTGAACCATACTTTGGCCAGAAGACAGCCGGACGAAGGATTGGTTCTTTGGTCCATACTAAACAACAATATTTAATCATTTTCTTTTTATCTTTTGCCCTTGGACAAGTATTGCTTGTCCATTCCCGCAACATCCTCCCCAACGGACTTTCAGGAGGAATGTTACTAGGAACTTTTTCTTCTTCCTTTACTCCGTGACAGCTACTCTGCCTACCCCCCTTTTCCCGGGGCCCTCGCCAGTCCCTCAGTGATTAAATACCCCTTTTCCTGGCCACCAAGGCAATACTTAAAAGCCAGGTTTCTTACCTTGGTCTGTGCACAGAGTTGCCTGGCCTCTTTTCGCTGTATTTTCTATCGACCTCCTATCACTGTCTGATTCAGATGTCTCTCTTGTGGGATCCGTACCAGCCGCCCAAGGGAGCGGACCAAACCAGGACACAAGACCGCTCCTCAATTGGGAATGGGACGCGTCTTCCCAGTGTCCAACGCCAGCCACTCCCCCCGGCGATGGAAGAATATCCCGGACGAGCTCCCAATTGTGAGAAACAAAGCTCACACACTTCAATAATTGCAGTCCGAGACAAAATCTGAATCAGTAGTGTCCTTTATTTTACTCTTGCAAGAGGATGTGATGTCCAGTGCCTATAAGGCAAGGGACAAACACACCGCAAATTCAATTAATACACAACATTTATATAATTTGGTTTCTTTTGTTTTACATTGCTCCTCCCCTGTTTACATCTTCCACTTCCCTAAGACCGGCACCCATTACTCCTGTTTATCTCTTGCCTTATCCGGCCTTGTCTGTGACAAAATGCTTAATTCTGGCCTCACAAGGCCGTTTGACCTCATCCCGCTGTAGGTCATTGTTAGGCATATTCTTTCTTCACCATTATCTACTCCCTCCATCTGTACCTTTCCCTGATCCTTATGACTCTTTTAATTGGGGTTTGTTCCTGTTTTTCTGTAAAAGTGGGAAACAGATGTTTATACCTACTGTTTGTACAGGCGTATCTAGCTTAACTTCCTCCCCTCACAGCATCTTATCTATTCACCTGTAATATCAACCATTGTTTTGAAGTCACGTTTCATTCTGGCATACAATTTTAGCTAATACAAAAACAATTATGTATTTCCTCCACATAGTTTCCATTCTTGTTGACTCAGCTCTTGGCTAAAACAATTACACACTGGTGTGAGTTCATTTACTTTGTATAAGTAAATGGAATTGCAGAAGTAACACTATTTTTCCCATATCCCACAATTGAGAGGTTGGGATTATTTCTACTTATAGAAGAGAACTGTGTGAGAAGTCTTTAAACCATAAGAATATAGTTTGTGGAGAGGAACTTCGTATTTAGTAGAAGGGTCCAGAACCCGACAGAAAGTGAATCGCAAAGAACAATTGAGGCATTAGGAAAATCTTTCATTCCCGATAAGTGGCTAAGATTGAAAGGTGGAGGCAAATACAATTGTGATTATCATCTGAAATAAAATGAGATCAAAAGTAAAGAGATAGTAGAGTGGGCTAAGCTGAGGTTCTCTAAGAGAGACAGCACGAACAGGCCAAGCATATTCTGTGTTGCAATCATTCTCTGATTCTATATTTCTAACTTAAATTAGAATTGTAACAGACTTTCATATTAATTGAAAGACAGAGCAGTTTAGGCATGATACAACAAGTCAAAAATAGATGGTATTGGAACATGTATACAATCAAAAGATGTGTTTAGAGGAGGTATAAATGACAAAAGCAGAATCATTACAGATGCATCTGAAAAATGTGAACAATAGTTATAATCTGGAATTGTTGAAGTCAATATTGAGATGTCTGTGAAGTGCCCAATCAGGTGATGAAATCTTGTTTCTAAAGCTTTTATTGAACTTCATTTTGAGTTAAAAACAAAATGTGAAAATACTCTGTACACCCAGCAGAAAATGTAAGAAAGATAATAGCCAATTTTAACTTATACCAAATCCTTTTTTCATTTGCTATCTTCTATCTTCTCAAAGATCTTCCCATTTGTCTTTTACTCCCCTCCCCCATACCCCTGCTTCTGAACGTTTGCTTTAAACCAGTTACATCTCTAACATTTTGAGTTGTAATGAACGGTCATCAATGTGAAACATTGACTTTGTTTCCTTCTCCACAGTTTGTGTTTGGCCTTCTCAACAGTTTCTAAATATTAGTCAGTTTATCTACAGCTCAACGTTCACTATTTGTTGAATCTTTGCACTCAAGCTTCCTCATGTTGAAATTCCTGCAAATCTCAAGCTTTCAGTAAATAATAATTACCCACCTGCATTAGTGTACTTGGCTAATTTTTCTGATGACTCTGTGATTACTCTGTTATTACTCTGTTATAAATATTGTTGTTTTCTAGGTGTGCTGAATAAATGTTTGACACCGTTGTCACCCTACCGTTCTTGAAGTTTAAGATAAATTTATAATTCTTTGTGTTTTGCATTATAGACTGCATGACAGAAACCATTAAATTATAAACACCAGTCATAAAATACAAACTTGCAAAAATTTCAAGTACTGCAGCATTTGATTGTATTTTAGAGGAAAAGGAGGTTTGGGTAACGAAACGATTAATGACTGATAAGTGTGTGTTTCTGAACACCAAGACAGAAAACTCAGTCAAGTCAGGAAAAAGTATTGACCTATAAGGAGTTTTGATTGAGATTACATTGAACAAACTGTTCATTGCAAATGTGATAAAGTGCTCACTCTTTTCATATATTGTTGAACTAATCAAAACCCATTTGGAATTTTGCATGACAATGAAGTTAGTCACACACTTTATGGTACAATATGACCTAATAAGGAGATTCTGCATGAGATCTTAGAAAGTGTATTAAAATATGTAAAGATAAGGATACATGCACAATACATAAAATCTGGAAATTCCCTAGGCAATGTGATGGCAAAAGAAAGTTCCAACATTTCAGGGAAATCCTAGTGCATCAAGTCAAGAAGGTTCCCCTTAAGAATACTTTAAGATATCTGCAGTCATCAGGCTGACCATCGGGTGTGTAGTTGTATGTTCTCTAGAAAATATTAAAATTGTTTGTATAATGGTCCTTTGAGGATGAAAGTTAAGGATGGCAAAGTTTGAGATCCATAGATGACAAGAGAAATAAAATGAGGTGGAAAAAAAAGTAATAGTAGAGTAGGCTTTAGTCAAAAAAAGGAAACAAATGTAAGGTTTAGGAAACTGAAATCAGATAAAGCCTTTACGAAATATAAATGAAGCAGAAAAGATTCAAAAAAGGAATTAAGAGGGCTAAAGGTGCCATGAAATGTCCTTGGCAAGTAGATTAAGAATGCCCATGGTATTCAATACATCTCTTAGGAGCAAGGGGAAAGGGTAGATCCACTTAAGGACCAAAGAGGGAATTTATGTGTGAGCCTGAGGAAACAGGTGAGGACCTTAATGAGTATATTGGTATTCACCAAGGACAAAGACCTGGATGATGGTAAAATTAGAGAGGGATATATTGATATTCTGGGGCATATTGATATTACGGAGGAGGTGTTGAATGTCTTCAAAATATTAAGATTATTTATTCCCCAGGATCTAATGGATCTACCCCAGCATAATGAAGGAGGCAAGGATGGAGATTGCTGGGGCATTGACAGAGATATTTTTATTCCCTTCAGCTGCAGTTGACTGGAGCCAATATTGTTCCTTTGTTTAAGAAGGGCAAAAAGGATAATCCAGGAAATTATAGGCTGGTGAGCCTTAGGGAAATTATTGGAGAAGATTTTTGGGGACAGGATTTATTCATATTTGGAAAAGAAGAGACTTATTTGGGATAGCCTGCTTAACTTTGTTTGTGGGGATGCCTTGTCTCACAGATCTGATAGAGTTTTTGAGGGAGTGATGAAAATGATTGATGAGGGTAAGGCAGTGGATGTTGTCCACATGGACTTTAGTAAAGCATTTGATAAGGTCCCTCATGGTAGGCTGGTCAGATGATTAAATGGCATGGGATCCACAGTGAGTTGGTAAATTAGATATAAAATTGCCTTGGTCATAGAAGACAAAATAGTTGTGGAGTGTTTTTTTTTGACAGAAGGTCTGTGACCGGTGGCGTTTCGCAATGATCAGTGCTGAGACTTTTGCTGTTTGTAATACGTATAAATGATTTGGATAAAAATATAGGCAGTCCAATTTGTAAGTTTGCAGACAACAGGAAAATTGGTGAAATTGTGGATAGTCAGGAAGGTTGTTAAAGGATATAGATCATTTGGAAAGTTAGGCCAAGAAATGGCACATGGAGTTTAAGTCAGACATGCGTGAGTTGTGATGTAATTTTGAAGGTTAAATGCATGAGGAAAGTATACAGTAAACGGCAGGATGCTTAGGAGCATTGATATGTCGAGGGATCTTGGGGTCCAAAGTCCATAGCTCCCTGAAAGTCGCAACATAAGTGGATAAAGTGGTAACGAAGAATATGGCAGGCTTGTTTCATCGGTCAGGGCATTACGTATAAAAGTTGGCAAGTCATGTTGCAACTGTGTAAACCTTTAGATCCATTTTGAATATTGTGTGTAGTTCTTATCTCCACGCTATATGAAGAATGTGGAAGTTTGGGAGAGGGTACAAAAGAGATTGTCTTGTTTGGAGTGTGTTAGCTATAAGGAGTGTTGACAAACCTAGATTGTTTTTGCTAGAGCTTTGGAGGCTGCATGGTGACCTGATTCAAGTATGTAATATGATAGGCATGGATAGAGTGGATAGTGAAAGTCTTTTCCCAGGGTAGGAATGTGAAATATCAGGGTGCATAGTTTTAAAGTGAGAAGGGGAAAGTTTAAAGAAGATGTGCAAAGCAAGTGTTTTACAAAGAGGAGGTTAGGTGCCTGGATCACGCTGCCAGGGGATGTGATAGAAGAAGATACGATAGTAATGTTTAAGATGCATTTAGACAGACACATTAACAGGTAAAGAATAAGGTGTATTGGACTACGTCCAGGCAGATAGGATTAATTTAGAGTAGCATCATGGTCGGCACAGACATGGTGGGCTGAAGGGCCTGTTCCTGTACTGTACTGTTCTATGTTCTAATAATTTAATAAAGGTGTTTGATTTAACCGTGCTGTTGTCACCATTATTCTCAGGCTAATGAACTTCTTACGTCTTAGAAGTTCAGGGAAACACATTTCTCAATCAGATTATTTGGTTCCAAATATAATATTAAATGCATTCAAGTAATGGAAATGGTTTTACTGTAATCTAAATTAAATCAATACTAGAAACAAAAATACTGCAAAAATAATATTAAGCTTTAGTAGTTGTACTTATTGGAAATTTGAATTTCTTTTAAAATATTTCACATTTACATTTCCTTATTTAAACTTCATAATTTTGAGTTCAACCAGAAAGACTTCATAATCTTTTCCAGTCCTTTACTAGGTTTGTAAATTCAGAAGGTTGACACAGGTATCACTTTATAGTCCTATGTTGGCAAGTAACAATTAGTAAGTGAGCTGTCGAAAACAATAAAAGCCATATACAAACAAAAAAATTAGGTTCTTATACTTAAAGGCTAACTTTACATGAACCTGCTAATTGGTCACCTTCAATCTACAAAATGAGAACACGTAATTCTCATGGTTTTTGATTTGCAGATAGTTTGCTTGAGTTTGTTTTTGCTGCATCTGAACAATCAGGTTTCAGAACAGATCATTTGAGTCAAAGGAGGGGAATGTTGAAATGGGCTTGCACTAAGAGTGGGAAGATATTAAGAGATTTTATATACATGCTTAATTTTGAGTTCTTTATAGGCAGGAAGTCCCAAGCTTCCCATATCTAATTCAATGGCCAAGCAGACTTCAGTTTTTATTTAGAATTATTTTAATTATTTTTAAAAATGAATAAGCTTTATTTCATGAAAAATATATATTAGATTAGTATTATGAAAAACAAACAGCTCTTTGCAATGTAATTTATACTCAAAACTATTGGATGGCAGAAGAATTGTTGTGTAGCATTCCTCATTTCAGTAATGTACTATCTTCTATTTCTCACTGCTAGAAGAAGTTCTATGTAAGATGTCAATTTATAGGCTCCACCAGGCAACAGTTGAAAAGCATGGTGCAAGGAACAATGATTTCTGAATAGGGGTTAAATTGAGCTGTGTAGTAACCATTTTTAGGCACCAGGCAACCATGAAATATGTCAAAATAAATCTCAGTTGTATGTGCATACTTCCAATGGGAAGTGCACAGAACAGCATCTCGCTGAAGAGTCTGTATGTGACACTCAACAGCCGCCAAATTGTAAAATAGAAAGCTTATATGAGCGGAGAATTAAGTGCTGCAGTCGGCCACTGAGCTCTCAGACCTGTGCTGCCCCTTAATAAAATCTTAATAAAATTAAGTTTTGATTGGCCTCATTTCAATGAAGGAGACACCAATATCACCAGTGCTATTTATGTGGATTCTTAAGTTCAGACCATCTCCTGTGATTTCTACTGTTTTAGATCATCAGTATCGACCGTTCTTTTCCTTTGTTTTATTTTAATGTGCTAGTATACCTTCCTTTGAGAAACTGCCATGACTGGGAGAAAGAAGCAAGGTCACACAGAGCAGGGTAAGTTGCTCCAAGAGGAAGGAGGAGAAACAGGATACTCAGCTGGAGGCCAAATCTACAAGAATCCCTTTACTTCACCTTCAGTAAAACTGAAGTGCATAAGATATCTTCTGTTCAGTTCTTGAAACCTGTCATTATCAAAACCAAAACTGCAGCCTCAAAACAGTTCAAAGACAATTATCAAGTCATATCTCATTATTTAGAATCAGAGAGGTCTGCAACATGGAAACAGGCCTTTCAGCCCAACTTGCCCATGCCGCCTAGTTTTCCCAACTAAACTAGTCCTACTTGCCTATGCTTGGTCCAAATCCTTCAATACCCATCCCATCCATGTATCTGTCTAAATGCTACCTAAATGATGAAATTGTATTTGCTTCCGTCACTACTTCTGGCAGGTCATTCCAAACATTCACCACCTTCTGTGTGAAACATTTGTCCCTTTGGACCCTTTTGTATCACACCCCTCTCACTTTAAAACTATGCCTTCTAATTTTAGACTTCCATATCATGGGAAAAGGTGTTGGCTATCTACCGTTATCTATACCTCTCTTGATTTTATAGAGCTCTGTTAGGTCACCCCTCAGTATCCTACACTCCATGGAAATAAGTCCCCAGACTATCCAACCTCTCCTTATAACTAAAACCATCCATTCCAGGTAGCATCCTAGTAACTCTTTGTAGTCTGCCCAGTTAAAAAGGTCAAAGGATCAGAAGTCCAAATTACAGTGAACCAGACTGGGACAGCAGACCTGAGTGACTCAGGACGTAAATAACTTTTCCAGTCTCTAGTCTACTCTGACCTGAAGAGGGGCCAGTTAAGATGGCAGGGGAGTGGAGCTAACCTGAAGGTGAACAATACCACTGGAGTTTCCCAATAAAATTGAGGAGCAAGGTCCAAATCGAGCTCAGTTGAAGCAGAAGCTTGACGACAACAGAAACCTCGACAGAATTTAAAAATGGTGCGCAAGTAGTAGCAATGCAAAGCGGTTAGCTGATTGTTAGGTAATGGATGAGTTAGTTTTGCCCACTTCACAGCTATAGTAAGGAAAGGTAAGAGTTCTCAGTTCTTTTCAAAAGAAAACTTAATTAATTTTCTACTTGGCTGAAATTAGTGTAAGAGGTTTTTTTTCAACTAAACAGGAGCTCTGTCCCATCTGTGTTTTTTAATTCATTGATGGGTTGTTGGCTTTGCTGGCCAGGCCAACATTTACAAACCATACGTAATGGCCCAAAGCGCTATTAAGAGTCAACCACATTGCTGTGGGTCTGGCGTCACATGTAGGCCTGACTAGGTAGAGATGACAGTTTCCTTCCCTAAAGGACATGAGTGTTGCACGTCCTCGAGTATGAGGGAAATCTTAGATGCTCCTCAAAGATTGTAATCACTAGATCACTGTCAGTGCCTTGTGGAAGTCGAGATAATAATGATAGGAATTTGCATACAGCGTGGTTGAATGTGTGGTGAAAGAGTTGGTGCAGGTGGGAGGCCTTTAGATTCCTGGACCACTGGATCTGTTTCTGGCAAAGATAGGACTTGAAAAAGCTCAACAGGTTGCACATGAACCACACCTTACAGGGAGTGGGGAGCTAATGTTGTTTGTGGGGTTTAAACTAAATTGTCAGGAGAGTGAGATATAGAGTGGAAGTACAATAGCGAATGATGTAAATGTGAAAAAAAGAAGCCAGGTCAGTCTGGCAGATTGTACACTGTCAAGTGAAGACACAAAGGAGCTCAACAAAGTCTGATGGTGTTTATTTAAAACAAGGAGTCTTGTGAGTAAGGCAGATCAGTTGATGAAACTGATTAACACATGGAGATATGATGCCATTGCTAACAGAGGCAGGGGTACGGTTGAGGGAGAAGCAGCACAGGCAGCTTAATAGTCCAGGACATAGAGTCATAGAGATGTACAGCATGGAAACAGACCTTTTGGTACAACTCATCCATGCTGACCAGATCTAATCTCATTTGCCAGCACTTGGCTGATATCCCTATATAACCTTCCTATTCATATACCCATCCACATGCTTTTTAAATGCTGCAATTGTACCAGCCTCCACCACTTCTGGCAACACATTCCATACACACACCACTCTCTGCGTGAAAAGGTTACCCCTTAGGTCCTTTTTATATCTGTTCTTGCTCACTCTAAACCTATGCCCTCTAGTTCTGGACTCCCCCAGCCCAGGGAAAAGACTTTGTCTATTTATCCTCTCCATGCCCCTCATGATTTTATAAACCTCAGTCTCCGACGCTCCAGATAAAACAGCCCTAGCCTATTCGGCCTCTCCCTATAGCTCAAATCATCCAACCCTGGCAACATCCTTGTAAAACTTTTCTGAACCCTTTCAAGTTTCACAGCATTCTTCCAATAGGAAGGAGACCAGAATTGCACACAGTATTCCAAAAGTGGACTAACCAATGTTCTGTACAGCCACAAAATAACTTCCCAACTCCCTCAATGCTCTGACCAATACATGAAAGCATACCAAATGCTTTCTTCACTATCCTATTTACCTGCGACTCTACTTTCAAGGAACTACGAACGTGCAATCCAAGCTCTCTTTGTTCAGCAACACTCCCCACGACTTTACCATTAAGTGGATAAGTCCTGCTCTAATTGGCTTTTCCAAAATGCAACACCTCACAATTATCTAAATTAAAATCCATGTGCCACTCCTCAGTCCATTGACCCATCTGATCAAGATCTTGTTGTACTCTGAGGTAACCTTTTCCATTGTCCACTACACCTTGGTGTCATCTGCAAACTTATTAACTATATCTCCTATTTTCACATCCAAATCATTTATATAAATGACGAGAAGTAGTGAACCTAGCACCGATCCTTGTGGCACTCCGCTGGTCACAGGCCTCCAGTCAGAAAAGCAACCCTCCACTATCACCCTCTGTCTTTTACCTTCAAACCAGTTCTGTATCCAAATGGCTTGTTCTCCCTTTATTCCATGAAATCTAACCTGGCTAACTAACGTCCTATGAGGAACCTTGTCAAATGCCTTCTTGAAGTCCATATAGATCACTTCCACCTCTCTGCCCTTATCAATCCTCTGTGTTACTTCTTCAAAAAACTTAATCAAGTTTGTGAGACATGATTTCCCAAGCACAAAGCCATGCTGATTCTTCCTAATCAGTCCTTGTCTTTCCAAATGCATGATAATCCTGTCCCTCAGGATTCCCTCCAACAACTGGCCCACCACCGATGTCAAGCTCACCAGTCTATAGTTCCCTGACTTTTCCTTACCATTTTTCTTAAATTGTGGTATTAGAAGATTAGCCAACCTTCAGTCTTGCCGCACTGCACCTGTAACTACCAGTTATACAAATTGTCACATTAGCTACCCTAATATTAAAAAGAGGTTGACAAGTGTTATTTTTTTAAAAATTGACACCGAGACACAGGGCGTAATATCAGCCTAAAGAGAGGGGTGTTTAGGAAGGGAATGTCAGAGTTTCGAATGAAGGAAACTGGAAGCATGGCTGCTGGTGGTTGAGCAATTTAAAATGTGGGATACAGGGCAGGGTGTATGAAAGATACCAAGAAGGAGAGGGAGAATTTGATAAATTACTTGAAATTACCATATCCAACAATGGAAATCGAACAATTTCCATGGTATATTATAGAATGTTTAAAGCAGGACACTTGGAAAACAGTGACAAGATCAGACGGCATGGTTAAGGAAATCATGCTTGACAACCTACTGAAATTCTTTTGAGGATGTAACTAGTGGAGATGAGAGGGAGCCAGTGAATGTAGTTTGTTTGGACTTTCAGAAAGCTTTCAATAAGGTCCCACCTAAGAGATTAGCAGGTACAATTTAAAGCACTTGGGATTAGGTTAAGGTACTGACATGGAGAGAGAACCGGTAGGCTGACAGGAAATAAACTGTCGGAATAAACTGGTCTTTTTCCGAATGGTAGGCAGTGATTAGTGAGGTGTTGCAGGTATCAGTGCTTGGACACTAGCTATCCACAATATATGTTAATGATGTAGAATAAAGGTGTTGTCTCAGAGCTTGCAGATGACACAAAGCTGGATGGCAGGATGAACTATAAAGAGGATGCAGAGATGCTTCAGAGATTTGGACACACTTAATAGAGGGCAAATGTCTGGCAGATGCAATATAACGTGGATAAATGTGAAGTTATCCACTTTGATAGCAGAAGCAGGAAGGCAGATTATTACCTGAACGGTGATAGATTGGGAAAGGGGGAGGTGTAATGAGTCCTGAGATTGTCATGCACGAAGCATGCAGGTGCAACAGGTGTTGAAGAAAGTGAACGGTATCAAAAACAAAAGGGCCGGAGAAGCTCAACAGGTCTGGCAGCAGTTATGGAGAGAAACTAGAGTTAATGTTCAGGTCCAGTGACCCTTCTTCAGAATTGGTCATAGCTAGGAAAAGGTGATAATGGGAGTTGGGAGTGAAAAAGGGATTTTCTTATGAGGAGAAGTTAAGTAGACTGCACTAGAACTTAGACATTTGAGATGAGACCTATTGAATCGTATAAGATTTCTGAGGCTTGGCATGATAGCTGCAGAGGAATTGTTTTCCCTTTATGGAAGAATCTAAGAACAGAGGACACGATCCCTGTAATAGTTACTCATTTAAGGCAGAGGCAATTCATTTCCACAGGGGGCTTTTGAGGTAAGATCATTAAGTATATTCAAGGCTGAGTTATGACAAGTTTTAACTGGTATGGGAATCAAAGGTTATGGGATCAGCCACATTGTTGTGGTTCTGGAGTTAGATTAGATTAGATTACATTACATTACATTACAGTGTGGAACAGGCATTTCGGCCCAACAAGTCCACACCGACCCGCCGAAGCGCAACCCACCCATACCCCTATATTTACCCATTACCTAACACTACGGGCAATTTATCATGGTCAATTCACCTAACCTGCACATCTTTGGATTGTGGGAGGAAACCGGAGCACCTGGAGGAAACCCACGCTGACAGGGGGAGAATGTGCAAACTCCACACAGTCAGTCGCCTGAGGCGGGAATTGAAGCGGGGTCTCAGGCGCTGTGAGGCAGCAGTGCTAACCACTGTGCCACTGTGCCACCGTGCCGCCCACATGCAGGCCTGACCAGTAAGGATAGTAAATTTCTTTCCCTAAGGACATTAGTAAACCAGATGGAGTTTTCCTGATAATAAGCAATTGGAATGGTCACCATTAGACAGAAAGTTCAGGTAAAACTGGGCAGGGACTAGAAGAGGAGGTGGTGTCACAACATTGGACAAGGAATCAATTACTGCAATAATGAGGTCTGATATTTTCAAAGGTTCCTCAATTGAGGCTCTATGTGTAGATCGGCATTGCTACTCAGGGATAGGATCACAGCTGCAGAAAGGGAGGTCATCAAGGAGAGTTTGTCTATAGAGTCAATATGGGTGGAAGTCAAAAACAGGAAAAGAACAATCACTTTATTGGGAGTTTTCTACATACATCCCATTAGCAATGGAGACACGAAGGAGCAGATTAGGAGGCAGATTTTGGAAAGGTGCAGAGGGAACAGGGTTGTTGTCATGGGTGATTTTAACTTTCCTAATATGATTGGAAACTCCTTAGTTCAAATAGTTTGGATGTAGCAGTTTTAGTCATGTGTGTCCAGGAACAATTCCTGACTCAATATGTAGACAAGCTGACGAGAGGAGAGGCCATATTGGATATGGCACTTGACAACAAAGCAGGCCAGGTGTCAGATCTCTCAGTGGGAGTCCATTTCGGTGATAGTGATCACAATTCCCTGACCTTTACTATACTCATGGAGAGGGATAGGAGCAGACGGTATGGGAACATATTTAATTGGGGGAGGGAGAATTACTATGCTTTTAGGCAGGAACTGGGGTGCCTAAATTGGAAACAGATGTTCTCAGGGAAATGCATGACAGCAATGTGAAAATTGTTTAGGAACACTTGCTGATAGTGCTGGACAGGTTTGTCCCACTGAGGCAAGGAAGATGGTAGGATGAAAGAAGGGATGTGGAATATCTAGTCAAGAAGAAGAAGGAAGCTTACTTAAGGTTAAGGAGGCATGGATCAGACCGGGCTATAGAGGGTTACAAGGTAGCCAGGAAGAAACTGAAAAATGGACTTAGGAGAGCTAGAAGGGGACATGAGAAAGCTTTAGCAGGTAGGATTAAGGAAAATGCTAAGGCATTCTACACTTGTGTGAGGAATAACAGGATGGCCAGAGGGAGGGTAGGGCCAATCAGGGATAGTGGAGAGAACTTGCACCTGGAGTGAGAGGAGGTAGGGGAGATCCTTAATGAATACTTTGCTTCAATATTCACTACTGAAAGGGACCTTGGTGTTTCTGAGGACAGTGTGAAACAGACTGATATGTTTGAACAGGTTGATGTTAAGAAGAAGGATGTGTTGGAAATTTTGAAGAGCATAAGGAGAGATAAATCCCCTGGGCCAGATGGGATATACCCAAGGTTACTACAGGAAGTGAGGGAAGAGATAGCTGCACCTTTGCCAATGATCTTTGCATCTTCACTGTCCACTGGAGAAGTGCCAGATGATTGGAGGGTGGTAAACGTTATTCTCTTGTTCAAGAAAGAAAATAGGGATAATCCTGGGAATTACAGACCAGTCAGTCTAATGTCTGTGGTAGGCAAATTATTGGAGAGGATTCTGAGACAGAAGATTTGTGATTACTTAGAAAACCATAGTTTGATTAGAAACAGTCAGCATGGCTTTGTGAGGGGCAGGTCATGCCTCACAAGCTTTATTGAATTATTTGAGGATGTGACGAAACACTGTTGAAGGTAGAGCAGTGGATGTGGCGTATGTGCATATTAGCAGGGCTTTTGATAAGGTTCCCCATGGTAGGCTCATTCAGAAAGTAAGGAGGCAAGGGATACAGGGAAATCTGGCTGTCTGGATACAGAATTGGCTGGCCCATAGAAGACAGAGGGTGATAGTTGATGGAAAGGGTTCAATCTGGAGCTCAATGGCCAGTGGTGTTCCATAGGGATTGGTTCTGGAACCTCTGGTCTTGGTGATTTTTATAAAAGACTTGGATGAGGAAGTAGAAGGATGGGTTAGTAGGTTTGACAATTACAAGAAAGTTAGTGAACTGATAGATTGTATGGAGAGCTGTTGTCAGGTACAACGAGACATTGACTGGATGCAAAATTCAGCTGAGAAGTGGCAGATGGAGTTCAACCTGGAAAAGTATGAAATGATTCACTTTGGAAGGTTGAACTTGAATACAGAATACAGAGTTAAAGGCAGGATTCTTGTCAGTGTGGAGGAACTGAGAGATCTTGGGGTCCCATGTCCATAGATCCCTTAAAGATACCACCCAAGTTGAAAGGATTGTTAAGAAGGCACATAGTGTGTTGGCTTTCATTAGAAGGGGGATTTAGTTTAAGAGCTGCGAGGTTATGCTGCAGCTCTAAAGAGCCCTGGTTAGACCACACTTGGAATATTGTGTTTAGTTCTGGTTGCCTCATTATTGGAAGGATGTGAAAGCTTTAGAGAGGGGTCAGGAGAGATTTACCAGGATGCTGCCTGGACTGGAAGATACGTCTTATGAAGAAAGGTTGAGGGAGCTAGATCTTTTCTCATTGGAGAGAAGAAGGATGATTGTGTCCGCAATTTGTTTACTGATAGGAGGCAGGCAGTGATGACCGAAAGTTATTTTCTTGCCTAGAGGTCCCAATGATATTTCACTGGGTTTGACACTGAGTTCTTTGTTGTTTATTGTGTACGTTAATGGACATTAATCTGGAATGTCTGATGAGTAAATTCATAGATCACACAAAATTGGACTTGACCAGAGAAGAGGATAACTGCTCACGTATGGATGCTGAGACTTCCATGAATAACCAACTGAGTTTGGTTTGTTGTGTTGTGCTGTTTTCCCAATATTGCCATTGCTAACTCATTCTGAACAAGTCTTACCTATTTTTCACAACTGTTTCCCTCTTATGCAGGCACTACTGTGAACCTGCAACGTGGAGCAAGTAAGAAGCCAATGTCATCCACACTTAGCTCAACCATCTAAAGAGGAAACCACTCAATCCTCTGAGGATGCAACATCAAGGTTTTCACTTGAACCCTCCACCAGCTCAGAGATGTTTACCTTGGTGGGTTCTCCATCTGTATAGATTTGGGAGCACAGTCTGGTGATCACATCAGTGACACATCTCTACAGCTGGTTAAGGAAGAAATGCCCCTGTTCCTAGTACTGCTAGAGACCAGGTACCTGCCCTGCACTGTACAAAAGACAACCCCATAGTCTCGGCTATACGTGCCTTCGTCAAAGCACACAGAAATACTCAGCAAACAGCAGGCAGATTTATCAGAGGCAGTTGGTAAACTGGATTGAAGGATGGAGGAGTCCACCAACATTATCAGTCCAGTTCTGTCTCTGACACACATGCTTTGACTGCCTCCATGGTCAGTTTGGTAACTTCCATGTAGACACAGCTCCAGCACATTCAATACCTGCCAGATATGCTCACAGATCTGCACTGTATGGCTGTAGTAATTGATGCTCAACACCAGTGGCAAAGCAAGAGGTGGTTGACAGATCTTGACCTTAATCCAAGTGTCCCTTCATCTCAGGGTGACAAACTGCTGTCAGTATGCACCCACATGGAAGGGAAGCCACCATAGCACCCCTCTAATAGGATAGTGCAACTGGATATAGCACCAGAAAAGCAAACAGCGAGCTGTGGCCTGGGGTAACCATTCTGACTTTCATGACAAGAATTGGTACTGTCCTGTTTCTCAGGAAAGGAGAGGAGAATAAGGAGCTGCTTCGAAATGAGGTAAGATTAGCTATTAATGAGATGTGAATATTAGGGAGTAAGGTAGTCACAACTCATTGGCACAATTCAGAAATTCAAGGGGAAAATTGAAATTTATTTTCTCAAAGTTGGGAATCTGGTTCTTTTCATTCACCAGTGTTCTCGTCATTGCCAATACTTTTCAAAGGTTGGGAAAATTACACACACCATTTTCAACATGTTAAATTGCATTTAATTTGCAGAGGTGGACATCAAGATCAAAATTATTATGCAGCACATTTCCTTTTGCTGTCATAATGTGGTGATTGAATTGAGTTTCCAACTTCTAAATACTAAATAATTTATGTACAAGCTCTGTCCACTATGTGATGAAACATGATCTTGCAGATTCAATTTTGAAGGCTATAAGTTTATTGTTTGCCTTTCTTTTTATTGTCCTAGAGTATAATCCCATGATTTATGAGAATTTTATCTGAAGATGAAATGAAACTTCTCGGTGGAGTTTGAATTCCAGTCAGCACTCAGGTATTAAAGGTGCTAGAAGTGAATTAGATCTTGTGTGAATATTTTATTGAAAATAAGCTAATTGTTTAGCACATTGATGCCAAACACTGAAATAAACTAGTTTCTTACATTTCCAAGTACAAATAATTTTTTTTGACAATAAAAAGCAAAATATTGCAGATGCTGGAAATCTGAAATAAAGATGCTAGAGAAACCAATATGTCTGGCATCAGGATGGCACAGTGGCTCAGTGGTTAGCACTGCTGTCTCACAGTGCCAGATACCCAGGGTTGATTCCCACCTCAGACAAAGTTGAAGTCAGATGCTAGAAAAGCACAGCAGGTCAGGCAGCATCTGAGGTGCAGGAGAATCGATGTTTCGGGCAAAAGCCGTTCATCAGGAAATCTATATGGACTTCAGTAAGGTGTTTGACAAGGTTCCACATGGAAGACTGATTAGCAAGTTTAGGTCACATGGATTACAGAGAGAACTATCCATTTGGATACAGAACTGACTTGAAGGTAAGAGATAGAGGGTGATGGTGGAGGGTTGTTTTTCAGACATGAAGTGGTGTGCCACAAGGATCGACGCTGAGTCCAATGGTTTTCATCATTTATATAAATAATTTGGATGTGAACAAAGGAGGTGTAGTTAATAAGTTTGCAGTTGACACAAAAGCTGGTGACACAGTGTACAGCGAAGAAGTTTCCTCAGAGTTCAACAAGATCTTGATCAGGTGGGCCAATTGGCCAAGGAGTGGCAGATGGAGTTTAATTTAGATAAATGTGAGGTACTGCATTTTGGAAAGGAAAATTAGGGCAAGACTTACACACTTAATGGTAAGGTCCTGGGGAGTGTTGCTGAACAAAGAGACCTTGGAGTGCAGGTTCATAATTTTTTGTAAGTGGACTCGCAGATTGGATAGTGAAGACAATATTTGGTTTGTTTGCTTTAATTGATCAGTGCATTGCAGCTGTACAGGACATTGGTGAGGTCACGTTTGGTGTATAATGGTTAATTCTGGTCTTGCTGCTATAAGATGACTGTTATGAAACTTGAAAGGGTTAAGAAAAGATTTATAAGGATATTGCCAGGGTTGTTGCGTTTGAGCTATAGGGAGAGGCTGAATAGGCTGGAGCTGTTTTTCTTGTAGCATCAGAGGCTGAGGGGTGATCTTATAGAGGCATGAGGGGCATAGATGGAGTGAATAACTAAGATCTATTCCCAAGTGTGGGGGAGTCCAGAACCAGAGGCCATGGATTTAAGGTGAAAGGGGAAAGATTTAAAAGGGACCTAGCGGGCAACTTTTTCACACAGACAGTGGTTTCTATCTGGAATGAGCTTCCAGAAGAAGTGGTGAAGGCTGGTATAAAAACAACATTTAAAAGGCGTCTGGATAGGTATATGAATAGGAAAGGTTTAGGGGGATATGGGCCAAATACTGGCAAATGGGACTAGATTAATTTAGGATAAGTGGTCGGCATGGACAAGTTGGACTGAAGAGTCTGTTTCTGTGCTGTACACCTCTATGACTTCCATGCAGTTCTCAGTGAGTTCTTCTGCAGTCCCAGACAGCATTTATCCCTCAACCCATATCAATGAAGCAGATTATTTGATCATTGATTTCATTTTGTGGAATCCTGTTATGTGAAAGTTGACTGATATGTTTCCCTGCAGGGCAGTACTGTTTGCAATCTAAAAGTTATATATCACTTCATTGGCAATGGACCAAGATCGTTCACTTCCAACTTTCCAGTATCATCTGGCTCCAAAATGCCAGCATCACTCAGCTCTGAAATATTCCCCTATGCATATTTCTTCTAGATTTGATTATTCTAACACTCCTGTTTGACCTAATAAACTCTACTCTCAATAAAATTGAGTTTATCCAAAGTGCTGCAGTTCGTGCCCTAATTCATTGTTAGTTTCATTCCATATAAAACTTGCAAGCACTTCGTTTCTTTTCAATCTTATGTTTTATACATGCTTCCTTAGATTCAGAGATCTGGCACTTGGATGTTCTTGCTTTTCACTCTCACTGGAAACAGACAGTCTGTGTACTCAGGCTGTTTCATTCACCGTAATTGGAATAGGGCATGAGCTGGTTTTGATAGAAAACTACAAACCAGCTTTCCAGGTATTATTGCAGGTGTACATTCAGCAGAAAAATCATTTAAAAGTCAAGGAAATACTATAGATTAAAAGGACCTTTCTGATTAAAAGCTTTTAAATAAAAAAATCCAAAGGGTGTCAATCATAGTGTAATACCCGAGTCATAATTTTCAAATTGATTTGGAAGGTGACCTGGTGATATTGCACATTAGTGTAGTAATAGATCTGATGTCCAGCACAGAGCAACCAGATGCCATTGTTCCTCACTCAGTGTGGTGTATTAATGAGTGAAAATGGCAGATTGAGTCAATGCTAGCTTTATGAGGTTAAGTGTTCTGGCTATCACAACATTCAAACACATGAGTTCCTGATATTAGTTGAGCAAACACTAAAAGGAATTGGCAATGGATATGATAAATCATTTCATTTGTAGACCAGCAGTTTATCCCAAAAATGATGGGCATAAAGAGGACCCCTAAAAAATAGAATGTACAGTACACACCTGTTATTCAGGAGTTTCGGCTACCTATTGTTTTATTTTCATGTTCGTGTTCAGGAAAGAATGATCATATTTTCACATACTGAATGTATTCTGCACCTTAATCTCTAAGAGACAAAGTGTACATCAAACTAATGGGAATTTGGCCAGACGTTTACTGCTCACAAGAAATTAGAAGAAATATAATTTGGCCAAATGTCACCCAATCAACCTCTTTCTTTTCAGCAAAGTGAGTCATCAGTAGTACCATTGATTGCTACCCATTAACAAATAACCTACTCACTGATGCTCAGTCCCAGTTTTGTGAAAGCCTCTTCACTATCTTGATCCAATTATACTTGAAGTTCTAAATGTCAGGGAAGAAATAGAAGTAGTTGCCCTTATGATTAAGGCATAATTCAACTAAATAGAGCACCAAGGAGATCAAATGTTATTCAGTTTAGTCAGAATTGAAGGGAAAGACCATTAATGGTCAGAATCATCCTGAACACAAAATTGAGGTAGTCTTTGTTTTACAGGCAAAGCATTACAGTCCTAAGATGCAAGTGCAGTAATTCACCACAAAAAGCTCGAAGCAAAAATATTCAACAAGTTTAATATAAGGGCAAGTGTCAGACTAGCAAAGGATGATTCAAAATTATTGGAAATGTTCTTGTTTTATCTGGTTTAGTTGCAGGGAATTGTGTTAAAAACAAGCTGATTTACAGGAAAGCCTGCTTAAAGAAATATGCTGCCTGGTTGATTGCTCTCATTTCTGAAAAGAAAACTCTTCTCTTGTGCCATTTGCTCTTTTGAAAGAGTGATTGAAGAAATATCGCAAGGTTGTATTTTCTGATCAAGCCAACTGTAAAACTTTAAAGACAAATGTGCGTGATTTGTACCTTGACCACACCAGCCAGAATAAATGGCATCTGATCTCAGAACATTCTGTGTTTTGTCCTTTTGCCTTTAAGAATTACTCATTGCCAAAGTGTCTTTTCTTTTTCAGAAAGCCAATCTCCACAGTAAATTTGTTTGTATTTTTCTTTCCATGAAGAGAATCCATGTGTGTTTCTCCATGTATTTTGGGGTTACTTAGAGGAATAAGCAGAGAGAGTGTGGTGCTGGAAAAGCACTGCAGGTCAGGTAGCAGCCGAGGAGCAGAACAATCGATGTTTCGGGTATAAGCCCTTCATCAGGAATGATGAAGGGCTTATGCATTCCTGATGAAGGGCTTATGCCCAAAACGTTGATTCTCCTGCTCCTCAGATGCTGCCTGACCTGCTGTCCTTTTCCAGCACCACTCTCTCAACTCTGATCTCCAGCATCTGCAGTCCTCACTTTTTACTATATGGAGGAATACGTGTTTATACTTCTACAATACTGACTGTATATTAATATTACTGCATCTTTATTGAATAAATTTTATGTTGATTTTAAACTAATAATAATGTTTGTTATGAAACCAGGTTGATTGATCCTGTTGTTTAAAACTTGATAGAGATAAGCGCTCCACAAATCAACAAAAATTCTAGTGTGCAGAGCAGCTGTTGTTATCATACTCTTGTATTACAGTGATACCCAGACTGTATTTTGGTGACATGCAACATTACTATGGGTGTACCGATACCAGAGGGATTCTGGCGACTTAATTAGGTAGCTCACCACAATCTTCTCAATTAGGGATGGGCAACAAATGACAGGCTTCTCAACAATGCTAACAGGCAAGAAGGGGTAAGATTAAGAAGCCTTGGATGACGAGAACAGAGAAGCTTCTCGTCAAAAGGAAGAAGGCAGCTTACGTAAGGTGGAGGAAGCAAGGATCGAGCACAGCTTTAGAGAATTACAGACTTACTAGAAAGGAGCTCAGAAATAGACTGAGGAGAACCAGGAAGGTGCACGAGAAAGGCTTGGCAGGAGGGATTAGGGAGAACCCAAAGGCATTTTACTCATACATGAGGAGTAAGAGAATGATCAGGGAGAAGGTAGGGCTGGTCAGGTATAGCGTAGGGAACCTATGTGTGGAGTCTGAGCAGATAGGGGAAGCCCTAAATGAGTTTTTTTGCTTTAGTTTTCACTAAGGAAAGGGACCTTGTTGTGAATGAGAACTTTGAGGAGCTGGGAAACAGACTTGACCAGGTCAAGATTGATGAAGTTGATGTGCTGGGAATTTTGGCAAACATTAAGATTGATAAGTCCCCAGGGCCAGAACAGATTTATCCTAGACTACTCCGGGAAGTGAAAAAGGAGGTTGCTAAGCTGCTGACGAAGATCTTTGCTTCCTCACTCTCCACGGGAGTCATACCGGAAGATTGGAGGGAGGTGAATATTATTCCTCTTTTCAAGTAGGGGAATAGGGAAATCCCTGGCAGTTACAGACCAGTCAGTCTTACGTCTGTGATCAGCAAAGTTTTGGAAAGAATTTTGAGGGACAGGATTTATGACTATTTGGAAAAGTATAGCATGATTAAAGGTAGTCAGCATGGCTATGTGAGGGGCAGATCATGCCTCACAAATTTTATTGAGTTCTTTTAGGAGGTGACGAGACAGGTTGACGAAGGTTGAGCAGTGGATGTGGTGTATATGGACTTCAGAAAGGCATTTAATAAGGTTCCCCATGGTAGGCTCATTCATAAAGTCAGGAGGTATGCGTTACAGGGAGATTTGGCTGTCTGGATTCAGAATTGGTTGGCTGATAGAAGGCAGAGAGTGGTTGCAGATGGAAAGTATTCTGCCTGGAGGTCAGTGGTGAGTGGTGTCCCGCAGGGCTCTTATCTTGGGCCTCTGCTCTTTGTAGTCTTTATAAATGACTTCGATGAGGAGGTTGAGGGGTAGGTTAGTAAATTTGCCGATAACAAAGGTTGGAGGTGCCGTTGGTAGTATCAAGGGCTATTGCAGGCTGCAACGCAACATAGACAGGATGCAGAGCTGGGCGGAGAAATTGCAGATGGAGTTCAGCCTGGATGCGAAGTGATGCAATTTGGAAGGTCGAACTTGAATGCTGAATATAGGATTAAAGACAGGATCCTTCGCAGTGTGGAGGAATAGAGGGATCTTGGTATTCAAGTGCAAAGTTGCCACCCAAGTGGATAGGACTATTAAGAAAGCATATGGTGTTTTGGCTTTTATTAACAGGGGAATCGAGTTTAAGAGCTGTGAGGTTTTGCTGCAGCTCTACATGACCCTGGTGAGACCACACTTGAAATATTGTGTCCAGTTCTGGTCGCCCTATTATAGGAAAGATACGGAGGCTTTGGAGAGGGTACAAAGAAGGTTTACCAGGATGCTGCCTGGACTGGTCGGCGTGTCTTACGAAGAGAGATTGCTAAGCTCAGACTTTTCTCTCTGGAGAGAAGGAGGAAGAGAGGAGACCCGATCGAGGTATACAAGGTAATGAGGGGCATGGATAGAATCAATAGCCAGAGACCTTTCCTCAGGGCAGGATTGACTGGCATGAGGGGTCATAGTTTTAAGATATTAGTAGGAAATGTCAGAGGTAGGTTCTTTATGCAGGGAGTTGTGAATGTATGGAATGCGGTGGTGGTGGAAACAGAGTCACTGGGGACATTTAAGCAACTGCTGGACATGCCATGAACAGCAGTGAACTGAGGTATGCGTAGGTTAGGTTATTTTATTTTAGATTAGGAATAATCCTTGGCACAACATCACAGGCCAAAGGGCTTCTTGTGAGCTGTACTTTTCTATGTTCTATATTCATGGAATTTTTTAAAAAGTAACTATACTTCAGAGGCTGCTGTGACACACTTGTGACAATTCTTAAAGCATACAAGCTTAATTCCAAGCTTTTCACATAGAGGAAAGAAATAGAAAGGAAATAGCTTGGATTTATCTCATCTTCTCCCCTTTCAGAAAGCTCTTCAGTGTTAATTTTCAATGTAAAACTATAAATGAGATTAGTTTTAATTATTCTGTATAACAGGTCACATTGTCTTCTGAAATAGATTCAGGCCTCAGCCTGTTACATACGTCTGGCACAGTTATCCTTGTTACCTCTCACAGACCATAACATTTCCCATAAAACATTCCTTTTATTGTTTGCTTATTGTCCTTCTCCTGTTGATTGTTTTCCATCTTTCTCAATTAAACTATGGCAAATGTCTTTTCCTTCTGTCACCTCTGTTGGCCTAATCTTCACTTTTATTTTTCAAAACTTTTCATTGTAGACTTAAATCTTTTATTTCTAGTGTTTATGTCATTCTGCTTGCTTCCTCCCAGCAGCACTTGCTGCCCTCTGTCTCCCATTCAGCTATGCTCATATCTGGCTCACTCTGGCCACTAGATGGAGTTTTATTAGCACCAAAAGCTTTGGATTCCCATACCCACTAACAGCACAACTGAAATATGTTGAAAGAAATGTTCTTTGTTCAGCCTTTCAATGGCCTGACTCTTGAGAGTTATGTTATTTAAGCTGCCGTGACATGTCATTTGTAAACATTTCAATGGACTTTTCAATTGCGTTTATATCCCTGTTCAGTTGTAATTACAATTGTAATTGAAGCCTGTAATTGGTATTGTTTCCTAAATAGAACACATATCATAGTTACATATGCCCTATCACAAGACCATATAGTCCTGTGCAATTCACCTGTAAGAAACACTTTTACTTGTAGTTCCAGGCTATTGCTGATGAATTGCATCACAACAAAGATTTGTATAATCCTTGCCATTTTTCTCACATCTGATGTAACAAGAACAATGGCCTGGGCTTGGGTGTGCAATGCACAATTTCAAAGTTTTCAGCTAACATGAAAAAGCAGTAAAGTGGAACACTTTGAAAGAGCAGTTTGGCAACACGGCTTCCGTCTGTGTTGTATCATCTATGATTCTTTGATAACTAATATCCAAAATTGCAACTTAAATAAAATCAGGAAACTCTGAGAATTATATTTGTGATTTATTGTAGATGTTCAAAATAAGTGACCAATGTTTTTATGGTATTGCATTAATGTTTTTTGTTGCTCTTGTAATCTTTTCAAATTTTTATTTCTCAATATTTCACAGAATATAAATTTGTTTTTATCACTGGATCAGTGCTGAGGAATGGCAACATCCTCTGGCACCTTATTCAAGTATGGACATTCATGTAAATACCTGAAATGCCCCAACTGGCCTTATTGTAGGGATATCAATGTTTAATAAAGTTTTTAATTTAGTCATTTGGCTTAATCCAGCAATTGTGGTCAAAGAAAGATATTTTTTTGTTTTAAGTGAGAATAGCCATATGACTGAGATCAAAAGTATCATCGTGGGTTTATGGTTTTAATACTCCTGGAAGAGATCCATTTTTATGACTTAAATCCAGGTCAAATGTTCCTGAAGAAGCTTTGAAGTCATCAGCTTCAGAATAAAATTGGCTTAGACTTATCCTAAGCAACTAAAGGAGGAAGTTACTTTCTTTTTAAAGTATATGGTGCAGAAATATCCATATATATATATATATATATATAAAACTTTGCAGTTATTTTTACCTTCACTATGTATCAATCTATGTATTGTGTTGTATCTAATAAGTGCATTTGGTTACCTTTGTTTTAAACATACTACAGGTAGCTCTCCTGTAACACGGTAGTTGTATTCCTGTGTGATGCCATGTTGTAGAAAACACCAATGAACACAGTCTGCCGATTTCTCAGCAACAAACCCAAACAAGCAGACAAAACACGTCCAGAAACCATAGCCACTCTCCCCCTAACATTAAGGACATCTCAGAAATGACTGCCAGACTACTCAGACCCCTTAGCATCATGGTAGCCCACAAACCCACCAACACACTAAAACAGCAGCTTATGAAATTGAAAGACCCTATGCAGACAACAAGCAAAACGAATGTCATTTACAAAATATCATGCAAGAACTGTAAAGAATATAACATTGGACAAACAGGCAGAAAACTAGCCACCAGGATACATGAACATCAACTAGCCACAAAATGACATGACCCTCTTTCACTAGTATCCTTACATTCAGATAAGGAAGGACACCACTTTGACTGGGACAACACATCCATCCTAGGACAAGCCAAACAGGGACATGCACGAGAATTCCTTGAAGCATGGCATTCCAACCGCAACTCGATCAACAAACACATCGAGTTAGACCCCATCTACCACCCCATGAGAAAAAGAACAGAAAATAACATCACAACAGGAAATGACATCACCACAGAAAATGACATCACCAACCCAAAGAAACCCAAACAAATAAATAGAAAGCAGGAATTATCAGCAGTGCTTCGCCCGGAGGCCCACTGAAGATGTTACCTTGTATGGTGACAAAACGTCTGGAAGTGAACCTTCCAGCTCAGCGAGCAAACCTGCATCCGGGGATGGAATTGCGTAACAGCGAATGAGAGTTCGCTTTATTAAAAAAAGGTCTTCAATTCACAAATTGCATAACAACCAAATCGCGTTTAGTAAATGCTTATTTTAGGAGAACTACCTATAGTTATGTACTGATATTTATACAGATTCGACTCCCTATGACAAGCAGAATCAGAAAAACAAAATTAAAGGCATTCTATCAGAACCTGTTGCAAAATGGTTGATGATTTTATTACACAAATTAGGGTTTAATTTAATTCCAATTATAGAGATGAGTCGACTAACATTGACAATTTAATATCCTAAGGAGATTTGACATTTGGGAAGGAGAGGCAAAAAGGAATAGGAGGAGGGATAGCACTCTTCATAAGGGACAAGATTTTAGGAAAGGTTTTAGATTGAGGATCAAAATGTACAATCAGTTTCAGTGGAGCTAAGAAACAGCTTGGGGAAGTTGTTTATAAAGTAACAAACTGCAGTTGTAATTTTGGGTATAGTTTAAATCAGGAAATTAGAGGTGCATGTGGGTAATATAGTAATAATGGGGAACTTCAATTTCCACATAGACAATGTAAACGAAATGAAAAAGCTGTGGAGGATGCATTCCTGGTGTACAAGCTGGGCACATTGAGAAGGCAATTAGGATTTCCTGTTTATTGGTGTGTTGTTGTGTAATGAGAAAAGACTAATAAATAACTTTTGGGAAATAGCAACCATGTTTTAATGTGATAGAATTCATTCTGAAATGAGGAGGGTGTTAAACCTGAAGGAAGGAAATTGGGAAGATATAGGGGGAAATTTGGCTATGGTGGATTGGGAAAGTAATCTAAAAGATTTAATAGCAGACATCCAGTGCCTAGTACTAAAAGAAATAATACATTGTAGCCACATATACATTTCTTTAAACACAAACCCCAAAAGTGAAATGTTAATTAGCCATAATTAACAAAAGAAGCTAAAGGTTGCATTAGATCAAAAAAGTGATTTACTATGATGCCAGCTAAACTGTAATCTGAGAATTGGGAACAATTTAGAATCTACTAAAGGAGAACTAAAACCCTGGTTAAGAAAGGGAAAAACCAGTATGAATGCAAGCCAATGGAAAACACAAATGTGTAAAAATGTCTTTCGGAATAAAACAAATAAAAATGAGCTCGAACAAAGGTGAAGCCCAATACAGGTGACAATACAAAAAATTATACTGGGGAATATGGAAATGGCAGAGAAAATATACAGTTATTCTGTATTCACAAACAAAAACAGAAATTGCTGGCAGGTCTTCAGGCTGCTCAGCACGTCTGGCAGCATCTGTCATAACAAAGCACGGTTCTAAAGAACACTTACTGGCTTTAAACATTCATTATGCTTTCTATTCACTGATGCTACCAGACCTACTGAATTTCTCCAACAATTTTTTTTTTGCTTTCGATCTCCAGCATCTGCAGTTATTTATTTTATTTGTTACTCTGAGTTAGTCTTTAAACAACAAGTCATTAAAAATTAATCAGAAATATTCAGCAACCAAGGGATCTGTGAAACTAGGAACTGAAACAAATTATTTTTAGTATAGAGGCAGTACTTGAAAAATTAACTGGATTCAATGTTGATAAGTCCCTGATCAGATTTTGTTTTTTCTCCAGTGCTGAAGGAAGTTACAATTAGTCGTAGAGTCATACAGCATAGAAACTAATTCCTTTGGCACATCATTTCTACGCAAACCAACAAATACCAAACAACATTAATCCCATGTACTGACACTTATTGCATACTATGCCCTCGCATTTTAAGTGCTTAACTAGATGATTTTTGAATGTTGCGAGAGTACCTGCCTCCCCCATCCTTTCAGGCAATGCATTCCATATTTCTACCACCCTCTGCGTAAAAAGTATTTCCTCAGATCCCCTCTGAACCATTCACTCCTCACCTTCGACTTACATTCTGTGGTCTCAGGCATGTCTGCCATGGGGAAAATTTTTTTTGATTTATCCTATCTATGCCTCTCATAATTTTGAATATCTCAGTCAGATTCCCCCAACTCAGCCTCTGCTCCATGGAAAACAACGCAGTCTATCTAGCCTCTCCTCTTAACTGACTTTTCATCTCAGACAGCATCGTGGTGAAACTCCTCTGTACCATCTCCAATGCAATCATGTCCTTCCAATAATGTGGCAAATGGAATTGCAAACAGTATTTCATCTGTAGCCTAACCAATATTCTGTAAACTTGCAACAAGACTTTCCTCTCCTGTAGTCCATAATGAGGGCATGTATTCTTCACTGGCCTGTCCACCTCTGCTGACACCTTCAGGGATCTATGGACATGTGCACCAACATATCTTTGTTCCTCAGATTCCCTGGGGAGCTGCCATATATTCTGTAATTCTTTCTAAAATGCATCAGCTAACATTTATCAGGATTAAGTTCCATCTGCCAGTGCTCTACCCAATTTGCCAGAAGGTCAATATCATATTGTAGCCCGAGACCATCTCCTCTTTTGTTATGGACCAGGCCGGACCCCCTCAAATCATTTTGAGGAACTTTGCTAGTGGTTTTAAGCAGGTATCATGTGGATATTCTGGGAGTGATGCAGCTGGCCCAACAAATTAAACAAAACAGTGTTTATTTGCAAGATTACTAAATGTAACGTTAACAAAAGAGAACAGAATACAGAATAACTTAACCTATCCAAAAACCCCACAGAATATCCCAACTTAATGATATTCCTTTGTTCCAACTACTTGCAACTACTTCACCTTTGTTCCAACTACTTGCAACAATCGCTATAAACACACCTTGGCAAAAAAAAGGAAAAATCCAACACAGTTTCTTACAGGAGAGATGTTAGAGAGAGGGAAGATCAGCATGGACCTGCTTCTTTGGGTCCAACAGCTTCTCAACTGACTGACTGCTTTCAGTAACCAGCCAGACTGCTAAAACCTAATCAAACCCACCCAGAGTAAAGCTGAGCTGGGAGAACTGGCCATTGCCCTCTCATTGTACAAATGGTTTTATAAAAAACTTGAATGTCTTTTGCCTGAGGCAGTATCTGTTGGCTATAATCAAACTGGCTCTAAAACCCTTCAAACCTAAACTTTTCAGAATAGCTGCTTTTGCAACATCTCTGAAAAAAGGGTCAAGGACAACATAACCTAGTTAAAGGGACAGCATCATGACACTTCCTCTCTTAAAAAAAAGAACCATCAATATCCAAAGATGGCTTCATTCTAAAATCCTTTAATCTTAAATTGTTAGTACACAACAGCACACATGTACATTACATTGACTCTAATCATGCAAACATGCACAACTACATTTTGTTCCAGTCTGTTTTAAACCTGCCACTGAATGCTTCTGTTTCTCATTCAAGTCTAAATAATGCATTAGCAATCACGTTTTCTCATCCTGCCACATGCACAATGTTCAAATTGAATGGCTGTAAAAGCAAGCTCCATCTAAACAGTCTGGAATTATTGTCCTTGAATTTCTCCACAAACGTCAATGGGTTATGATCAGTGTATGTGATTGTCTCAGATACATTACTGGTAATAAAAACATTGAAATGTTGTAATGCCAACACCAAGTTCAACATCTCCTTCTCAACTGTCAAATATTTTTGCTAATGAATGTGTTCAATTTCCTGGAGAAATTCTCGATAGGTAATTTTATCTTCTCGTCATCTTCCTGTAAGAGTACAGCACCGACAAACACATCACTTGCATCGATAGCCACCTTGAGTGGCTTTGCGTAATTAGGTGTGGCCAATATTAGGCAGCGGTCAACACAGCTTTCAGGCTATTAAATACCTTCTGATAGTTTGCTGTCCACTGAAACTTCTTGCCTTTCTTTAACAATTCAGCGAATTGTGAAAATTTGGTGTGAACTTTTGATAAAATCCACTCAATCCCAGGAACCATAGTACCGCTCTTTTTGTTGATGGTATAGGAAACTCCCCTGTGGGGCCATTTGTCTGTGTCCAATAACATGGCCCAGGAAGGTGAGTTGGGCTTTGGTAAATTCTCTTTTAGCCAGGTTTATCACCAAGCCTGCCTTCCAAAGTTGATCGAGCCATTCTGATAAATGTTGCAATATTTTTCCATGTGTGCCTAAAAATCACCAGGTCATCAATATATACAACACAAATGGGTAATCCAGCAATGACCTTATTGGTTAGTCTCTGAAATGTGGCTGGCGCATTTTTCATACCAAACAGCATTATTTTAAACTGATACAGTTCATTTGGCATTACGAAAGTCGAAATTGTCTACACTCTTTCAGACAAAGGTACCTGCCAGTATCCTTTGAGCAAGTCCAACTTAGAAATATAACTTGCTTCTCCCACCTTTTCAACAGAGTCTTCCAAATACGGAGTCGGATATGTATCAGTCTTTGTAACATCATTGGTTTTGCGATAGTCCGCACATAACCATTGGGTACCATCTGGTCTTGGCACCATTACTGTGGGTGAGCTCTATTCACTGTAACTTAGTTTGATTATGTCATCATGGAGCATGTGTTCAATCTCCTTTTGAACCTGTGCCAACTATGCCTATAAAGATGTTGCTCCCAGTTTATTTCCACATATCTCCCCGTGTGATAGTAATAACTCTTTCAGGTCATTTTGATTTTTCTCTGGAAGGTAAGTCAAGATTTTATCTCAATTTTCGACAACTTCCGAATTGTCCAATTTAATTTGAGGAATGTCTAGTTCAGTATCCTCTGAACTTGGTTCTTCACTCTGCATTGTAACGAATAACACAGTCTCCCTTGGCTTTCCTTCCCTGTCAAAATATCTTTTGAGCATATTCACATGACACACTCTGAGATTTCTTTCTATCTGGAGTCCTTATCAAATAGCTCACCTCATTCAATTTCCTTGATAAGGTCCACAAAACCTTACTTTTGAAAGTTCACCAATCGCTGGAAGTAACATTAACACCTTATCCCTGATAGCAAAACTGCAAGATTTTGATTTCTTGTCCGTTTCCAGTTTCACTGTATGCTGTGATACTTTTAAATGCTATCTCGCCAACTGTCCGCTCTATTTAATCATTCCCTAAACTCTGACACATAGTCCAAATATGTGGACTCTGAATTCTGACTTACCAACATATGACTTGATGAACTTCTGCTCATTTCTCATCTGCCTGAACTTGTGATGGTCTCTATTTTCTCATTAAGACATCATTTCTAAGATAGTAGCGTTCAGGGATACATTCAGATTTTTTTTTCCATGAATTCCTTTTGATACAGTTGCTTTAAATTTTCATCTTTCTGCCTAACTCAGTTAACTTATCTGAGCTAAAGATGTCTGCTTTATTATCTATCTGCTTTTGGTTTGTGTCAACCATTTGATCAAACGGGATCTCTGCTAATTGCACTTCAATTTTCTTATCTGTACTCCTTGATCTCTCCTGTTTCAATGGTGACTTTGTGACTTCATTATCACACAGTTGGGAAACATCCCAGGATATGTGTCCTGCAATAGCTCAGTTGCCTGAGTTTCCACTGGCTTTTCAGCCACAGTAGGCAGCTGCTATATCGTTAGCAAGGACAAAAAATATTCCTGGAGCTGTGGATTTGTCCAGTACTCCTACCATGACTTCTCCACTCTTCATTGGGCACTCTAACCTCACTCTGCATTGTTGAGTGTTTCTTGTCTCACCGTGAATTCCTGTTACTAGGAGCTTTTCTGGCAATACCTTCAGAGGTACATGGAGAAAGTGAGGACTGCAGATGCTGGAGATCAGAGCTGAAAATGTGTTGCTGGAAAAGCGCAGCAGGTCAGGCAGCATCTAAGGAGCAGGAGAATCAACATTTCGATTCTCCTGCTCCTTGGATGCTGCCTGACCTGCTGCGCTTTTCCTTCAGAGGTACATATCTCCTCATCTTTCAACATCAAAGATTAAGAAGATCCTATATCTCTTAATATTGTAACCTATTTACCTGTTGCTCCTTGCCAATGTGAATAAACTTTACCTTCACAGATATATGGTTTAAGAAGATCCCACACTTCTTCCTTAACCAACAGAGGTTGTCCAGCTTGTACATTCTGGTCCAGTTTTCTAGCCTCCACTATGCTTTCTGTTTCCACTCCAACAAAATGCACTGGTTTATCCTATTTTCCTACATCTGGCCTCCCAGTGCTCCTCCTAGCCCATCAACACTGTGATTTCATGTGGCCTATTTTATTGCACTGAAAACACAGGAGCTTTTTAACTTATCTTTCCTCTTCAAGGGTTTCCTTTTTACCCTGTGGTAAGTTATCCTTTTGATCTTCACCAAGATCTACCTTTCCCTTTCCACATGAGGATTTCTCTTTTCCCAATTTCTATCCCTCACAGATTGAAACTGATTTTGGACGCTAAGCTTTGATTTATGGTCTAATTCATAATCATCAGTTACTAATCAGCCACTTCAGTTACCAATCTTGCCATTTTAACTGTCCGCTTTTCCATGTGAGTTTGCATTACTTCAGGAAGTGAATTTTTCAATTCCTCCAAAATAATTGTCTCTTTAAGAGCATCATAGGTTCGTTCTATTTTTTAATGCCCTTATCCACCGATCAAAATTACTTTGTTTGATCCTTTCAATGTAGATTTGACTAGGGTCCCTCCTTAGATTCCTGAAACGTCTGTAGGCTTCTAGCTCAAGCTCATATGCACCTAAAATGGCTTTCTTCACCTCCTCATATGCCCAAGATACCTTCTCTGATAGTGATGCGAATACCTCACTAGTTCTACTTAAACGTATTGGTCACTGGCCACTGCATTTGTTTAGCCACCTTTTCAAATGAGATGAAAACGTATTCCATATTCTTCACATCAAATTTAGGCAATGCTTGACTATACTTAAACAGTTTCTCACTGGGCCTTTGGCTACCTTGGGTTTGCTTATCCTCACTGTCTGAATCACTCAGCTTACCTTCAGCCTTCATCTCCATCCTTTTAAGCTGACTTTCATGTCTAAACACCAGCTTCTGAATTTAAACTCACTCACTTTCTTCCTTTTCCTTTCCTCTCTCTTTCTCTCTCTTCACTTTCTCTTTTCTCTGTGTTTAATCATAATTCAAACAGTTTCATTTCCATTTCTTTTTCCTAGTTTTTGCTTGTAACTCAAGCTGCTTCATTTTCAAAGTTTGTGAGAAGATTTGTAGCTTGTGTGCTCGTTGTTGTGGTTCTGTTCGCCGAGCTGGGAATTTGTGTTGCAGACGTTTCGTCCCCTGTCTAGGTGACATCCTCAGTGCTTGGGAGCCTCCTGTGAAGCACTTCTGTGTTGTTTCCTCCTGCATTTATAGTGATTTGTACCTGCCACTTCCGGTTGTCAGTTCCAGCTACAGCTGGAACTGACAACCGGAAGTGGCAGAGACAAACCACTATAAATGCTGGAGGAAACATCACAGAAGCGCTTCACAGGAGGCTCCCAAGCACTGAGGATGTCACCTAGACAGGGGATGAAACGTCTGCAACACAAATTCCCTGCTTCATTTTCATTTGAATTTTAGACATCTGTGAAGATTCTGATGGCGTTTTCAGCAAATTTAAATGCCAACCTATTGCTGTAATTATCTCTCCTTTCCTCAGGGAAGCAGGCAGCTCCAACTCCAGCTTGTTTGGTAGTTCTAGCAGCTTAGCCTTAATCACCTTTTGCAACACTCCCAAAGTCACCTCTTCCATCCCCAGAAAACTCTTGGTGACTGAAAGAACCATTGCTATCCCAAGCACTGTTTAAACCAACCGAATGCAACACCCAAAACAAAGACACTAACACCTGCCACTCGCAGACTTTGAATTCACAATCCTAATCCCAATTTGGGGCTATAGAACAGATCCCCCAAAGTGCCCCCAATCTAATATGGACTAGGCCGGACCCCCTCAAATCATTTCAAGGAAGTAGCCCAAACCCTAACTTTCATTGCTGTTTTAAGCAGGTGTAAAGTGGAAATTCCAGGAGTGATGCAGCTCGTCCAACCACTTAGTTTTAAACAAAACAGTATTTATTTGCAAGATTACCGAATGAAACACTAACAAAAGAGAACAGAATACCGAATAATTTAACTTATCCAAAAACCCAACAGATGATCTCAACTTAAAGATGCTGTTCCAACTACTTGTAACAATCCCTATAAACACACCTTGGCAAAAAAAAGGAAAAATCCAACACAGTTTCTTACAGGAGAGAATGTTAGAGAGAGGGAGGATCAACATGGATCTGCTTCTTTGGGCCCAACATCTTCCCAACTGAGTGACTGCTTTCAGTAACCAATCAGACTGCTAATAACAAACCAAACTAGAGAAAAGCTGAGCTGGGAGAACTGGTCACTCCACTTTCATTGTACAAGTGATTTTTTTTAAACTTGAAAGCCTTTTGCCTTTTGCAGTATCTGTCAGCTATAATCAAACTGGCCCTAAAACCCTTCAAACCTAGACCTTTCGGAATTGCTGCTTTTACGATGTCTCTGAAAACAAAGCCAAGGACAGCACAGCCATGTTAAAGGACTGGCATCATACACACTATCAACAACACCACCAATTCTTATGTCATCTGCAAATGCTCCAATTATATCTTCTGCATTCATTTCCAGAAGTTTCTGGAAAAGCTCCACAGGTCTGGCAGCGTTTGTGGAGAGAAATCAGAGTGAACATTTTGGGTTGAGTGACCCTTCCTCAGAACTCAGTGAGGTGCTGCAAGGAATTGTGCTATGCCTGCAGCTGTTCACAATCGACATAAATGATTTGGATGAGGGGCATTTCTAAATTTACTGATGACACTCACTGCAAATGTGAGGAAGATGCAAGGAGGCTTCAAGAGGACTTGGGCATGCTAACTGAATAGGCTACAGCATGATAAATAAAATTTTATGCAAGTAAGTGTGAAATTACTCACTTTGTAGACAAAAAACAGAAAGGCAAAAATTTCTTAAAATTGAGGATGTTGGTGTTGAAAGGGACTTGAATCCTTGTCATTAAACATTAATGTGCTGCTGATGGAAGCAATTAGGAATGCAAATTGGTAAGTTAGCTTTCATTGCAAGGGAATTTGAGTTCAGCAGTAAAGATTGCAGGCTGTAGTCATGTACAGCTTTGGTGAGATTTCATAGTTTTATTCTTCTTATCTAAGGAAGGATACACATGATAAAAAGGGAGTTTATTCCTGATGAAGGGCTTTTGCCCGAAACGTCGATTTCGCTGCTCTTTGAATGCTGCCTGAACTGCTGTGCTCTTTCAGCACCACTGATCCAGAATCTGGTTTCCAGCATCTGCAGTCATTGTTTTTACCTAGAGGTTCACCAGATTAATCCCGGGGATGGTGGTGTTGTTTTATGAGTACAGATTGAGGAGACTAGACCTGTATCCCCTAAGGCTCCCAAGACTAGAGTGAGATCTTTCCCCTGGCTAGTCAGTCTAAAATCAGGGAACATAATCTCTGGATAAGTATTAAGCCATTGAAGAGATGAAGGTGAATTTCTTCAGTGAGAAGATATTGGATCATTGGAATTCTCTGCCCCAGAGGGTTGAGGAATATGGAAGATCAACCATTGAGCATGGTCAAATCAAAAATTGATGGATTTCTAAATACTAATGTTATCAAGGAAATTAAAGATATTGAAGGAAAGTGGGATTGAGGTAGATCATCAGCAATGGAAAAGGTGAATAGTATATTAGGCTGAATGGCCTATTTCTATTCCTATAGTCATTCTCGGCATAGCATTTTCTGTTGTTATAACGTGTAAGCTTATTATTTTTAGCTAACTTGGTGCAGGCAGCAGCATTCACTGCATTAATGAAGATTATTTTATCTAGGTAAAGGTGGATAAATCCCCAGGATCTGATCAGGTGTACCCGAGAACTCTTGGGAAGCTAGAGAAGTGATTGCTGGGCCTCTTGCTGAGATATTTGTATCATCGATAGTCACAGGTGAGGTGCCGGAAGACTGGAGGTTGGCAAACGTGGTGCCACTGTTTAAGAAGGGCGGTAAAGACATAGTCAGCATGGCTTTGTGCGTGGGAAATCATGTCTCACAAACTTCATTGAGTTTTTTGAGGAAGTAACAATGAGGATTGATGAGGGCAGAGCAGTAGGTGTGATCTACATGGACTTCAGTAAGGTGTTTGACAAGGTTCCCCATGGGAGACTGATTAGCACGGTTTGATCTCACGGAATACAGGGAGAACTAGCCATTTGGATACAGAACTGGCTCAAAGGTAGAAGACAGAGGGTGGTGGTGGAGGGTTGTTTTTCAGACCGGAGGCCTGTGAGCAGTGGAGTGCCACAAGTCCTCTACTTTTTGTTATTTACATAAATGATTTGGATGTGAGCATAAGAGGTACAGTTAGTAAGTTTGCAGATGACACCAAAATTGGAGGTGGAGGGACAGCAAAGAGGGTTACCTCAGATTACAACAGGATCTGGACCAGATGGGCCAATGGGCTGAGAAGTGGCAAATAGAGTTTAATTCAGATAAATGCGAGGTGCTGCATTTTGGGAAAGCAAATCTTAGCAGAACTTATACACTTAATCGTAATGTCCTCAGGAGTGTTGTTGAGCAAAGAGACCTTGGGGTGCAGGTTCATAGCTCCTTGAAAGTGGAATCGCAGGTATATAGGATAGTAAAGAAGGCGTTTGGTATGCTTTCCTTTATTGGTCAGAGTATTGAGTACAGGAGTTGGGAGGTCATGTTGCAGTTGTCAGGACATTGGTTAGACCACTGTTGGAATATTGCGTGCAATTCTGGTCTCCTTCCTATCAGAAAGATGTTGTGAAACTTGAAAGGGTTCAGAAAAGATGTATGAGGATGTTGCCAGGGTTGGAGGATTTGAGCTATAGGGAGAGGCTGAACAGGCTGGGGCTGTTTTCCTTGGAGCATCGGAAACTGAGGGGTGACGTTGTAGAGGTTTACAAAATTTTGAGGGGCATGGATTGGGTAAATGGGCAAAGTCTTTTTCCTGGGGTCGGAGAGTCCAGAACTAGAGGACATAGGTTTAGGGGGAGATGGGAAAGATATAAAAGAGACCTAAGGGACAACTTTTTCACACAGAGGGTGGTATGTGTATGGAATGACCTGCCAGAGGAAGAGGCATTTGGATGGGTATATAAATAGGAAGGGTTTGGAGCAATATGGGCCAGGTGCTGGCAGGTGGGACTAGATTGGGTTGGGATAGCTGGTCAGCATGGACAGGTTGGACCGAAGGGTCAGTTTTCATGCTGTACATCTCTATGACTATGACCCTATAAAAGATATTGATAGATTTTGGAATTCTGTCAGATGAATCAATTCAACATTTGAAACAATATTAGTCATTTGGATGTCACACTACACATTCTATAATCAGAAAGAAAATACATTGGTGGTGCCTCTTATTCTACTTGGAGAGCAAAAAAATGAATACCTAGCAGGAATAGTTATATGGAAAAGAATATTCCCACAAATGATTGATATTTTACAGAATTACTAAGGAGACATAGAATGCGATGTCAGTAAGATGACCACCACTCTTAAGAAACTGACTCTTTTGTGCCAATATAATCATGTACTATATCCCAATGTTCACTATGAACCATAGTGGGGTCCACCAGCTCCCACATCATGCAGTTAAAACACATCACCTGGCCTGGTCTCTCTATTTTAATTGCTTTGTCCTTAATTTGATTTTTAAAAATTTTGTATTATCTTATAGTTTGTAGCCTGCAAGTATTTATCTTATTTACATTTAATCTGAAAGGAAACTAGAAATTAGTAGCTATCATCAACCAATGAACTTACAGTTTACCTGTGATGTACTTTTGTGCTATGTCCCTGATCCTGGCCTTCAATATTTCCTGTTAAAAACCTTACAAATGATGAGCCAAAGGACAGCAAACAAAAAATATCTCTTCTGTTCTGCACTGAATTCCCACATTGCCTTGAAATTTCCCTTGAAACTATATACTAACATGGGCTGTGCCTCACTCTGTATGTGATCTCTCCTTCCTGACCGCGTGACACAGTTCACAATATGATTTTGTTGCAGCTTCACACGCCTTATCAATCTGGTTCTGCCTTCACAGTATAAACCTTTGCTGCATTCAAATCCACATGGATCCATGCTTCAATTCATTTACTATCACGTTGGATATATTTCCTCTACCTCCCCAGCCCCACCCCATTTACTTAAATATTCTATCAAATTTCCCCTGTCACCTAAATGTCATTTAAATATGCATCATATTACTATGTAATTAGTATTGTCTCCAGTCTAGGTAATTACAAATCTGTTCAGTCACTTAATATTGTAGAGTTGCAGATCTTCAAACCACTTCAGTTGCAAGATAACTTTGAAAGCCAATCTTAGTTTCTCTGGTCTGAAAGCTGCTGATCACATCACAATTGGTTACTAAATGGTTCCAGAGTGTTTGGCTCTCCGATTTTATCTGGAAGTCTGATTGATACACATCCAAAAACGGATATGATTTTGCAGGTTTCTTTGCAGAGTATTTTACCTGGGTGATGTTCATTGACATACAGTACAGAACTGGCCCTTTGACCAATCAGTATCAACAATAATTTGTTTTGAATTGATTTTGTGAGGCAGAAATGACCCAGGGCATATTTTACTTGGAAATTAGATATTGGTGAGTGAAAACCATGAGAATCATCATATTTATTTGCAACATGACTGAATGAGACAGGCTCATTGGGCCAGCTGATCTTTTCTTTTTTATCTTCACAGAATCAGGCAGCATTTAACTTTTGGAATGCATGTTGTTTCCTGTTAAGCAGAATGTTGTTCTAGAGATGACCTGCAAGTTTGCTCCTGATAATCAGTTCCATTATTTTACACAAAAATGAAGTAAATCTGATGAGTTTTTCGTTGGCCACATCTGTTTTAATTACAGAAATTACCAGTTTCCATTCTACTGGTACCTCTCTAAAGGTAGTGATAGTCTTCGAAAAATTATCTGGGCCTTGTCATCTTCCTTTTTAGTCATTCATAGCACTTCAGATTAAATACATCTTCCACTGAGGATTTCATTGTTCTGAGATCATTTAGGCTGTCGAGGCACACATCTAATTTATGATTAAGTTAATGATTTTACTTGACCTCTTTTGAAAGGTTACTCATATCTCGGTTTCAAATCTGTCATTTTTGTAAATGGTATTCCCCTCTTTTTGGACTCTCCTCCTGTTTTTTGTGGTACTGGAATATTTATTTTATTGTCATGCTTAGGTTCAACTGCTATCTTTTTTCCAAGTTTATTTTGCTGTTATGTTTAGCTTCCTGTCAGCTACTGGACTCATATCTCAGTTTTAATCTGTTTGCGTTTTGTCAACAGTGTTCTCATTTTGGACTGTCCTCATGCTGTTGTAGCACTGGAGTTTATTTTACTATTATGCTTAGCTTCAACTGTTTTTTTTTTCCAATTCTGTTTCCCGTTTCCAATTTGTTCATTTGTGCTTTTTTTATTTGTTCAAGTGAGTTGCTTCTTTTAATTTTACAAGGTTGCTCAGGCTATTTATCTCATTTTGAATTTGTTTCATGTAGAATTTGTGAAGCTGGAACTTGTTCATTTTGATTTCGATGGAAAAGGAAATTGGCAAAATGAAGAACAGGCTGCCAGTTCACTGTTGGCACGTTTGCAGACACTGTAATTATAATCTGATCTATATGTCTGTTCATGAACTAGCCAATGTGTGAGATATAGTCTGAAAAAAGTCCTGAAGAACACAGCAAATGTTATGTTTAGTATAACTTATTTTCTTTGCAGTTAATTGTAGGCCATTTTGGATCTTTCTGTATCTTTACCAAGATGTTTGTGCATTTTTAATTTCTAATTCATCAGAACATTTACCTTCAGGTTCTGTAACATTGTTAACAAGACAAATAGGTGAAAGTGAGGACTGCAGATGCTGGAGGTCAGATTCGAGATTAGAGTGGTGTTGGAAAAACACAGCAGGTCAGGCAGTATCCGAGGAGCAGGAAAATCGACGTTTTGGGCAAAAGCCCTTCATCAGGAATGAGGCTGGGAGCCTCCAGGGTGGAGAGATAAATGGGGATGGGGATGGGGTGGGGCTGGGGAGTGCAATAGTCAGATGGAGGTGGGGATGAAGGTGATAGGTCGGAGAGGAGAGTGGAGTGGATAGGTGGGAAGGAAGATTGGCAGGTAGGACAGGTCATGAGAATGGTGCTGAGTTGGCAGGTTGGACCTGGGGTAAGGTGGGGGGAGGGGAAATGAGGAAACTGGTGAAATCCACATTGATGCCCTGGGGTTGAAGTGTTCCGAGGTGGAAGATGAGGTGTTCTGCCTCCAGGCGTCGGGTGGTAAGGGAGTGACGGTGGAGGAGGCCCAGGACCTGCATGTCCTTGGCAGAGTGGGAGGGGGAGTTGAAATGTTCAGCCACAGGGCAGTGAGGTTGATTGGTGCAGGTGTCCCAGAGATGTTCCCTAAAGCGCTCTGCTAGGAGGCGTCCAGTCTCCCTAATGTAAAGGAGACCGCATCGGGAGCAACGGATACAATAAATGACAGTTGTGGATGCGCAGGTGAAACTTTGTTGGATGTGAAAGGTTCCAGTTTCCTCATTTCCCCTCCCCCCACCTTACCCCAGTTCCAATCTGCCAGTTCAGCACCATCCTCATGACCGGTCCAACCTGCCAATCTTCCTTCCCACCTATCCGCTCCACCCTTCTCTCCAACCTATCACCTTTATCCCCACCTCCATCCACCTATTGCACTCTTAGCTAACTTCTCCCCACCCCCACACTCTCCCATTTATCTCTCCACTCTGGAGGCTCCCAACCTCATTCCTGAGTGAAGGGCTTTTGCCGAAAACGTCAATTTTCCTGCTCCTTGGATGCTACTGACCTGCTCTGCCTTTCCAGCACCATTCTAATCTCAACTTAAGAAGACAAATACCTGTTTTCTGCAGTGCTTTCTTCGTGAAAGTCCTATTGATTATATTGAACAGACTCAATATGAACGTAATGGTTTGTTCAGGCTTAGTAATAGATTTTAAAACGGTGACTTTATTTATTGGCAACCAGACTCATTGTTGTAAAGCTTACTTTGGAATCATTGGATCCCTACAGTGTGGAAGCAGGCCATGTGGCCTATTGAGTCCACACCAACACTCTGAACATCATCCCTCACAGACCCACCCTCCTACCCTAACCCTGTAGCCCTACATTTCCCTTGGTTAATCCACCTAGTCTGTACATTCTTAGACACTATGGGCAATTTAGCATGGGCAATCCATCTAACCTGCATACCTTTGGACTGTGGGAGGAAACTGGAGTATCCAGAGGAAACCCACTCAGAAATGGGAGAATGTGTAAACTCCACACAGACAGTCGCTCAAGCCTGGAATTGAACCCAGTCCCTGATGCTGTGAGGCAACAGTTCTAAGCACTGTGCCACCGTGAAAATTGACAGGTTGAATTTCAGAATGTTTGTGAAATTGTGGAAAATTCATTACAGATTTTTCTGGTTGCTTTCAGAATTAATTGTGCAAAAAAAAATTCATGTAACTTGCAATAAATTAGACATGGAAAATTTAACTGATCAGACTTCATGACATTTGTGCTGAAGTACAAAATTGCTTCTTGAGGGGAAACAAACCACCTTAATTTAAAAATCACACAACACCAGGTTATAGTCCAACAGGTTTAATTGGAAGCACACTAGCTTTCGGAGCGACACTCCTTCATCAGGTGATTGTGGAGGGCTCAATCGTAATGATCGAGCGTCGCTCCGAAAGCTAGTGTGCTTCCAATTAAACCTGTTGGACTATAACCTGGTGTTGTGTGATTTTTAACTTTGTACACCCCAGTCCAACACCGGCATCTCCAAATCATACCTTAATTTAAATATGTTTTTAACAGTTTGTCAGGTTGGTGCAACAGCGGATTGTATGGTTCTAGGCTTCTATTGTAGCAGTTGAGAATAATTTAGGCCAATGTTTCATACCATGCTTTTGTTTCAGATTTCCAGCATCCATAGTTTTTTTGGTGTTTTGTTTAGAAAAAAATATAGTTTGTTAAATGCCTTGACATTGGCCTGACTGCCTCATTAATATTCAGCCTCCCATCTTGCCAAACAAGCTAGACATCGAGGAATTTTGACATGGAGGTTTGAGCAGGTGTCTGGCACCTTTTTTCATTGCTTGATCAAAAGGACTTTTGTGTTGGATACCAGGCTCCAAAATCTCAGGACAGACTCCATTAGCACAGGCCACATACACCTTACATCCACTTTGGCATTTGACATGTGCCAGCCTCTAAAATCCCTTTTGGCATATTTCTGATCCACTTACAAGAATCACCTGCACTTCAATGCAGCACTTTGGGTAGCATCGGCAACTATCATTGCAATATTACAGCTTGTACATTGTGCACTCAGGGACACACATGCGGCTCATGGAGTGGACCACAGCACACACTCACACCAAGGCTGTCTGGATACTCACAGCATCCCTGCATTGCAATGCCTAACCTTTTTGTGCAATAGCCCCTCAGACCATGCTCATATTACTTCTGTCTTGCCTTGTTGTGTAATGCAGACACAAAGCCATGAACAAAAACAGAAGTTGCTGAAAAAGCTCAGCAGACCTAGTAGCACCTGTTCTGAAGAAGTACCTTTACATACAGATGAGGAAGGACACCACTTCGACTGGGACAACACATCCATCCTAGGACAAGCCAAAAAGACACATGCAAGAATCCCTAGAAGCATGGCACTCCAACCGGAATTCTATCAACAAACACGTTGACTTGAATCCCATTTACCAACCCCTTTTACCAACAGGAAATTACATCACCGCAGGAAATGACATCACCACAGGAAATTGCATCACCAACCCAAGGAAACCTAAACACATAAATAAAAAGTGGGCCATACCACCTGTGCTTCACAGGAGTCACTGATGATGTTACCTAGTATGGTGATGAAATGTCTGAAAATGAACCTTGCAGCTCAGCGAGCAAATTAAATCGAGGTCTGGCAGCATCTGTGAAAAGAAATCACAGCAGGAAGCTTATCATGCTTGTCAGCAGTGATCAGTTCGCGATTTTTGAGAAAATTTGTAGCTGAGGTTGGGGTTCAGGTGATAAGTTTGCTCGCTGAGCTGGAAGGTTTGTTTTCAGACATTTCATCATGATGCTAGGTAACATAATCAGTGAGCCTCTGGTGAAGCACTGATGTTTTGTTCCACTTTTTACTTATGTGTCTTGGTTCTGTTATGGTGAGTGTCATCATTTTCAGTTCTTTTTCTCAGTGGTTAGTAAATGGGGTCCAAATCGATGTGTTTATTGATCGACTTCCGGTTTGAAGGCCAGGCCTCTAGGAATTTCCATGTGTGTCTCTCTTTAGCCTGTCCTAGCATTACATCAGACAGACAGGCAGGAAACTAGCCACCAAGATACATGAACACCATCTAGCCACCAAAAGACATGACCAGCTATCACCAGTATCCTTACACACTGATGAAGAAGACACCACTACGGCTGCTACAACATATCCATCCTGGTACAGGCTAAACAGAGACATGCACAGGAATTCCTAGCCATCTGACATGTAAATCAGAACTCCATCAATAAGTATATTGATTTGGACCCAATTTATCAACCTCTGAGAAAAAGAACCTGAAATGATATCACCAACCTTGACAGACCAAGACACATATATCGAAAGCCTTATAGAACACCAGCATGGTGACGAAACATCTGAGAACATATCTACCAGCTAGTATGGTGATGAAATATCTGAGAACATATCTACCAGCTCAGTGAACAAACTTACAACCTAAGTGATCAGTTAAGTCAAGGGGGGGTAACCTTTGCTCAGCAGCACCTAGAACAGTCAGTCAAATGTAGCCTCTGATACCAGTCCAGAGACTTGGGCATTGTCAGTCTGCTGTTGGGGCGATCAGGTCAGAAATTTCCAATCATGAGGAGAGAGGAGCTGAATGTCAGATAACCCACCACACATCTTGATTCTTTCTGACCTATTGAGGGCTTTTTTCCTCGTGGAGTGAGAGAGATAGTTGTTAAGGAAGAATAAAGTGGGTGGCTGTTACTTTTATTGCAGGTGGGAGGTGTCCTGAGTAAGTGATTAGGTAGTACTGAGGTCATGCAGGGTTGGTGGTGCCGGAGGTTGGAGTGGGTGGGATCAAGGATGGAGAGATATAGCAGGCAATCATGAGGGTGGTAGAGCATGATGGGAGGTGTGTTCAGAAGCAGAGACAGAGAGTCAGAGGTAACAGAGAGAAGATGGTGGCACTTATCCTGGCAGAATATATAATGACATTGACCTTCTTCCTCCATTGCTGGACATTCTTCCAGATGGCTGAAACTGCTCTGGCCTGGATGACAAACTTGGACCACTGCTGGTCCTGGTGAAGGAGGAAGACCTGCATCTGCACCACCCAATCCAGCTCCAGGTGCCTGCCCACACAGCGTGGCACTGATTTCCCCCATACACCATGTCCGTTGCAAATATCAGGAATCATGCAGGGCAGCTCCAGACCAACAGACCTTGCCAAGTGCACAACAGGCTTTCAAAGATGGCATGGGGGCAGGGGCTGCCGGGGTTTCAATCAATATTTGATGAATAGCAAGTTGTCTGGGAATGTATGTGACAAAGTGGGGTTAGAATCAGATACAAGGGATGCTACTATAGATGAATAGGTAGTTGCTGAACCTGTTAAGAAACGACAAAAAAAATTTGCTGAGCCTCTCAGTGGAATCCCTCCTAATAACCCAATGTAACTTTGAAACAAAACATTGTAAGATTTTATTTTGCCATGTTGCTTTTCCTTTTTGCTCTTTTCCCCCTTTTTCCCCTTTTCAGAAGTTAATTGTTTTTCCTTCAACTGCTTATAATTTACTTTTGAAGCTATCCTTACCTGGTCTGACTTACATGTGTCTCCAGATCCCGAATTGCTTCAGTCTGCATCAAAAATTGCAAGGTCACTTTTAAAAAGAAGAGATTGCATATTCAAGACAGAAATGATGAGAACTTTTTTTGAACCCTCTTCCTCCAAAAGTGGTGGAAGTAGAATCTTTGCATATTTTTAAGGCAGAGGTGGGTCATTTTCCAATAAGCCAGTGGTTTGAAGGTTATCAAGGTTATGAGGCATATGGAGTAATCAGAGCAGCCATGAACTTAATGAGAGGTGGAAGAGGCTCAGAAGGCCAAATGACCTAATTCTGTTCCTAATTCATATATTTCCATGTTCTATTTATTCGGGATGCAACACGTGGTTAAAAGTCTTCATTCTGTTAAGCTGACTTGGCCAACTTGGGATGGACTGTAATAGAAACCAATGCCATAGAAATTTGACACAAAACAGTGCAAAGTAAGATTAAAATAATGTTTATACAATTGTAGATGATGAGGTGAGAAATATGCATATGTATATGTGTATATGTGTCAAAATAATTAATGTATTTTGAAATGTTGGAGAAATATCCATATACCAAAAGACTGATCTGCCCCCAATTCTCCCCCATTGTTATGGTTTCCAGTACCATATGACATTGCCTAACCAAAAGACTTTGTAGAACACCTGTTGATAGATTTTTAGAAATGATCATTTGTACTCACTTATTGCCTGATATACAAGAATACCTCAGGTTGAGTCTTCTCTGATTTCTATTTGTCTCAACAAGAAAGCTTTTGTTCTTTCTTTGTGTTACAATGGTGATATATTTCCAAGTAATATTGTTCTAATGAAACTGTCAAGTATGAACCTCTAAGCAGTAGTAGTAGTCACAATGTCCTATTGGAATTGCATGAGACAAAACTATTGTCTGGCCCACTGATTCAACTACAAAGATTCCTAAGGACATGTCATTTAAATATGGGGAACTAGTGACCACATCATTCATGACATGACTGTCCATCCTACAAAAGCTTAAGAGCAGCACTTAATGCTCCAAAAGTGTATGTAATTAATCCATCAGGCAGAAGTAACACCAAGGCTGGAGTCCTTCAAAGATAATCCCTGCTTCAAATGGCCTTCATCTTCCTAAGATCAATTGCCAGTTATTTATTTCATGGTAGGTCTCATATTGGTCCAGAACAGAACTACATCTGCTATGTGCATGATTGACAGGTTCTCCTCCTGACTTGAATGTTTAATACTCTCTTTTGTTTATTGCTAGGTCAACGTCCTGCATCTCTGTAGCTAACAGAGTTGTGGCAGAATGTTCTCAACATGTATCGGGGGAATAGTTGATAAGAAACTTTATCTTCCCCTTAGATAATAAGGAGGGATGGACAATAATTACTAACCTTACTTCTGACATATATATCCTGATGTTTTTGAACTCATTTGACACTTCATTTTTTAACAAAATCTTAATTTTAAAAAGAAACAGAAATTACTTTCAATGATCTATCCAGTCAACTCAGAGCTTAAAGACCAAACAATTTTAAATACTATCATTGCCTCTTTTTCTTAATGGGAGAAAGAGTTATTTGTAAAATATTATTATTTTGAATTCATTTATGGGATGGAGGCATTGCTGCCTCAGCCAGAATCTATTGCTAATCCCTAATTGTCCCAAGGCCAGTTAAGAGTCAATCCCGTTGCAGTGGGGGGTCTGGTGTCCAAGGAGGTCAGACCAGGTAAGGATGGCAGTTCCCTTCCTGAAAGGATATTTGTGAACCAGACGGGTTTCCCCCAACAATCAATGATGATTCATGTTTATTAAATTCAAATTCCACCATCTTAACAGGATTTGAACCAAGGTCCCCAGGACATTAGCTGGGTATCTGGATTGACAGTCCAGCAGTAATACCACTAGGCCATCACCTCCTGTTCATTTAATTTCTTACCATTGTTTAAGGTCATTCAACAAATATTTCTTACAAGCTGCTCCGATCGTTCATTTGATATATAGCAAAATATTATTTTCTCTTGACTGTAATAGGTCGCTGTGTTGAAACCAAAAAAACACCAATTAAATTAATATGTTGTGGAAATATATTCGATCTGATTTATGGAATTTTACAAACCTGAATCTAACCTTTCCAGCCTTGCTCCAGCCAAGTGAAGTGGGCTGGTGTGACAACTCAGTTGCATAAATGCCCAAATAAGTTATTCAGCAGATATCGATGCATTAAATACAATCTGCTTTTCAATATTGCTCAATGTGTGCAATGGCACCTTCTGTTTTTCGGACTGGAAATTTTTTAGTTCTTTATTTTCTTACGCAAATATGCTCTCGATCCTTGAACATTAATCAAGCTTAGGTAATGAGGTTAAAATATGCTTGTCTAATGCAAAAATAATAGAAATTTAGCATAATGTAATAAATGACTAGTCTGTTCACTCAGAATATACCACAAATCCCAATGATTCAGCTCAGAATTAGAGTTTCCTCAAATTTAATTAATTAATAAAAGATGTGAGTTAATTTCCCGTAAAATCATGAGAATGAATAATATTTACTTTTATTACCACTAAATGTTGGCCTATGCCCTTGGATACATGGATTAGTAGTTCTGACTAAGTCAACATAATTTCGTACAAAAAGATTTGTCAGCTATGTCGAGAGACTCTTGAACTTATAAAAGCAAGGATAATTAGCCTAAATTAAGCATAGAAAACAGGAAACCAGATGGGATTCATCTAATTCCAACTGCTACAAAGAAGTCAGTCCGAAGCATGAGAAAGTAATTTGACCAATGAGGTGAATGATTTTGCATTTGTGGGGGATGGGTGCAGAGTGCAGATGAGGCGGGGCTGGTGTGTGTATGGTTTGGTAGCTCGCATGCACAGATTGTGGGATGTACAAAGCAGTTTTGCAAGCGATTAAGGGCCTGCAGACAGGAACCCAACCTTTTTTAAGAGCCAGGCAGCTAACTGAGAAGGATTATTTTAATGACATAGGCTTTAAAAAATTCAGGCTAGCCGCAAACATAGGTATCAAAGGAAGACCAAAAATGCTGGCTTCAATGGGAGGTGTTCCAAGTGACATGTTATGCATGCTTAATGGCAACCACAGATTGTACACATAGGCCCTTACAACAAATATAAAGGTCGCATGACTATGACATGCCAAATAGTACACCAATGATACAAATTGTATTTCTCCAAACATCCACCTTTGACCAAAACACGTATATTTTTATTTGCAGTTATAAGTTACATGAGTATCCAATATGCAGGGTCAATTTAATAACTTGGGAAATGCAACTAGAAAGTTTATTGTTGAACACCAAAACAGAGCCACTACTCGTAACATACATAGTCTAATCCTAACCTGGGACAAACAGTTCTACAAACCTATCCCTGGGTCTGCTTTATGTACTTTCTAACCAATCTGTTCAGAGATGTTATTACACAGGTGGGACTAGAACCAAGGCCTCTGAGGTAGGGACACTGCTACTGTGCCACTAGACTCCTTATACAGTTGAGCTACAGATCAGTTATAATGTCATAAGTAACTTCTATTCAACCTGTGCAGAGATGTAATTAAACACTTCCAGAACTGGTTTTGCTTGTTTCAGTGGTATATGCTATGTATAGAAAACCACAAAGCACATCAAAGTCCATGCTTTTGAGTATGGATGTGTAGTCAACTCCATTAGCACAATAATGATTTCACTGTGATTCAGCATCATTGTTGTTTCAGGTTTCATTGCAACATAAGCAGGAACCATGCATCAACTGGGTGCTGCAATGGAAAATCAGACTGAAGTCATACTAGAGTCAAGATTAGAGTGGTGCTGGAAATGCGCAGCACGTCAGGCAGCATCCAAGGACCAGGAGAATCAACATTTTGGGCAAGAGCCCTTCATCAGGAATGAGGCTGGAAGCCTGGGGGTGGAGAGGTAAATGGGAGGGAGTGGGAGTGGGGCTGGGGAGAAGGTAGCTGGGAGTGCAATAGGTGGGGGTAAAGGTGATATCGGAGAGGAGTGTAGAACGAATAGGTGGGAAGGAAGCTTGACAGATGGGACAGTTCATGAGCATGGTGCTGAACTGGGGTAAAGTGGGGGGAAGGGCATTGAGGAAACTGGTGAAGGCCACGTTGATGCCCTGGGGTTGAAGGGTTCCGAGGTGGAAGGTAAGACCTTTACTCCTTCCTCCATCCACCCGTTGCACTCTCAGCTACCTTGTCCCCAGCCCCACCCCTCCCATTTACCTTTCCACCCCCGAGGCTTCCAGCCTCATTCCTGATGAAGGCTCCTGCCTGAAATGTCGATTTTCCTGCTCCTCGGATGCTGCCTGACCTGCTGTGCTTTTCCAGCACCACTCTAATCTTGACTGTAATCTCTGGCATCTGCAGTCCTCACTTTCGTCTGAAGTCATACTCGGTCAGTCTGCTGCGATGCAAACTCAAACTGCTGATAACATGGCTGTGGATTATTACAGTACAGAAAGGGACTTGCAGTATATATCAGCAGACCAATAATCTCTCAACAACAGATCATTAGGACTGCAGAGACTCGACCATGAGTGGAGTGGGAATGACTTCACGAGAGCATTCATCGTCCCACCATATCTCTCCTCCTGTCACCTCACTGACTCCTGACCGCCAGGGTTTGGGTGGAGCAAAGAATCAGCAACACAAACACTGATAGGAGTTATTTATTCAACCTTCAGGAATTGCTGAAGGAGAAGAAGCTGGTTATTTAGTGACTATCTGATAAATGATTAAAGTTTGTACTATTCCTAAGATTTCAACATAGTATAGAAACTGGTACTAATGTTGGTATATAAAACAAATTAAATTAGTAACTGAACACAATAATTAAGTTGTTGATTAGAACACATGCAGGATGGCAGGATAGGTGAAATATCGTAGCTCCAGCACGTGGGAAGCCTTGGTAGAGAACAAACAGTTCTGCAACAAGGGTTTGAAGTTTGAGTAGCTTCAGCTCAGTGTTTATGAGTTGGAGACTGAACTACAGACACCAATGACATATTGGGAAGTGTGAAAGTTGCCTGGACCCTCTTAGGATTGGGTTGTTTGATTGGTTCTGTGATCAGGGACAGAACAGCATAACTGCAAGTGAAACAAGTAAGTCGTCTGAGAAGGAGGAGAGTAGGAGCTTCAGCTGTTAGAATTGTTCAACAAGTTTGATCTTTCGGTTTGTTTGGATGAGATTGAGGGAGAGTTGGCTGGATGGCACTGTGCTACAGGAAGCCATTCAAACTGGAGAGTAAGGGAAAAATAGTGGTCGTAGGGAACAGTACAGTCAAAGGGATTAATCGTTTTCTTTGTAGAAGAGTTCATGTCCAGCTGCATTGCTGCCTAATGCCAGTTTTTGGGACATTGCTTATTCTTAATAAAAACTGAAAGAACTGCGTATGCTGTAAATCAGAAACAAAAACAGAAATTGCTGGAAAAGCTCTGAAGGTCTGCCCTCATCTGTGAGGAGAAATCAGAGTTAATGTTTCAGATCCAGTGATCCTTCCTCAGAACTTCCCTTTGTCATTCCTTTGTCAAATTTCCCCTTGAATAATGGATTTCAAAGATGTCTTGGAATTCTGCATTTTGTATATGTTTGTTTTGCTGGAAACATCTTGAATGCCTTGGGTTATTTCACTGCCATCAGTCCATGTTGATATCAATCAAAACTGACACCGTGCAAGCAAGGATATCTGCACAAACTCTTTCGAAGAAGATAGATTCGATCCTGATGAACAATAAATAGGTTAATTTTATGTTATCTAATAGTCAGTTACATTACATCTGAGATGAATGATAGACTTTTGTGAGGCAATTAAGCTTATCATAAGATTAAGTACACATTACTACCTTACCTACATGCTATTAACACTATGAACAATTACTGAAACACTATCTGGTGAAAATATTCAGAACATGCAGGGCACACAGAACTCTGGTTAGCTCCTCCCAGGAACAATTATTTATGTCCTAACACATGAAGCTTAACCTGTCATGACAGTTAATGTTTTCAGGTACCAATTGCCCTGTACAACATTGCACACTGGATGTTCCTAGCCAGATTTCTTGGTACAGTTCAGAAGCTCAGACTGGTGATGTATTAATTTTAAGGAATTAATGGTTCCATGAATCAAACAATTCAGTTGTGATGAGCTGCTTTGCAAATCTTCCTCTTTGCTGTTTCTCTCTGAAGCTAGAATTCTCACAATCCATCGTCGTTTTGAAAATACATAGGATTTCAAGAGTCTTTACATGCCTGGGTACTTATCTCTGCAATCCACTTGGAGCTTATAGATTTGTAGTCAAGGAATGTATAGGCTTTTTAAAGTATCTTGTGTTTAGTTCAAGTCAGTTTTTCTTTAAAAATTCTATAAGGTCATCTTGTTCATGCTTGTTTATATGGAGCAAAGGAGAGAGAGAGAGAGAACTAATGATTCAAACATTTCCCAGAGGAATATTACTGTTTACATTCCTTCAGTCCAATAAACATGAACCACTTTCTGCTTTCTGTAACTACTTTTTCTTTGATAAAATGCTCCTTTATTTTATCAAAAGGTCTCCTGTGATTGAAAATCTATTATGAACAATAAACACTGTTATGTTTTCAACGATGTCTATTAAATTTGTCAAACTTTGACAAGGAAGTAAAAGCTCTTGTGGGAAATTCATGTTTCAATTCTTTCAGCACTCTTAAAGAATTACTTCAAGTGCCATGTGATGAATGTTCTGATTACACAAGAAGCATGAGTAACAGATTCAAACTGAATATTAGCATTTCCTCATTATCTGCTGTTCCCCTACTTTACACTCCCCAGCACTACCAATTGCTAACTTTACCTGGTTATTTAAAAAAATTATCTTCATTGTTTTCCTTTCCTTTGTATTTTCCATTTATTTACAGTGGGATTCACATCAACGGTAAACCATAAATATTATTACACTGGTAACCACAGCATTACTAATATCTTGAAAACATGCAAAATAACAAAAGCAAATTTAGAAGTAGTGAGAGCTGTCCATAAATTAATCAAAAATATCATATGAGCATGCATGATATTTCTAGTGCTAACCATATGGAGTTGCTATTTCTTTAGAGAAATTGGCGTAAAATTCATAATTTAATTATAAACCTTGTAATCTTCCTCACTCAATGGTAAAATAGATCATAACAGCTTTATCGTTTGGCAGAATTCAACTGATTAAGATTGAACTATATGAAGAAATATAATGTAAATAGCACTATTCATAACTATGTAACAAATTCAGGAAGGTGTTACATGAGATTGTTTCCTGTACTAGTTTATACTTTAGATGTACTTTCAATTAGGATGCATTTAAATATAATCAGAAAATGTTCTTTAAATCAGCATTGTGTGATGTGTCAAGGCTGCTACATGTGGGAGTTCTGTGATATCATTTTGATCCAGGACTCAAACATTTCCAATGTGCGTTTGAAGTTCAAGCTACTTTGGCTCAGAGTTTATTAGCTGGAGGCTAATCAGAGAGAGTAAAAGGTATCTGGATTCTTTATACTCGGAGGCAGTCACACCACTTGTTTGGTCAAGGGCAATAAATCAGAAGGTGAGACTGGGAGTGAGGTAGGTAAGGTGACCAGAGGGCAAGAGTACAAAGGCATCAGCCTGTGCAATTATTCCATATTTTTGAGATTTGCTCAGCTTGGTTGAATATGATTAAGGCTGCAGGGTAGTACTGTCCAAAGTCCATCCCATTTAGCATGCTGATATTGCTGCACAACACGAAGGAGGGTATCTTTAATGTGAAGGTGGGACCTCACCTCCAAAACATCTGTACAGTTTTCACTCTTACTGATACTGCCATGGGCAGATGCATCTGTGGCAGACAGATTGGTGAGGATGAGGTCAAGCATGTTTTTCCATCTTGTTGCTTCCCTGATTACCTGCCACAGACACAATCTAACAACTTGGACATCTAGGTCGTAGGAGCAACCAAGTCTCTCTTGATGATGGACATTGGAGTTTCCCACATGGAGTACATTCTATACCATTGCCGTCCTTAGTAGTATGCAGGTTCAGTTTCTATTCAGGAAGGCTTTGGACCAAAGAGGAACCTATGGACTCTCAACATTAACTCTGTTTCAATCTCACCAGAAACTGCTGAGTTTATCTAGCATTTTCTGATTTTATTTCAGTATTCCAGCATCTGCGGTGTTTTATTTTCATTTGAGTTGTTAGGTTCTTGTTACGTAGATGAGTCAAGGATTGTCGGGGGTATACATAAATTGGGAATGTGCATTTCAAAACACAACCAAAGAAGCATAATCTTGTTGAGTAGTAGACTAGGCTCAAAGCTGCACATTGACAACTTCTACTTTGTATGTGTGTCTGCATGGAAGTAAATATAAAATTTTGCACCGTAAGTTAAAAGGATTAATTCTTAAATTACTCAACTAAATCTTTTGGTTTTTATTCAAATCAAAGTTCTTCACAACCACAGAAAAGATATCAGCCTTAGCTATCATTCAAAGGATTTTGTACAGATGCTGATTTCCTGCTATTATCACATCGTAATAGGTCATGTGGAATAATGGCAGAGAATGGAGTAGAGATCTATCGCGCTGGGTCAGTTACTCATTCGGAAATAACATGTTGTGGGCAATCATAGTCATAGAAAGCTCCTGTCTGTAAATAATATACAATGGCCAGAGGTCATGCAAAATCACTTCCTACTAATTTCCCAGTTACAACAATACACACAGTTGTTAATGGGAAATTCACTATAATTTTGAATGGTTCTTCAGAAACTCTCATACAATGATATACAGTATGTGGTAGTGCGTGATACATAGCATGCAGTCAAATGATCAGCTAGTAAGACAGAACTGGTAACATTGTCAGGAAGCTCCCAGCTGGAATGTAGAAAGGAGAGAGGAGAACCTTGTGAAATTACCATCACCAGAGAAGCAATATGAAACAAACTGATGGAACTGCAGACTGACAAATTTCCCAGTTCAGGAGAATTTCATGCTTGGGTTTTAAATGAGTTTGCTAAAGAGATAGTAGACATATTGCTGTTAATTTTCCAAATTTCCCTAGATTCAGGGAAATCTCCATCTGATTAAAAATTAGCAAATATGATTGTTCTATTCAAACAAGAGAGGGATAAGGAAACAGGAAACTATAATAGAGTTATCCTGACATCTTCATCAAGGGGAATATGTTAGAATCAATTGTAAAGTAGTTGTAGCTATGCACTGAGAAAACCTTGAAGTGATTGGGACGAGTCAATATGGTTTTGTGAAGGAGAAATCATATTTAACAAATTTATTGAAGGGGTAACATATACCGTGAATAAAGGGAAGACAGTAGACATACTATAGTTGCGTTTCCTGAAGGCAATTGATAAGATAATATGTCAAAGATTATTGGGTAACATAATGTCTAGAAGATTGACTAGCTGACTGAAAACAAAGAGTGTGCTTAAGTGAGTCTTTGTTTATTGGCAAGATGGGGTGAATGTAACTCTGCAGGGGTAAGTGCTGGGACCTCAAGTTTTTACAATGAACACAAATGACTTCGAGCAAAGGAACAGTAGCTAAATTTGTAGATGCCATAAACTTAAGTAGGAAATTATAAAGCAAAGAAGGTAGAGAGTTTACACACGGATAGACTGGGTGGCCAAAGTTCTAACACATGGAATATAACGTGGGAACCTGCGAAGTTGTTTATTTTCACAGGAAGAAAGAGAAAGCAGACTATTATTTAAAGGGAGAAAACCTGTGAAAACTTGAGATGCAGAGTGATCTAGGTGTTCTAGTGCATGTATCACAAAAAGAGTATGCAGTACAGCATGTATTCAAGTAGGTTAATAGGATGTTATCTTTTATTGTGCAATGCACTAAACATATAGTTTCAAATTTTATGCTTCAGTTATACAGAGCATTGATGGGCCCACAATTTGAATACTGTGTGCAGTTTTGGTCTCGTTATTTAAGGAAGGACATTACTGTTTTGGTGGTGATTCAGCAGAACTTTACTGGTTTGATACCTGGAATGAATAGATTGCCTTACAAGGATAAATTGAATAGGCTTGTTGCCACTGAAATTTAGAAGAATGAGGGATGAATTGCATGAAATATATAAGATCCTGAATGGTCTTGACAAAGTTAGAAATATCAGAACAGAAACATAGAAACTAGGAGCAGGAGTAGGCCTCTCAGTCCAATGAGTCAGTCCTGCCATTCGATCGTGGCTGATAACGTTTCTCAACCTCACTCTCCTGCCTTCGCCCCGTAACTCTTGATCCCTTACTAATATAAAATTTAACCATCTGTCTTAGAAACACTCAATGAGTTGGCCTCCACAGTCTTCTGCAGCAATGAGTTCCACAGATTCACCACCCGCTGGCTCAAGAAATCTCTCCTCATCTCAGTTCTAAAGGGTTATGCCTTCTCCCTGCAGCTAGACCTTTGATCCTAATCTCTTCTACAAGTGGAACCATTTTCTCCATGCCCATTCTGTCCAGACATCTCAGTATTCTGTACATTTAAATGAGATTCCTCCCTCATCCTTCTAAACTTCCTCAACAGCTCCTTGTACAACAAGCCCTTCACTTCTAGTATCATTCTTGTAAAACTCCTTGGGAACCCTCCACTACCAATATATTAGATTAGATTCCCTACAATATGGAAACAGGCCCTTCAGCCCAACAAGTCCACACCTACTCTCCAAAACGTAACCCACCCAAAACCATTCCCCTCCATTACCCCTGACTAATGTACCTAACACTATGGCAATTTAGCATGGCCAAATTACCTGACCTACACATCTTTGGATTGTGGGATGAATATGAAGCACCCAGAGGAAACCCACATAGACACAGGGAAAATGTGCAAACTCCACACAGACAGTGACCTAAGGCTGGGATCGAGCCCGGGTCCCTGGCGCTGTGAGGCAGCAGTGCTAACCACTGAGCCACCGTGCCGCCTCCATCTTTCCTTAAATACAGAACCCAAAACTGCTCATAATATTCCAAACACAGTCAGACCAGAACCTTATACAACCTCAGCAATATATCTCTGCTCTTATATTCTACCCCTCTTGCAATGAATGCTAATATCACATTTATCTTCCTAATTGCCAGCTGAACCTATACGTTAAGCTAAAGAGAATCCTGAACTAGGACTCTCAAGTTCCTTTGTTTTTCAGATTTTTAAAGCCTTTCTCTATTTAGAAAATAGTCTCCCCCTCTATTCTCCTTATCAAAGTGCATAACTTCACATTTTCCCACATTGCACTCCACCTGCCATTTCTTTGCCCATTCTCCTAGCCTATCCAAGTTCTTCTGTAGCTTCCTCACTTCTTCAAAATGACCTGTCCTTCTACCTATCTTTGTCTTATCTGGCATGTCACCATTCAGAATAGTTAAAGGCCTATTGGCTTGAGTATCTATTGCCAGACCTTTGAAAATCTTGAGGCTGACTTGGCCAGCTGCTAAGGGCCTTTTTAAGTTTTATTTGGAATCCCTACGAATAGCCAAGACTTGGTGTAATTCAATCAAAAGTGCTTTCCTTGGCATTTTGCCAGGGTTATGGAAGACAGTAGAGCCCCATAGAAATTTCAGCCCCATGGTGCTGAGAAGAAAGTAGATAAATTAAGTAACAACAGACCAAGTAGCTCAAAATGAATTGCAGGGAAGGTATATGGGAGTATTCAGAACGAACGTATGATAAACCAGGCTGAGACTCATTGATCTATAAAAAGAAACGAGCACAGTTTTATAGGAGGGAAATGTTGTCTGATGGATCTCAAAGAAATCTAAGGGAATAACAAGCCCTGGGGACAGAAAATATTGTTTACTTCAAAAGCAGGTGCATTTTCAATACTGCATCACGGATAACATGTTTTTACAATGTGTATAAATTTTTTGGATTACAGGTCAAGACTCGATAATTCATCTTCAGATGATATAATCAGACTTAACTCTATGTCTGTGAGCGCTACTAATGTTACAGAAGAAGTTGGTAACTTGGGATTACGGGAGATATAATCTTAGAATTCAGTTAAAACCAAATCCAGAAAAAATGTCAAAAAAAAAGATGCACTGAAGTGTAGAAGGGCAGATAAGTATGTTTGTAAGGCTAGAGAAAGGAACTTGAATGGAAAACATTGAGCTAACGTTGTAAAAGTAAGCATTTAATTTTAAATCATAAGACAAAGGATCACTTGTCCTGAGGTTTCTTCAAGTCCATCATGTAATAAAAAATTAAGATGAGGACAGCATGTTTCCCAGGTCCTGGAGTTTGTTCTTTATTTTGTCATTCACTACATCAGTAATTTTGCAGGATTATTTCAATAACCTGACCAGATGGGATGCATTTTAGGATATTAGAGGAAGTACTACAGAGATAATGAATGTGCTGATAGTAACCTGCCAAGAAAGTTTAGTTCCAGAGGACTGAAAAACTGCTAATATAACAACTTTATTTAAAAAGGGAAAAAGGTAAACAAAAACAGTCTATAGGCCAGTAAACTTAACTTCTGTTATTGGGAAGACATTAGAGTCTGTTATTAAGGATGCAATAGCAGAGCATTTAGAAATATATATTTATGATCAAGCAGAGTCACCAAGGCTTTGTGAAGAGGAAATTGTTCCTGACAAATTTACTAAAATTGTTTGAGGAGTTAACAAGCAGGGTAGAACAAGAAGAATCAGTAGAACTAATAAATTTGTACTTTCAGAAGAGTTTTGATAAGGTACCACACATTAGGCTACCTTATTAAAATAGTAGGACCATAGTATTGGAGGTTGTATATTAGCATGGAGCGATGATTGTGTTATGTGTGTAGTTGGGGATGTGTTGTCCTATAAAGGGCAGTCAGGTGACCCAAAGGTGGAAGCTAAAGAGCAATCTAGGACTAACTGTGGAGCTAAGAGGATACCACAATAAAGGATTACCTGTTCCAGTTTGCCCTCTATCCAACTCGTGTTCTATTTCTGACCACAAACATAACAATTAGTGATGAAGATTTGAATTTTATTGTTGGGGGTAAGACATCACCTGGATTCTAAAAGCAACATCAAGGGAAGTGCCTGCGAGGGGGCTCGGACTGTAAGCAACACCAAGGAAGAGTCGTGCGCTGACACAGTCAGTGAGCGAGCAGTCGGAGAAGACAGCATTTGTTAAGGGGACGTCTGGTATGAACAGCTACTAGACTAAAGAGGCAGGAAAATTTCCACCAGCTGGGAAACAGAATGGCGGGCCAATTTGGAGTGATGGGGCAATTTGATATAGAAATCGAAAGTTAGACTCTGTACCTGAATGTTTTTTTGTTTATTTAAAGGTGAATAAGGTGACTGAAGACATAATGGAATGGAGTTTAAAAATAGAGAGGTTTTGCTAAAACTGTATAAGGCACTAGTAAGACCATAGCTGGAATACTGTGAATAGTTTTGAGCCCCTTATCTAAGAAAGATATACTGGCATTAGAGGCAGTCCAGTGAAGGGTAATTATGCTGATCCTAGGTATGGAGGAACTGTCTATGAAAAGAGGTTGAGTAGTTTTACCCTGTACTAATTGGAGTTTAGAATTATAGAATACCCAAATCTGGCCCATCAGTGTCCACACCAACCTTCCAGAGAGCATCCGGCCAGACTCATTCTCCCTATCCTGCTAACCCTGTATTTCCCATGGCTAATCCACCTAACCCGCACACTATGGGCAATTTAGCATGAGCCAAATGTGGGAAGAAACTGAAGGACCCAGTAGAAATCCACACAGAAAGAATGTTCAAACTTCACACAGCCCATTGCCCAAGACTGGAATTGAATCCATGTCCCTGGAACTATGAGGCAGCAGTGCTAACTATGTACCACCAACACAGACAAGTTATTTCTTCTCTATTGTGAAAAACATTAAGTGCACACAGCCAGATATGATCTATCCCAAAATATTGAAGTAGGCAAGGGAAGATTTTGGGGCCTTGACAGAGATCTTTGTATTCTTTTTAACTACAAGGTCGCAGAAGACTGGAAGAGAACCAATGTTGTTCCTTTGTTTAAGATGGATAATAGGGATAATCCAGGAAATCATAGGTCAGTGAGTCTTACACTACTGGTAGGGAAATTATTGGAGAAGATACTTAAGAACAGGTTTTACTTACATTAGGAAAAGAATGAACTTATTATGGAAAGTCAATGTGGCTTTATTTGGAATGAGGTCTTGTCCCTCAAATTTGATTGAGGTTTTTAAGGAAGTGATGAAGGTGATTGATGAGGACACAGAAGTGAATGTAGTCTACATGAACTTTACTAAAGCAAGGTCCCTCATGGTAGGTTGGTCCAGAAGATTAAGTTGCACAGTGATTGGTAGGTTAGATACAAAATTGGCTTGGTCATAGAAGACAGGGGGTACTTATAGAGGTGTGTTTTCCTGACTGGAGGTCTGTGACCAGTGATGCTCCTCAAGCACCTGTGCTGGAACCTCTGTTACGTGTAATGTATGTAAATGTTTCGAATGAAAATGTGGATGGTCCAATGAGTTTGTAGACGATGTGAAAATTGAAGGCGTTATGGATAGTGAGAAAGATTGCCAAAGGTTACAGAAAATATTGATCAAGTAGAAAGTTGACGGAGAAATGGCAATAGAGTTTATCCAGAAATGAATAAGGCAGTAAAGATGGCATTCTTGCCTTCATTGGTTGGGACATCGAGTATAAAAGTTGGCACTGAAAATGTGTTGCTGGAAAAGCGCAGCAGGTCAGGCAGCATCCAAGGAGCAGGAGAATCAACATTTCGGGCATTAGCCCTTCTTCAGGAATGAGGAAAGTGTGTCCAGCAGGCTAAGATAAAAAGTAGGGAGGAGGGACTTGGGGGAGGGGTGTTGGAAATGCGATAGGTGGAAGGAGGTCAA
>NC_057714.1:62929974-62978146 GCF_004010195.1 Chiloscyllium plagiosum
ACCGCCTTCCTAACCTGCAGTCTTCTTCCTGACCTCTCTGCCCCCACCCCCACTCCCGCCCATTACCCTCACCTTGACCTCCTTCCACCTATTGCATTTCCAACGCCCCTCCCCCAAGTCCCTCCTCCCTACCATGTATCTTAGCCTGTTGGACATACTTTCCTCATTCCTGAAGAAGGGCTAATGCCCGAAACGTCGATTCTCCTGCTCCCTGGATGCTGCCTGACCTGCTGCGCTTTACCAGCAACACATTTTCAGCTCTGATCTCCAGCATCTGCAGTCCTCACTTTCTCCTATAAAAGTTGGCACGTCATGTTGTAGCTGTATAAAGTTTTAGTTAGGTGACATTTGAAATATTGTATGCAGTTCTAGTTGCCACATTAGAGAAAGAATGTGGAGGCTTTGGAAAGTGTGCAAAAGAGGTTTACCAGAATATAGTCTGGAATGCAAAGTATTAGCTGCAAGGAGAGGTTGGACAAACTTGGATTGTTTTTGCTAAAGCTTTGGAGACTGAGGGGTGACCTGATATAGGTATAGAAAATTATGAGAGGTAATAGATAGAGTGGATGGTTGAGGTCTTTTTCCCAGGGTGGAAATGTCAAATACTAGAGAGCTTAGGTTTAACATGAGATGGAAAGTTTAAAGGAGATGTACCTGGAACATGCAGCCAGGGAAGATGATAGAAGCAGATGTGTTAGCAAAGTTTAAGAATTTAGACAAACAAATAAACAGACAGGGAATAGAAGGCCATGTGCAGTCAGATAGGACTAGTTTAGAATGGCAGACATGGTGGGCCGAAGGCCTGTTGCTCTGCTGTATTGTTCTCTGTTCTATGTTGCGAGAGTGTTAGGCAGTGAAAGGTCTGTTTCCGTGTTGTACATCTCTATGACTCTATGACCAGAGGGCATAATCTTAGAGTAAGGGGTCACCTATTTATGACAGAAATGAGGAGAAATGTCTTCTCTCAGAAGGTAGCGAATTTGTGGAATTCTCTTCTGCAGAGGGTCGTTGAGACTGGGTTGTTGAATATATTCAAGGCTGAGATGGACAGAATTTGATCTATTAGGGAATCAAAGGTAAAGGGAAAGGCAGGAAATTTGAGGATTATTAGATCAACCATGGTTTCACTAAATGGCGGAAGAGATATGCTAAGCGACCTACTTCTATTTCTATATCTTATGGTCTCTTGTTCAAAAAAATAACTGATCAATTATTGTTCGAATAAGCATAGAAATATGAAAACAGATATAGTTCATTGTAATTCTACAAAACAATCCAGTTTCTTTTTGCCTTTGTGCCTCATAAATCCCCTTGTTAATGACTTGCTGTCTGCATGGTTGAACTGTGCTAATGAGGGTGAATCAGGCTAAGTAACCGCCATTCACTGACTCAGGCTTTTATAAACAGGTCTGGTATTAAGGGATATAAATATTCTCACAGCATTTACATCACGGAGTATTTGAATAATTCTCAACATGGCTTGACTCATGCCCTCAATAATCACCATACACATAAATCCATGCAAATCCAGGTGGACAGAGGTTAAAACTGGATTTCAGCACAATGTTGCTCTTAAGATAGATTTCTCTTTCTTTGCTGCTGAATACATTCTGCATTTCAAATACAAAAATGCCTGAAGACTACCAGATGCAATCAAATGCTTTTGAATGCACCCTTCAACTACAGAGGAAAGGTTCTTTGGATTTGGTTTCAAATCAGCAGCATGACCCACTGCTCACCCACTGAATAATCTCACTCATTGACAGAAAGAATGAAATTCAACTCGTTTATATGGAAATCAATGGAAAAATGTGAATTTGTTCATTTTAGAAGAGAGAACAAAAGAACAGAGTTCTATTTAAATGGGACATACTGCAGAAGGTTGCAACACAGAGGGTAAAGAGAGGATTGCAGATCAGAGTCGAAAAGTAGGGTGCTGGAAAAGCACAGCAGGTCAGGCAGTATCCAAGGAGCAGGAGAATCAGCTCTTCATCAGGAAAGTGGGGTGTGTGGGGAAGGAGACTTAGAGATAAATAGGAGGGTGAAGGTGAGGCTCAGAGGACGGGAGCTGGGAAGGCGAAAGGTAGATACAGGTGGAAGGCGATGGTGACAGGTCGGTGGAGAGGATGGCGTGGATCGGTGGAAAGGAAGATGGACAGGTAGGACAGGTCAAGAGGCCGGTGCCGAATTGGAGGGTTGGATGTGGGATGAGGTGGGGAGAAGGGAGATGAGGAAACTGGTAAAGTTGATGTTGATGCCGTGTGGTTGGAGGGTCCCAAGGTGGAAGATGAGATGTTCTTCCTCCAGGCATTGGGTGGCTTGGACTTGATAGTGGAGCCCAGGACTTGCATGTCCTTGGCAGAGTGGGGGGGGGGGGAGTTGAAGTGGTCGGCCACAGGACAGTGGGCTTGTTTGGTGCATGTGTTCTGGAGGTATTCCTGAAATGTTCCATGCGTTGGCATCCTGACTCTCCAATGTAGAGAAGACCACATTGAGAGCAATGGACACAGTAGATAAGGTGTTAGGATGTGCAGGAAAATCTCCGCTGGATGTGGAAGGATCCTTTGGGGACTTGGATTGAGGAGAGGGGGAAGTGTGGGGACAAGTTTAACACCTCTTGTGGCAGCAAGGGAAGGTGCCAGGAATGGACGGTAGATTGATGGGATCATGGACCTCACAAGGGAATCATGGAGGGAATAGTCTCTGCGAAATGCTGAAAGGGGTGGGGAGGAAAATAAATCTCTGGGATGGGGTCTGATTGTAGGTGGTGGAAGTGGCAGAGGATGATGCATTGTATCTTGAGATTAGTGGGATGGAAGGTGAGGACCAGGGCGGTTCTATCCTTGATGTGGTTGGAGGGGGTGGGTTTCAAGGGCAGAGGTGCGGGAAATGGATGAGATGCACTGGAGGGCATTGTTGACCATGTGGATGGGGAAATTGCAGTCCTTGAAATAGGAGGCCATCTGGGATGTCTTAGACTGGAATTGCTCCTCCAGGGAGCAGATATGGAGGAGGCGGAGGAATTGGGAGTGAGGATGGTCAGTGGGTAAGAAGTAGATGTCTGTGTTGAGTCAGTCACCAGAGATGGAAATGGGAAGGTTCAGGAAGGTGAGGGAGGTATCTGAAATGGTTCAGGTGAAGTTGAGCACAAGGTAGAAGGTGTTCATGAAGTTGATGAACTATTCATCAATAATCATCAATGTAGCAGAGGAAAAAGTGGGGAATGATGCTAGTGTAGCTGTAGAAGATGGATTGTTCCGTGTACTCAATGAAGAGACAGGCATAGCTGGGGCCCATGCGGGTGCCTATGGCTACCCCTTTGGATACGAAGGAGAAGTTGTTATGGGTGAGGACCAGTTCAGCCAATCGAATGAGCGTGTTGATGGAGGGGAACTGGTTGGGTTAGCAGGAGAGGAAGAATCGGACGGCTTGGAGGCCTTCCTCCTGGCAGATGGATAATTATAGGGTCTGGATGTCCATGATGAAGATGAGATCTTGGGAGCCAGGGAAACAAAGGTCATGGAGGAGGTGAAAGGCATGGCTGGTCTCCCGAATGAATGTGGGGAGTTTGTGGATCAAGGGGGACAGGACAATGTCAAGATATGCGGAGATAAGTTCAGTGGGGCAAGAGCAGGCGGTGACAATGGATCAACCGGGTCAGGTGTGTGAATTTTAGGTGAGAGGTAGAATTGGGCAGTTTCCTCCCTTGCCCCACTTCATCCTAGATCCAACCTTCCAACCCTGCACCACCTCATGACCTGTCCTACCTATCCATCTTCCTTCCCACCTATCCACTCCACCTTCCCCTCTGTCCTATCACCATCATACCCCTTACCTGCATCTACCTATTGCCTTCCCAGCTACCTTTTCCCTAGTCCCACCCCCACCCGCCTATTTATCTGTCAGCTCCCTTCCCTCTACCCCTCACCCCCACATTCCTGATGAAGGACTTATGACCAAAACATAGATTCTCATGCTCCTTGGATGCTGCCTGACTTGCTGTTCTTTTCCAGCCCTTTTTGACTGCAACACAATGGGACTTGGGGATATTTGTGCATGAAACACAGAAAGCTAGTTTTAAGGTTCAGCAGATAATCAGGAAGGCTCCTGGAATGTTTGCCCTCAATTCAAGACAATTGGAGTATAAAAATAGGGAAATCTTACTGCAACTGTACAAGATGCTGGTGAGATCACATCTGGAGTACTATGAGCAGTTTTGATCCACTTATTTAAGGGAAGGTATTATTTCATTGGAGGCAATTCAGAGAAAGTTCACTAGGATAATCCCCATTATGGAGAAAGTGAGGTCTGCAGATGCTGGAGATCAGAGCTGGAAATGTGTTGCTGGAAAAGCGCAGCAGGTCAGGAATCATCCAGGGAACAGGAGAATCGACGTTTCAGGCATAAGCCCTTCTTCAGGAATGCCCATTATGGTTGAATTGTCTTATGAGCAAAGGCTAAGCAGGTTTAGTCACTGGAGTTTAGAAGAATGAGCAATGATCTCATTGAAACATATAGGATTCTTAAGGGATTCGACAGGATAAATGCTTAGGGTTTGCTCGCTGAGCTGTAGGTTTGATATCCAGACGTTTCGTTACCTGGCTAGGTAACATCATCAGTAGCGACCTCCAAGTGAAGCGAAGCTGTTGTCTCCTGCTTTCTATTTATATCTTTCTCCTGGATGGGGTTCCTGCGGTTTGTGATGATGTCATTTCCTGTTCATTTTCTGAGGGGTTGATAGATGGCATCTAGATCTATGTGTTTGTTTATGACGTTGTGGTTGGAGTGCCAGGCCTCTAGGAATTCTCTGGCATGTCTTTGCTTGTGGGCGGCACGGTGGTAGTGGGCGGCACGGTGGCATAGTGGTTAGCACTGCTGCCTTACAGTCGCCTGGGTTCATTTCCCGCCTCAGGCGACTCTCTGTGTGGTGTTTGCACATTCTCCCCGTGTCTGCGTGGGTTTCCTCCGGGTGCTCCGGTTTCCTCCCACAATCCAAAAATGTGCAGGTTAGGTGAATTGGCCATGCTAAATTGCTCGTAGTGTTAGGTGAAAGGATAAATGTAGGAGAATGGGTCTGGGTGGCTTATGCGTCGGTGTGGACTTGTTGGGCCGAAGGGCCTGTTTCCACACTGTAAGTAATCTAATCTTAGCCTGTCCCAGGATAGATGTGTTGTCCCAGTCGAAATGGTGTTTTTTTTTATCCGTGTGTAGGGCTACGAGGGAGAGAGGGTCGTGTCTTTTTGTGGCTAGCTGGTGTTCGTGTATCCTAGTGGCTAACTTTCTTCCTGTTTGTCCTACGTAGTGTTTGTGGCAGTCCTTGCATGGAATTTTGTAGATGACGTTGGTTTTGTCCATGGGATGTACTGGGTCTTTTAAGTTTGTTAAATTTTGCTTGAGTCTGTTGGTGGGTTTGTGTGCTACTGGGATTCCGAGGGGTCTTAGTAGTCTGGCTGTCATTTCTGAAACTTCTTTGATGTATGGTAAGGTGGTTAGGGTTTCTGGCTGTGTTTGGTCTGAATCAACTGTTAATGGTTGGACCTAAGCACTACAAGGAATATCTACAGCAATCTGCAGGACTGAGAACGTTAACTTCCAACAACCAAATAGAGATACACGGATACATTTTTTTTTGCCAGTAGAGACATGGCTGTTGGTAGCCAGGACTGGAAAATTAATATTCAAGGATATTCAATATTTTGGAAGAACAGATGGGAGAGAAAAAGGATGTTGAGTTGCACTAATAATAAGGGATAGTATCATCGAATTTTACAGGACAGAAGGGGACCATTTGGCCCATCATATTTGTACCAGTTCCTGAAACAGCGACACAACTAATTTCCAGCGCTATCTCCATTGTCCTCTATTTCATCCCTTTCAAATATATATCCAGCTTTCTTTTGAAACCTCCTATCGAATCCGCTTTCACTACTCTCCCAGGCAGCACATTCCAAATCCTAACAACTTTCTGAGTAAAGATGTTTCTCCTCATCTCATTCCTAGTTCTCTTGCTGACAATCTTGTAGTTGAGACCCCTAGTTACTGACATACTAACAAGTGGAAATCGAATATCCTTGTTTACTCTGTCAAAATTATCCAACTTCATCCTCCTCCTCCACACATTTCCACTATCATACAAATAGATGGCATTGTTCTCATAGGAGTTCATTCACTATCTATCCAGTTGGAGCCAGAATGTCAACTGCAATGGCTGTTCGTAGCCCGTCGGCAACATTACTTCTCGAGATCCCCAGCAATCTATCTTTGGTCCCTCCTGAGACTTACTTTGAGTCATTTTTGTGGACAGAGTGTAGGTATTCTGCATAGCAGTCACCCTGAGCTTCCTGTTGCCTGCCATTTCAACATAGCACCATGTTCCCAGACCACATCTTGCAGTGCTCCAGCAAAGCTCTGTGAAAGCTGGAAGAACAGCATTTCATTTCAACTTGGGGGTTCTGCAGCTTTTAGGACTCAATATCAAGTTAAATCATTTTAGGGCTTCAGCACCTTCTCCATGTCCTTATCCCTACCCCCACACACCAGGCCTTGTCATCACGTGGGCTGCTACCAGAACCAACCCATTGTCAGCCACAAATGATCACCATTAGCAGCGACTGATTCTCCCAAGCTGACCTTTACCCATTCCTTTGTCTACCCGAATGTTGTTCTCTCTCCCTGCGCTTCATCCCACCTATCATTTACTCTTCCCACTCCCCTCCCTTCCCTCCATCTTCAGCGTATACACCAACCTTTTCCGAGCGATTATCAGTTATGAAGTGTCACTGGACCCGAAACATCAGCTGTGCTTCTCTTCCCACAGATGATGCCAGACCTGCTGAGTATTTTCAGCAATTTCTGGTTTTGTGCTAATTGGTGATTCTTTTCCTTGACAAATTCTCTTCCTACAAACAAAGGTTCTGTTCTCACCAGTAGTCCACTTGGTGATTAAACCAAAAGCAGTTCTTTTCTTCTGACTGGCATAATAGCATGTGTTATGGATCTTCCTCCCCAAAGTTCCATGTCTGGTTGTCTCTGAGACAACATGTCTGTAAAAATCAAGTGCAGCTGCCTTCTCCTTTGCGACCAGGTGTCCAAGCTCTGACCTTAATTTTAACAGACCCTGACATGGATGCCCTGTCGTTATGGCAATTTGGTCACTTGCATCTGTCACTAGCCAGAGATCAGTACAACTTCACACCATCATTCTACTCATGTTTGCATGAGTCTCCTTTGGGTGCTCTGAGTTTCCTCCCACAATTTAAAGATGTGCAGATTAGGTGAATTGACTATGCTAAAGTGCCCATATTGTTTAAGGATGTGTAGTTTAGGTGCATTAATCAGGGGTAAATGTAGAGTAATAGAGTAGGGGAATGTGTCTGGGAGGCTTACTCTTCCGATGGTCAGTGTGGACTGTTTCCACACTGTAGGGATTCTATTTCTATGTTTATTATCCATTCCAAACTTCTTTTAATATTCATTCATGGGATTTGGTCTCTCTGGCCTGACTAGTAATTGTTGCCTATCCCGAATTGGCCTTGAGAAGTTGATGTGCCATCCTAGTGAACCATTCTAATCCACATGCTGTAGCCACATCCACATCGGTGTTTGGAAGGGAGATCCAGCAATTTGCGCAGCAACAATGCAAGAACAGAGACATATTTTATGTCAGGATAGGATGCATCCCTGAAGGGATACTGCAGGATATTTGTTGTTTTCATGAATCTGTTACCCTTTTCTTCCAGGTGGTGCAGATCACAAATTTCAGAAGATACTGTTGAAGGAGGCTTGGTAAGTTCTTGTAAATGGTACACGCTGCTGTGATGGTGTGCCAGTGATAGAACAAGTGAATTTTACTTTAAATTAAAAGAGACAGTTTAAAACACCTAATTTATAAAATATAATGGTAATAACATAGGTATGAGTCCTTAATGCCATTCAGTGCTATTGGGTGAGCAATGGGACTGTGTTCCATTGGGCGGGACTGTTGTTTTGGTGGTATGAGGAACAATATGACGATGCATTTACTGATGCTGACCTCAGATATGAAGCCATTTCTACCAGATTCTCACAGCCAGATTCTTATGTGACACCCTCTGATTGCTTTTCAAGCCTGTGGTAGGAAGACCTCCTAAACCCCACAGAAACACAGCTTCCTCCTTTTACAGTTCTCTTTCAACCCTATTATTTTTAATGCAATGTCCAGAAATATTGGAGCACTCTCCCTTAACTTAATGTTTGACTTACCTTTGTTTTACTCCAATCTCAATTATTACTGCTTCAGTTTACTAATGCAGCATCCCTTTAAGAAAGACAAGTTGCCTTTAATAGCTGGAGGGTTGTGAGAGGAAATGTGGTCACCTTGCACAAAATTTGAGCCCCTGTTGTGTGTGTAGCCATGGGTCATGATGGGCTGCATGTCACAATCATTTAAATAGTGAAGCAGCATAAATTTACGTGTTCCTTACCTCCACAGAGTCTGGTGTGGGCAGGTCACAAATCGAGTACCCCTGTCTGAGTAGCAGTCCAATCTGTTTGTATCCCAGAGTCTTTTGTGGGGATCGGTCATGTATTCTTTTCTCAGTCTGATAGAATATGCCTTTTTTTAAAAGAATTGTCCACCTTGAAATTTGAATTTACATACTTCTATTTTCTGGTTTTTTTGTTTCAGTTGCTCAAAGGTTGCATTTCTTTTCATTCAACTCAAAATTCCAAAGTTATATATATAACTGTTTTCATTTTATTGATGGCAGTCGGTTCAGAGATTCGAGCACCCAGTCACAGGGAGATGGAAAGAAATACTCACCAGATGACCATTGCTCACTGTTACATAGTAGATCTCCCGAACACTTGGTCAGCTAAAGACGTGTGTATAGATAGATGGGTGAAAAGGAAAGAAGAGAAAAAAATAAATAAAATGTAAGAATAATATTGAAACATTAAAATATATTAATTTTGAGAATCATTTGGTGTAATGCTAAACTTAAGGTAAATTTTATTCTGTAAAGGCATCTAATAGAATCTGCAGTTAGGTAGAACAGCTGCCAGACTTTTCATTTAAATTACATTTTCCAACAAAGTTGTTAAAAGGGTAAGGTCTTTACTGCTGAGTGAGAGCAAGTTAACATCTGGGACCTGACTGACGACTAACAGAATATTTTTTAAAGCAGTTAGATTGAAGAGTTGGAAAATAAACTGTGCAAGTGTTGAGAAGGTGGTTGATTTAAGAGGAGTGATTTCAACTCAATTCAAATCAAGTTCTGAGAAATAAAGGGTAAAGTCAGCATTTTCTTACCAGACCATAGGGTTGCTCTCTCATTAGAGAGAAATGACTGGTGGTGGTCGAACCTAAGGGTCACTGTGCCTCAGGCAAAGGGAGAAGTTGAAAAGGAGAATCATTCATGTAGGCCTCAGCCACTGCAGGAAATGAATCCATGCTGTTGGCATCTCACAGCATCCAGCCAACTGTGCTAACCAATTATGACTGCTGCCTGGATATCATCATGGGATAAGGAGAGGAGATATGTCCAAGAACTATCTCAGCTAGTCCAGTGATTGAACTTGTGCTGTTATTTTGTAGCACATACTTAGCTAGCTAAGCTAACCATACAAAGTAGTTGAATTATTAATTGCTTGTCTGAAATACCTGCTGCAGGTTCACTTCATATCTATCAAGCAATAAATGTTGATCTTGCCACCGATACACACATCCCATATACATATTTTTTTTAAATACAGTAACATCTGGGCATTCAATGCACGTTTAGTGAGGCAGATTTTTTTTTTACAGAGCTCACAGTGGAGTGACACAATTTGAATTGCAACTTTCAGATCTTCACATTTAACTGTGCATCTACTGATGTCCTGAAGTTGCTATGTATTAATGCCAATGATGCATAAATAGTTATGCATAAATAACGATAAACATCATTCATCTCTCCATTACTTTGACAGCGTCTTTTGACTCAGTATGAAATTTGGTTCACAACCATTAAAATCAAACTTAAGGAAATGAGTAAATGTCCGAACCATCCAGACAGATTGGCATTATTGTAGCCATTACACAAGTTTGAAAATTTTGTATTTCTCAAACCTGAAATCCTTTCCATTGGTCAAACATTTACTCATAAAATGAAATAAGACATCTTTCCAAAAAGATAAACGTAGACTTGAGGTTCACAGATCATGCAATATAGATTCAGAAGTGCCAAAGCTTATCACTGAAATAACAAACTCCATAGATTTCAGATCAACACCTTAAAAGATTTCCCAGTCATGTTACCATTTTGATTAACTATGAATCCTTGGCAAATTTACCACCTAACACGAGTGATAGCTGCAAACTATTTGTAACAAATCTGACAAGTCTGTACTTGAGTAGATATGTGTCAGTTCAGCAATCAGTGAACCAAGTCCATGCTGCCTGCTACTGAAAACTAAAAAGAAATGAGAATTAGTTTGTCAGTTTTAACCGGAAGCTTCCTCAGAATTGAAACTTGAGAAATATTTTCATCTATTTTGACACATCAGTATTTCATCTGTTTAGAAAAAGTCAAATTTCAGACATAAATGCAAAGAGTGCAAATGCTGGCTAAATTTTGGACACATGCAAACAATTTGGTCATAGTTGAAATGAAAGGTCCATTTACATGCCTGTCTAACATAAGAAATGTAATCTCATACTTGGAGCAAGTGGAAGGAAGTTGCTCAGCATCAATTTGAAGATGGCTCAGATGACCTCTGATGCTCAGATGGGCCACCAAAGAAGTGAATCTGAGTATTCCCCAACAGTAAACCTTGGATGGATCAGGAAATCCACTCCCTCCTGAAGACTGGACAGGTAACATTCAGGTTAGATGATCAGACCAATACAGGAAATCCAATATGACCTCTGCAAAGCTATCAGGGATGTCAAGGGGAAATAGCAGACCAAGTTAGAGGCCCAACCCTAACAAACAGACTCCCGCCGCCTATGGAAAGGCCTAAACAACTTTACCAGATACAAAATGAAACAGAGCAAGATAGCAGACAAAGACACATCCCTCCCTGATGCACTCAATGCTCTCTATGCTCGGTTTCAGCAGAATACCAGCAGCGCTGTGATGTCTGCCCAACAGCTGCAGACACACTTGTTCCCTTGGTCACTGCTGCAAATGTCAGATCGGTCTTCCTGGGAGTTAACCCAAGAAAAGCGACAGGCCCAGATGACGTCCCAAGTCGAGCACTCAGATCTTGTGTGGACCAATTGGTGGATGCATTCACCAACATCTTCGACCTCTCCCTCCTACAGGCTACAGTCCCCACCTGCTTTAAGAAGACCACCGTCATCCCTGTACCTAAGAAAGCACATGCGGTGTACCTTAATGGCTACTGCCTAGTGGCTCTGACCTCAATAATGATGAAGTGCTTTGAGAGGCTGATCATGGCCCACATTAACTCCAGTCTCCCAGCCTGCCTCAATCCCCTGCAATTTGCCTAATGATGTAACAGGTCCACAGCAGGTGCAAGCAGAGGGCAATATTATTCATGTACAGGGAGGTTTTCACCAGCAGGCCTCTGCTGCCTGCTTCCTGGGATGAACACCTCTTTTATCCACAGGGACACCAAGTAAAAAGCTCTGGATGTGTAGGTGAGGTGGGGGAGGTGAGGTGGAATGCACCAGAATGTAAGACAACAAAGAACTGTGATGCTGGAAATCAGAAACAAAAATTGAAATTGCTGGAGAACCTCAGCAGGTCTGGCAGCATTTATGAGGAGAAAGCAGAGTTAACATTTTGGGTTCAGTGACCCTTCTGGGAATTTTTGTTGTACTCATTCACAGGATGAGAGCTAAGCCAGCATTTATTGCCCAGAGGGGAGTTAAGTGTCAACTACAAGGGGGCATAGCTTTAAATTAAGGGGAGGTAGGTATAGGACAGATGTTAGGGGTAGGTTCTTTACTCAGCGAGTCGTGAGTTCATGGAATGCCCTGCCAGTAGCAGGACTCTCCCTCATTATGGGCATTTAAGCGGGCATTGGATAGGCATATGGAGGATAGTGGGCTAGTGTAGGTTAGGTGGGCTTGGATCGGCGCAACATCGAGGGCCGAAGGGCCTGTACTGCGCTGTATTCTTCTATGTTCTATGTTCTATGTTCTACATTGCTGGGGACTGGACTCACATGTAGGCCAGACCAGGTAAGGACAGCAGTTTCTTTCCCTAAAGGACATTAATGGATCATATAGGTTAATTGACAATGGATTCATGGTCCTCAATAAACTCTTAATGCCAGATATTTACTTCATTATTATTGAATTCAAATTCCACTATCTGTCATGGCAGGATTTGAACGCAGGTCCCCAGAACATTATTTAGGTTTCTGGAATAACGGTGCAGCAGCAATATCACTAGGCCATCACCTCCCTCTTCAAGGAATGTACCCAAAGTCTCTCTAATTCTGATGGGTATAGCTGAATTAGGCTGTGTGTGGTCCCTCAATATGCAAACACCCATTGTCATTACTTGCTGGGGTTCTACCTGTTTCAACTGTTGCAAATAATGTACCTGGTCACAATGCCATGGAATGCTCCAAGTAGTTGTACCATAATAGAAAACTGTGTATAATTAGTAAGTTGGCAGATGACATGAAAACTGGCGATGTTGTTAATAATAAAGAGGATGGTCTCAGGTTATAGTTTGATATCAATCAGTTGGTAAATTAGGCAGAGCACTGGAAGATGGAATTTATTCCCAATAAGTGTGAGGTCATGCATTTTCAGAGATCTAATAAGGGAAGGATTAACACAATGAATAGTAGATCCCTCTGGAATATTGCAAAACAAAAGGACTTTTGCGTACAAATCCATAGATCCCTGAAGGTATCAATACAGGGAGATAGTGTGGTGAAGAAGACATATGGGATGCTTGACTTCATTAGCCGGGGCATAGAATATAGGAGCATGGAAATCTTATTGCAACCTTACAGTGTATTGGTTAGGCCACAGATGGAATATTGTGTGCAATTCTGGCCAACACATTATCAAAAGACTATTATTGTACTGGAGAAGGTGCAGAGGAAATTCACCAGAATGTTGCCTGGAATGGAAAGTCTCAGTTCGGAGGAGAGGCTGGATAAGTTGGGCTTTTCCCTGGAGCAGAGAAGCCTGAGAGGGGGATCGGATTGAGGTACATAAAATTTTGAGAAACATAGATCAGGTATTTTGTGAGAATCTTTTCCATATAGCAGACATGTCTAAGGCAAGAGGACATAAGTTTAAGGTGAGGTGTAAATGCTTTAGAGGGGATTTGAAGATTTTTCTTTTACCCGGGGGTGATGGAAGTATGGAACTTGCTGCCTGAGAGGCTAGTGGAGGCAGGTACTCCTGCAATATTTAGGAAGTATCTGGACAAGCTCTTAAAATATCATAGTATAGTAGGCTTTGGATGCAATACAGGTAAATGGAGTTAGTGTAGTTTGACTTCTGTTGGTTGGCATAGACATAGTAGGCCAAATGGCCCATTTCTATGTTGTTTGATTCTAAAACACCACAAGTTCATCAGACAGTGGTCAGCAATTAATGTCTTTGAAGCCCTTTGAGAAAAGGACATGCTTCATCCTGTTATAGTCCGTCTTCAAAATGTTTGTCATTCTTTCACCTTTAGTTGGGGTTAACACGCTCTACTGGGAAGCAAATAATTAGTTAATTTTAATCACTGAAGTTTCTGTAGGTTGTGAGTGGGGAGTGAAGGGCTTGTCAGAAGTGTTTTATTTTCTATTTTTTGCCTACTTTCCTCATCTTATAGTATATGGTTACTACTGCTATATAGCGGAGACAGCTGATTGGTGAGTAACTGGCAAACAATTCCACTTAGAATAAATAATCAGTAAAGTTAAAATATGGCAGGACAGCTCAGCTGACTGAAAGGTACAGACTGTGGCATGTGGGAAGTCATGGACCTACTTTATATCTTAGATGACATGTCTACAGGAAGAATCACTAACTATACAAACTTGATTTTGGGGCTTCAAGATTTGAGGGGCAGTCGGAGTCACTGTGGTGCATCCACAATGCAGAGAATTATTAAGATAGTATGTTTAGGGAGGTGGTCATACCTCCCTAGGAGTATGAAGGCATATAAGGAGTATAAGGATTAGGAGTATGAAGGCATATAAGAAATGGGTGACTATTGATATTATGAATCTATATTTCAGGCCTATGTGAAGGAAGTTGGAAGATGTGGAATTAATTGGATATTTTCTAAAATTTCTTAAAATTGGGTTCAGCAAAATGTGGGCTGTGTCCCATCTGCTCATTTTTAAAGTTAAAAGTTTGATGTGTATATAATACACTGATATTTTTTCTGGAAATCAAGTGACATTGTAAAAGCAGCTATAACAAAACAAGGGAAATGGGAGGTATTACTTTAATTATTGGAAAAAAACTTGGCTGTGAAAGAGCTAGAACTGTGCTAATGATGACCCAATAACCCTCTCTGGACTACAAGTTCTGTTTTTCAGAGCCAGGGCTCACTGAGTAGAAAAGACACCATGAAGCTGCAATACTTTATGAAATCCTGTTGCTTAGAAGCTGTCCCTGAGAAGTTAAAAAATGTTCTAAATACCAGCATTTCTATCTACCTTATGAATCTTTAAGTCATGAAGTATGACCCAATTGTCAGCAACTTGAATCCTGGCTAATTTGAATCAGAAATGAATATTTATCATTAATCTGCAGTTGTCAGCAATTTAGCTTCTTCAACAGGAAATTCAGCGGAAATGAAAAGTTATCACATTTCATCCTTTGTTTCCAGACTGTGACCCGCCAGAGTTGTTTTTTCCCTTTTAAAAACACATCATCTCCACAGAGACGTGGCTTTTTGCATTATGTTTGTGTGTATGTTGGATTGTTGAGTTTAGGGATATGGTTTTATCATAGCGTAGGTATTAATCAGTATTTGTGATTCACTTTAAGAATAAGTTTAGTTTATAATTAAGAGATTGTTTTGAGTTCACTGAAGAAGCCTAAAGGATGTTTGTTTTATTCTTAGTAGAAGTACAAATAAGTGGACTTGCTCACTTTGATAATTAAATCCACGTTTACACCAATGTGTGAATGGTGGAGACATGAGACTTTATTATAAATGCAATCCTCTTGTCACAGAGAAAACAATGATCACCAAGTAACTTAAAGGAAAGCAGGAGTGTCATGAGACAATCTTGTTCTTTAATCAATTTTCCATTTTGAATCTGCTGAAGGTAATGGTTCCTTGGAGGAGTACAATCAGACCTAAGTAAGTAGCTGTTTGGCTGTTCAAGATGGAAAAGCAGTAGAGATATGGGATTCTTTAGTTAGGAAAATAGCCAGGAATTTCTACAGTGGATGACACGACTCGAGGATTGATTGTCATTTCTCTGATGCCAGTATCAAGAGTGTCATGCAGCAGCAGCTGCTTTGAGAGAGGAAGAACATTCAGAGTTTGTGGTTCACGTTTGTGCCAACAACATATTAAAAAGAGAGATGAAGTCCTGAAAGCAGATTTTAGAGAGCTAGTAAGTAGATTACAAAGCAGGACTTCGAAAGCAGTGATCTCAGGATTACTTCCGGTCCCATGTGCTGGTAGGCATAGAAATATACGGTCAAAAAGTGTGGCACTGGAAAAGCATAGCAGGTCGCACAGCATCTGAGGAGCAGGAGAGTCGATGTTTCGGGCACAAGCCCAATATAGGGATCAAACATGTGGCATACATTGAAGAGCATCGTATTTCTGAGGCGTTGAGACAGATTCTAGCTCAGGTGGAACCTGTACAAGATGGATAGGTTGAATCTTAGCATGCATTCCTGATGAAGGGCTTTTGCCCGAAACGTCGATTTTCCTGCTCCTCTGATGCTGCCTGACCTGCTGTGCTTTTCCAGCACCAGTCTGATCTAAACTCTGGTTTCCAGCATCTGCAGTCCTCACTTTTGCCTTGTATCTTAGCATGACCAGGCTTAACATTCTTGCAGGGAGATTTGCTATTGGCGAATGTTTAAACTTCATTGGAAATGGGAATGAGATCCTGAGTGGGAGCTCAAATTGGAGGGAAGCAAATCTAGTAACAGGAAGAAGCAAGATAATGTGCAAAATAGAAACAGGCAAAGCAGGCATCAAATTGGAGTAGAATGCAGAATAATATTAAAAATCAGAATTAAAGGCACTCTATCTGAACGCACATAGCATTTGCAACAAGTTTGATGTTTCAGAAGTATCCATTTAGGGTGGCTCAGCGGTTAGCACTGCTACCTCACAGTGCCAGAGATGCAGTGCCAGTTTGCTTGGGTGTCTGTCTGTGTGGAATTTGTACATCCTTGCCTGTCTACGTGGGTTTTCATTGGGTGCTCTGGTTTCCTTCCACAGTCCAAAGATGCGCAGGTTAGGTGGATTAACCATACTAAATGTAGGGTTACAGGGAAGGGGTGACCTGGTTGGAATGCTTCTTTGGATGATTGGTGCAGATTCACTTGCCTTTATCTGCACTGTAGGGATTCTATAATTTAGGTTAATGGATATGATTTAATTGCGATTACTGAGATACAGCTACAAGATGACAAAAATTGAGAACTACACATCCAAGGACATTCATCATTTCAGAAACATAGACAACAAGGAATGTGGAGCACACTCTAAATAATTGAAGAGATCAGTCAGTTAGTGAGAGAGGCTCTTAGAATGAAGGATCAAAATGTGGAATCTGTTTGGGTGGATTTGATGAACAGCAAGTAGGCAGTAAAGAAAGGCAGGAGTTGTTTACAGATCACCAAATAGTAATGATAACTGTTGGGTATACAATAATTAAGAATTAGAAATACATGTAACCTGTGTTATGGACCAGGCCACTCAAAACATTTTAAGAAGGTAGCCCAGACCATAACTTTTTATTTATTTTAGGTAGATGTGAAGTGGATATTCCAGGAGCAATGCAGCTTGTTAAACCACTCGGCTTTAAACAAAACAGAATTTATTTAAATGTTATGGATGAAACACAAACAAAGGAAAACAGAATTTAGAATAACTTAACTTACTTGATAACCCAACCGACACGATATCGCAACTTAACGAAGGAGCTGTTCCAATCCCTGCAACATCCCATGAACACACCCTTTGGCAACAGGTATATTCAAACACAGTTCTTACAGGGCAGAGAGATTTCAGAGAAAAAATTCAGGCAAGACCTCAGTTGAAGAATGGAACTTATTTCCACTAAAATTGCTTCTCTAGGTCCCCAGCAGTTTTTTTTCTAACTGCTTGCTAAAAACTAAACAAAACTAGAAAACAAAACTGAACTGGGAGAACTGGCCATTCCACTACCATTGTTCAAAGTAACCATTTCCAGACAAATCAGCACCTCTGCCTTTACAACCCCTCTTTAAAAAACCTAAGGACAACATTACTTTAATAAAGGAACAGCATTGTCACACCTGGACAATACATTACTAATGTATGACTTGCATTTACATATAGACTTGGTAAAAATAATTAGCAATAATTTTGTGGCAGAAGAATTCTTAGAATGAGTATGACATGGGCTTCCACTGCATTATATAGATGAACCAATGAGGGAATGGGCTATTTTGGATTTAGTGTTCTGTAATGCAAAAGGGCTAGTTAATAACCTTCCTGTAAAGAACCCTTTGGAAAATATTGACCATATTTACCATGATTAAATTTCACATTAGGTTTGAATGTGACATCTGTTATCTGATGAAAGAAGTTATCAATGATGCTATCAAGCAACATTTACAATGGAATAACCTGCTCACTGATACACAGCTTATATTTCGCCAGGGCTGCTCAGTTTCTAACCTCATTAAAGCCTTATGTCAAACATGGACCAAAGAATAAACTTCAGAGGTGAGGTGACAGTGTCTGCCCTTGATATAAATGCATTTGACTGATTATGGCATAAAATATCCCAATTAAAACTGCAGTCAATGGGAACTGGCAAAGAGTTCGAGTGAATGAAGTCAGATTTGGTACAAAGTAAGATGGTTGTTTTCATTGGAAGTCAATTATCTTAATCTAAGTGTATCCCATCAGGAGTTCCACAGGGTAGTGTCCTAGGCCCAATCATCTTCAGCTGTTTCAATAGTGACCTTACCTCCATCATAAGGTCAGAAGTGGGGATGTTCGCTGATGATTGCACAATGTTCAGCACCATTTGTGACCCAGAGAAGATGAGGACTGCAGATGCTGGAGAGTCAGAGTCGAAACATGTGACGCTGGAAAAGCCCTTCATGATGAAGGGCTTATGGACGAAACATCGCCTCTGCTAGTCCTCAGATGCTGCCTGACCTACTGTGCTTTCCTAGTGCCACAGTCTTTGACCATTTGTGACCTGTCAGATACTGGACCTGTAATCTTCATATGTAACAAGATCTGGACAACATCCAGATATGGGATGGTAAGTAGCATGTAACATTTGTGCCATTCAAATGTCAGGCAACGATCATCTCATTGAATCTAAACATTACCTCTATATAATACTATTACTGTGTCCACAACTATCAACATCTGTAATGTTACCATTGACCAGACACTGAACAAGATAAGCTGTGTAAGTACTGTATTTATAAGTGCAGGTCAGAGGCTAAAAACTCACCTCCTGTCTACCAATGCCTATCCAGAAGGTTAGTAAATCTGGTTGGCATATGTCTGATTGGTGGTAGTATGCTGGTATGGATTGAAAATTGGTTAACATATAGAAAGCAGAGAGAAAGAATAAATGGATCATTCTTGGATCATAAGCTGTGATAGTAGAACATCACAAAATTTAGTACTAGACCATAATTGTTCAAAATCTATGCAAATTATTTGAATGTGGTGATCAAATATAATATTTCTAAATTTTCTGATGACATAAAACAAGGCAGAAACAAATTGTAAGGTAGATGCAAGGAGGTTTCAAATGGATAGGACAGGATAAGTAAATGGGTTCAAATGATAGCAGATGCAATATAGTGTAAATAAGTGTAAAATTATCCAACTTGTGGAAAAAATGGAATTAAAGGATATATCTTCAATTGCAAGAGGTTGACAAATGTTGATATGTAAATGGGATGGAAATGTAATTTTTCATGAATCACAGAAGGCTAGCATACATATGCAAGGATGGATAGGGAAGGCACATGTTATGTTGGGCTTCATAACAAGAGGATTTGACTACAGAAGTAAAGATGTCTTGTGAAAATTGGAAGGAGCTTTGATAAGACTGTGCATGGAGTTTTGTATATGGTTTTGGTCTCCTTATTTAAGGAAGGATATATTTAGAATGCAACAGACATTCACTGGACTAATCCAGGATTCAATGTAACCTCTCACGAGGGGAAGTTGAGGAAACTGGGTCTGTGTTTTCTGGTGTTTCAAAATATGGGAGACGATCTCAATGAAACCTACAAATTTCTTACCAAGTATGAGAGTGTGGATACAGATCAGGTGTTTTCCCTTTCTGAGTAGTCTGGAACCAGGGGATAAATCTCAGGATTAAGGGATAGGCCATTTAAGACTGAAATGAGGAGACATTTCTTCATTTAGAGGCTGGTGAATCTTTGGAATTTGTCTGAGGTCTGGAAGCTCAGGAATATATTAAGGACAAAATTTAATAGATTTCTGGACATTAATGATATCAAGGAATGTGGTGGTCGTGTGGGAAAGTGGCATTGAATTAAATGATCAGTGACTCTCTTATTGATTGGAGTAGCAAGCCTGAAGGGTTAATCCTATGTCTCTGATGGCAATTTTATTATTTGGTCCTTCTTGTTCAAAAACCAGTTTGTATTCTCCTCAATGTCAGAGGTACTGATCTCTACTGCAAATAATTCAGCCAGGTTGAACCACTTCTTCTTTAGCCAATTCCTTTCCATCAAAGAGACATTGTTCCATCTTACTGCAAACAATAGGATGCACTATTTATTTCACACTAACATTTAAATTCACTCAACATTGGACAACTATTAATGCAATAACTGATCAGTTTCACACCAGTTTTGTGCAAATGTATGTGACTGAGCTTCTTGGTGAAATAGGCTATCATCTCCAGATGGGTGGAACTATCCCATTTATTGCAATGGGAAATTCCTGGTCAAAGAGAAGGAAATTGTCTAAATCAAGAAGAGAACAGGAAACAGCACCAACACCATCAATATACTGGAAAAAGGTGAGGAAGGAGCCTTAGTGGGACTAGAACAAAGAATGTTTCACATTTCCCACAAAAAAGGTGTAGGTAGGACCCATAAAGGTCCACATAACAACACATTCAATTTTGAGGAAGCAAGTGCAGTTAATAGAGAGGTTACTCAACAGGTCAACGGATTGGCAGAAACTCAAGATCGATGAAATCTAGCTGGACTTCCATTTAAGGGAGAAGTGAAACGTTCTTAGACTGTCTTCCTGGGGGTTGGACATGTAGAAAGATTGGCTGACAATGGTGAAAAGAAAATGGTTAGGGCCAAGAAACTTGAAACTGATTACATTTGTAGGTCTTCAGTGGTTGACCAGCTGGAATGGAGGGAGTGTTATGGGGATGGTTGTGTGGATTGCAGGAGGTTGTGTTCTGATGCTTGGAACACGTCAAAAAAGAGCACCAGCACATCCATCAGATCAGGTGATACCATGACTACTGCCTTATAACCCTCTTCCAACTTAAAATGTCACTCCTCTCTGCCCAACCCCACCCACTCCCTCCACCTCCAGCTTTCCCCAGTCCAGCCACAGTTAATTCATGAGCCAGTGAAAGATTTTGTTGTGATCAGAGATCGGAATGGATGATTCAGTACCACCTGCTCTAAGCCCTGTCTCCTATTCTTACCCATTCATGGCAAATCCAAAGCAATTCTTTAACTTAATGTGTTAAAAGAAAATTAAGTCTGCTTAAGTCACAGGGATAGGTGAAGGGAAGAGGTTCTGGATGAGGGTGTTCTAGACTCTCACCACCCAATCTTTGGGAGATCAAGTGGAATTGAGATAAAATAATGGCAAGAGTGAGGAGAGGATTTTAGTGAAAAGGTATCAGAGTTAAAGGGATAGTAAAGAGGTGGTGATAGTGATGAATGTCTTCAGTCAGTGATGGGATTAAGGGATGATAGAAAAGGGAGGAATAGAAATTTTAATGGTTGAAATGAGCAGGGCATAGGAAAAGCTCTAGTGATTGAGGAGGAAATGGGATTTTGGCATCAAAAAATTCAGTCTTACAACAATGGTTAGTTCCGTAGTTTCCAATTGTTCACACTATCTTCATATGCGTGCCAGTTACTGCTCAGAATTTAATTCATTTGTTTTCCATCATCATTTGATTTTTAAGATTCCTACATCTATACAGATGCTCACATTCTGCAAACATGTAACGTCCTTTCAGGCATGGCTAGTAGTATCACAGGATTTTCTGTTTAATTTTAATATAAAAATAACCTGAGAGAGCCTATTGACGCAAATGCTCAAATTCACAGTATATACTTCAACAGAATAGGGCTTGCGTGGTGCAGTGGTAGTGTCCCACTCTCTGAGCCAGGAGACCCAGGTTAAAGTCCCAGCTGCTCAGTGGTAGATAGTAACATCTCTGAACAGCTTGATTAGTAAATAGCTACACTCCAAATGATAAGGCAGGCAAGGTGGAACCGGGGGCCACTGGCCACATCTGCCGAGTGTGGTGTTGGAAAAGCACAGCAAATCAGGGGCAGGAGAATTGACGTTTCGGGCATAAGGACTTAATCAGGAATGAGTGTTTTGCCCGAAATGTTGATTCTCCTGCTCCTGCCTGACTAGCTGTGCTTTTCCAGCACCCCACTCTCGACTCCGATCTCCAGCATCTGCAGTCCTCATTTTCTCCACATCTGCAGTAGGCTGAGTGGAGACTTTTGAAAGGGCTGTGTGTGGTTCCTTATTGGGTTGAGTGCCTCTTGGCATCACCCTGTCTCCTTTTGAGGGGGGAAACTCCTGGAGTGCTCACCAGGTTCCCTGTTCCCATATCTCCAGTCCTGAGAAGCAGTGGCTGGGATGATAGAGTGCAGGCAGACCCTGAGTATGCTGGGCCTGGCTCTCCATGACAGCTACCAACCTGTCAATGGGGGCAGACAGATGGTCATGTGACTCACTCCCCTGCTGCAGCTTCTGGGGACTGCTGCAATGAAGGCCATTGACCCCCACATCCCTGACTGTCCTGTTGTTCTTCCCCGTGCATATGGCTGAACAGCCAAACTGCTGACACCACTGGATCCCCTCCTGATGGGGATAAATAGCTGGCTGCCCTTTGTCTGTCCCCAGAGTGCTAGCAACCTGGGGCATTTTCTGTTTAACTAACTGTGACAGTGAGGTGCTCAACGGATTGTGCTCCCAAACTTTCTAACTCTGATATCTCCACTGAAGTGTCAGTGTCTGGGCTGGTAGGGGATGCAAGAGGCAGCCTTGCTGATTGAGGCCTCCGAATTCTCATCCTTTAATGTCCAGGAGGTGCTTTCTGCAGGGATTCTGGGGAGGCCAGATGTTTCTATACAGAGGTTCTGAGCATCCTGATGGTGTCTGCAAGATCAAAGAGAGAGGAGATATGGTAAGAAGTGGTGTGCAGTGAAAGAGACTCACAGCAAGATTAATGTGACAGTTGTAGTGGAATGGTATTTACTTGGTGGGACATGGATGCTTCAGCATCCCCTGCAGGAACTCTTCGCATGCATAGGCCAGAATTCTCTTCTCATCTCAGACAAGAACACAAATATTGCAGCAATTACACCCCCATACAGACTTGCTTAGACCTCTTATGGGTTATCTTCTCCTTTCATGAGAGAAAGTGGGGGGATTGAATGAAACGGAGGTGTGTGGCATGGCTGTTAATATTGATGCAGGTTGTAGAATGTTAGAGCAATGTTCAGAGGGAGTGAAGAGACAGGTAGGGTTAGGGGTGTGCGCATTGGAACATAATTTTGAGATCAAATGAGGGAAGATGTTGCAGGTAATGCTGAGAGTGTCAGAACATGAGCCTTGGTGGGAGGTGAGTGCAGTAGCAGAGACAGAATCAGTGTGAGGTATCAGACACAAAAGTGTAACCCATACCCTGGTGCAGCAGAGAAGGCCACTGATCTTCTTATGGCTATTGCTGATTATATTGTATATTCACTTTTTGCAGGATATATTCTTCTCCAGTACTTTACTGCAGGTTTGTCAATAGAATTAACTATCAACTGCAAAGTAAAACAAGATTTGTTTCACTTGGCTGTCATTCAAGTTTAACTTGTTCCAATAACTAATTTTCTCTGCATTGTACCAGTTAATGTGGTCAGAAAGATTTCTTTCTTCATTGTATTTCTGCAGTCATTTTAAATACTGACTGCAATAAAATAATAGATCACGAAACTAACAAAAATATTCTCAACAGCAAACTATCAGGGAAAATTCCTCTTTGTGTAAAGTAAGATCTGCTGGTTGAAAACCAGCATTAGCTTTATAGTACTCTGATGAACAGGAAACCTGAGCTCAGAAACCAGATTTTCACAGAGTAGAGCTGACTCCAAAGGTCTTTAAAAATAGTGACAGGACCCAAATCCTGGATTCCTGCCCTTATTAATAGAATGCAGGAAAATGGTACAAGTATTTTTAACATTTCAGACTCCCTGCAATTTTCATGGAGTCAAGCCAGCTCCTCAAGGAGATGTGGTCACAGTCACTCAGGGAGTCCTGAGCCATAGTTCAGATGTGGGAACCTTTTGAAAGATAACTTTAAAAAGCCTTACTCACACGCATTCCATGCACTCTATGCCCCTGTATATCCCTTCCATAATCCCATACTCCCTTCCAGAGTACCCCTGAAACTTCCTTGCCCACTCACCGATTAGGCACTACAGAATCAATAAGACACAGAACAGCAGGAAGTATTGAATATAATCTAATAAAACACTCATTCAAAAATCTACTTCAAAATGCTTGTCAGTCTTACCACCCTATTTGACAATCAATCAGTGCTATTATAGAATCAATAATATTACAATGACATGTACAAGATTATTCATTTTAAGGCTGTCTCATTAATTTTGGGTAAAATGAGGAATGAAAAGGATCTATTTGGTTCTCCTGTTATGAAGTTTTGAGTTACTTACAAACCTGACCACATAAAGAGGACTTGTTACAAAATCAGCCCTAGATTCAATTGCTGGATATAAATCAGGAGAAGAATTGGGTTTCCTTGTACACCAGCAGACATTCAAGAGAAACAAAGGATCACTATATTATAATAATATAATTACTCATGTTTATTAGTCTCAAAAAGATGAGCTTATGTTGTTGAGAATCAAGCTCAGGGTTCAGATACTTCCAGTATATTCATTATGTCCCAACATCTGTGAAAAACAAAGGCAAATCAAGACAAGTGGCAAAATATTGCTTCTCATGTAAAGTATGATGGTGAAAAACAGACCCAAATTGTCTTTTTCTATCAGTTAAATTTATGTAAAGAACTGATTTGATATTCAGACACTCCAGCTGCATTGTATTAGTACAATAATTGCAATGTCAAATTGATTAATAGTGGATGAAAAGAAGGAACTACTTTGTTAAATGCATGATTGGTTTGGTAATGAATGTTTAGCACTATTTAAATTGAATTGTCCTTACCCTCCCCTTCACTGTTTTGATCACACAGCATTGCCCTTTGATGTGAAGGGCAGTGTTTGTCACTGGCCACCCGTGTGTTTTCCTATCTTCCTGGTGGTGGAATTTGAATAAAGATTTGTGCACTTTGTGTCTTTCACTGTGTCTCACACCTGCAAAAAAAAGGAAAAAAAAATAACAAAAAAAAATTAAATTGAATTGTTTATTGCTTCAGTACAGTATTACAGAAAATTTAAACCAATTGTTCTTATAGTTTAGAAGTATTAGCAGCTGAATGTTTACAGTAACTCTGTGCCTTCTGTCCCACTTTCTCCAAATGAAAGTTTGGCATTAGTAACTATCCTTTTTCAATCAAGTTGCTGTACAAAACATCACAGGACATTAGTTGAACCATCAACATTACTGATTGGTTCTTATTGCCTTTTGTGCTGAAGTAGTTGTCAATATTTTGGATTTCCAAGAAAAAACCCCAAAAGAACCAAGTACAGCTTACAAATTAATCCATATTTTAGCTGCAGCCATTTTTCAGAAATATTTATCAACATTTGGTTGTTACTGCAAGTCTGTTTGTATTAACCAAAAGAGATGCTGATTACTGCTGTTGACCTTAGCCATTTAATCTCTAATCTATGACATTTGACAACTAGTAAAACACTTCAACCATTTAAATACTATTTCAGTTCTGTTTTTTTCAGAAGGTATCCTGGTCAGTGGCTTTCTGGGAATTCTCCTATGCCTGGGTAAGCACCTTATGATGTCAAAATCTTTATTTCTTCTAATACATGGAGAACTTAATTGTTTCATGGGATAAAAAATGTATGTACAGGAGGCAAGACAGTTTGCTAGAAGTAGCTTTCCATATATATTACAATCAATCTCAATCTGAAACAAAATAAGACACTATGATTTAGATGAAAACTTTGATTCCAGGAAATTAGTCTTCTATGTGTTAGCTATAAAAGTGTTGTACCACTGCAACACTCTGCATGATCTCTATTTTGAAGAATTTTGTGCTGTTAATGTCCAATATGATGCTGAGTTTGTTTATTAATGTTGTATATTATGATAACTGTTAGCATATTCAGTTACAAGCTGCAAAATTGAAAGATTGAGTGGAAATTTTCCAGAATGTTAATATTACAGAAAAGAGATTAAAAATATTCAGGCATGTGTTTAATAGGTAGATATGTGTAGTCAGGGACTGTTTGTTATGACATACAATTTCTAGTTAAACTTAAATTTCCAATAGCTTTTATCCTATCCTATACCCTATATGTTATATAAAATTTGTACTAATCTTCAATATTACAAAAAAAACTTTTCTCTCCTATCATTTCATACTAAAGTACAAACTGATGTGGTGAAAGATCATCTTCACCAGTTGCTTCATCGATGATGTGTCCTCCATTATTATGTCAGAAGTGGGGATGTTCACTGATAATTGCACAATGTTCAGCACCATTCACTTCACTTCAGACATTCAAGCAATCCATGCACAAATGTAATAAAACACAGACAGTATCCAAGCTTGGGATGACAACTATCAAGTAATGTTCATCACCCCTTGACATTCAATAGTATCATGAATTCCCCACTATTAATATCCTGAGTATTACTAGAAAATGAACTGGATTGGACATATATAATAAGGCTAAAAGAGCAGGTCAGAGATTAGAAATCCTACAATGACTAACTCACCTCCTGATCCCTAAAGTCTGTCCACCATCTCCAAGATCCAAGTCAAGAGTGTGATGGAATATTTTCCACTTCTCGAGTTGAGTGCTCATCTGTCTCAGTAGCACAAGAAGCTCAGTGTTCAGTGCAACCGTGATCTCTGCACAAGCTTGTGGTAGGCACATGGGGGTCCATAGAGATCCCTCAAAGTTCTTTCCTCTTTTGATTCCACTCTCTTCTAGCCTGCCTAGTCCCCTACCTTTCATCGCCAATCAACACCTGAGCAGGGCCTGCCAACCTGGCAGAGTCAGTCCAAAGCTGTTCCATTCTTCAGCACATTAAATTTCAGAAGGTTATTGAACAGTCTGTTTGCAGTTTCTGTTGTCTTTCTGATGCCTGACTTGTTCCATGGATTGGGATTAACACGAGGTTAAGTGTGCTAGTATACCTGTTTATGCTGGTCCATAAATGTTGATGATGTAGAACATATAAATGATTTGGATGTATAGTTAGTATGTTTACAGATGACACCAAAATTGGCATTCTAGTGAACAGCAAAGAAAGGTTCAACGAGATCTGATCAGGTGGGCCAATGGGTTGAGGAGTGGCAGATGAAATTTAATTTAGATAAATGTGAGGTGCTGAATTTTGGAAAAGCAAATCAGGGCAGGACTTATACGCCTAATGGTACTGTCCTGGGGAGTGTTGCCGAACAAAGAAACCTTGGAGAGCAGGTATATAGTTCCTTGAAAGTGGACTCACAGGTAGTTAGGATAGTGAAGAAGGTGTTTGGTTTGCTTGTCTTTATTGGTTAGTGCATTGAGTAGGGGAGTTGAGAGGTAATGTTGTGGCTGTGCAGGATGTTGGCAGGCCACTTTTAGAAAACTGTGTGCAATTCTGGTCTCCCTTCTATGGGAAGAATGTTGTGAAACTTGAAAGGGTTCAGAAAAGATTTTCAAGGATGTTGCCAGGGTGGGAGGATTTGAGCTATAGGGAGAGGCTGAATAGGCTGGGGTTGTTTTCCCTGGAGTGTCAGAGGCTGTGGGGTGACCTTATAGAGGTTTATAAAATCATGGAGGGCGTGGATTGGGTAAATACACAACAGCTTTTGCCCAGGGTGTCGGGTCCAAAACTAGAGGGCATGGGTTTAATGTGAGAGGGGAAAGATATAAAAGGGACGTAAGGGGAAACTTTTTCACACAGAAGGTCATGCATGTATGGAATGAGCTGCCAGAGGAAGTGATGGAGGCTGGTACAATTACAGCATTTAAAAGATACCTGGATGGGTATATGCATAGAAAAGGTTTAGAGGGATGTGGGCCAAATGCTGGCAAATGGGACTAAACTTGTCCATGCCGACCATATATCCTAGATAAGTTGGATCAAAGGGTCTGTTTCCATGCTGTACATCTCTATGACTCTGACTGTACCTGCAACATCCAGACAGAATTATTGTACTGGCACTCCAGTACTGTTGATCCTGTACATGGATGTGGTGAACCATTGTATGCTGGAAATTTTACTTTCACAGGATTTGTTATATCTTCCCATGTCTGTGGGTAAATATTTTGAGAATTTTCCATACAGTGTATTTCCACTTGCTCATGTCAAACTTGTTCAACAGTGAACATTCACCAGCTTTTTGATGATAGGTTATTTGAGTTTTTGCAAAAGCTTTAGGCAGTCTAATGCCATTGATATTTCACAGATTCCCTAGAGTGCAGAAAGAGGCTATAAATGCAGAAGGCCATATCTTATACATGTCTTGGAATTTCGAGTGATTGTGTACATCATCAAGTTTACACTTAGGGCCTGTGAACTTTGTTAAACTGTCAGGATCACTAAATACCTACAAACTTACATTTATCCCTCTTCTACACTCTAAGTCCTCAGATTGTCAAGTTAATCTTTCTGGAAGTTTTCTATTGTCGTGTATGCAATCATTAACTCAACAGTTTTGATGGCTAGCTCCAGATCTTAAATATCATAGAATGAGTCCTTTTCTCTGCATCTACTCATGAAGTGATCTTTGGATTCCGTTGGCTTCTGCTCTTACCTGATAACCACCTGAAGAAGGAGCGATGCTCTGAAAGCTAGTGCTTCCAATTAAAACTATTGGACTATAACCTGGTGTTGTGTGATTTTTAACGTCAATTAATATGGCAGTTTAATCTGTATGTCTGAATTAGCTTGCTATTATGATCAATAAATTTGGGGATATTTTAACTCTTTGGCAATTTATCTTCCTCCCAATTGTCATCAAATTTTAATCACTTGTTTTTCTGCACCTGTCACTCCTGGAAACTTTGTTTGAATCGCTTTAAAAATCATTTTATTGTGTTTTAAGGGAGGGTTTATCTCCACAAGACTGAGTGAGCTTTATTCATACTATTGTCCTGAGCTCTCCTCATTAACCATGCACCACATCCCAATAGTACCCCACTCATCTGATGTGAGTCTAATTCTCCTACTCATTGTAGGCAGAAGTAGTCACTACTGCTATATTCTGGCAGATCTGGTGCTGGTGCAGTATCTGAAAGGCCATTGTGCACCTGAGAAAGGGTTGCCAATCTGGAGATATCCTGCATGGTTCCAAACATTTGCCTTGGACAGGGAAGAATATGGAGGAAATGGTATGTCACTTTGTAGCCAGGGACGTGGTGGTTCTGATGGATGGGGTAGTGCAACTTAGCACTGTTGTTTGTCTCCAAACTGGCAGATGAGACCATAATACTGGATAATTCCAGGCTGCTTCAATGTTGCCACCCATGTCAATGCAGTATCAGCCAACCAGAAGAATGCCCAGCAATTTCATAAGAAAATCAATGATATTCTCTCCTCACCCAGGGTTATTGGCACTTTCTTTCCTCATCTACCTCAAACTCTCAATCTCTACTACTGCACCCACCTCCCACCAAGCCTCAAGCTCCACCACTCTCACTGTTGTATGCAGCATCTTCCTTCACTCAATCCTATGTTAACCCCTCACACTGCTAGGTCTTTATGGCCTCTGTGCTGCCTCATCACTTGCTCAGGACACCTCACCATTTTTCCAAACCATAACAGCACCAACAGTTATAGAATCAACTTGCATCTCACTCAATCCCTTCTTTCACATAGTAGGGCTGAAAGAGCCAGGGTAGGTAGTGTGGTGCCCGACATCCAGATTCTCTCGCTCTCTCACTCTTTTGCTCTCTCGGATCTTGGTCCTCATTGAGGAAAATCAAGCCTGGTCCTGTGGAGATGCAGAAATATTCATATCTTGGTGAAAATGTTAGAAACATCGTCCATTGCTGTCCTACCTCTCCCATTACATCATTGTGAATGTATTATTAACATTCTCAACTTCTACCTATTGTTCATGATGTACATTGTATCCTCTTCAGCTCTTGTTACAATGATCTCTGTCGAAGTCCCAGCAATCTCCTCCCTTGCTTCCCTCAGTATCCTGGGATAGATTACAGGCCCTGGGGACTTATCAACCTTAATGTTTTTCAAGACACTCAATACCTCCTCCTTCTTAATCTTGACATGCCCCAGAGTATCAACATTATCCTCCCTAATATCACTGTCATCCATGTCCTTCTCCTTGTGAATACCGATGCGCAGTACTTGTTAAGAACTTGACTCACTTCGTATAGTTTCATCCATAAATTCCTTCCATTGATCTTGAGTGAACCTACCCTTTCCTTTATTACCCTCTTGTGCCTATATAAAATGGCTTGTTTGATTTCAGTTTCTTAAATCTCATATAAACTTTCTTTTTCTTTTTGACTAAACCCTCAATATCTCTTGTCATCCAAGATTCCCAAATCTTGCCCTCTCTTTTTTTGCATTGCTGTTTAACAGTATTAAAGAAATGGATATGTTGCTACATAAGGGTGAACTTTCCAATATCAATGCTCCTGTAACAAGGTATGCAAGTGATCAATTAATTAGCCACTCTAATCAAAACACACAGCAGCACAATTAAATCAAGCACATGCCCATAGATTAACCTTACACTGTACTCTGACAACTAGAGGCAGAATTTATTTGCTTTAACTGCTGTAGACACTTAGCATCCACAAAAGCCAGTTAAAGGGAAGCAAGAGTTTTAAAAATGTTCATACATAAAATAAGTGCTGTAGTGAGTGAAAGAAAGGTTGCCTCACTGAACTATGTCCCTTGACAAGGAGGCTGCAATCAGAGGAAATAGCATCAGAACTATTCAGAAAAGATGAGTGAATGATGACATTTACAGTCTCAAAAGACTTTTCAAATTACAAATACCCAATATTTCCCTTTAAAAACAAAATTGGCGAAGTATTCTTACAACATGGTCGTTCCTCAAAAACAAATGCATATTAATTGATGACCTTGCATTTAACCTATAAGGTTATCTCAAAGCACTTGAGTATCCTTACCACGTTTGTCTCTACCATCCATTTGTCACATTACAGTTGCGAGTGTGGTGCTGGAAAGGCACAGCAGGTCAGGCAGCATTCGAGGAGCAGGAGAATCGATGTTTCAGATGTAAGCACTTCATCAGGAAGGTTTCCTGATGAAGGGCTTATGCACAAAACGTCAATTCTCCTGCTCCTCGGATGCTGCCTGACCTGCTGTACTTTTACAGCACCACACTCTCAACTCTGATCTCCAGTATCTGCAGTCCTCACTTTCTCCTAATTGTCACATTATAGTAAGTGACATATTATTAAATTCTGCCCATTTCTCTCATCATTGATTTCTTTTTTGTGCTCTGTTTTCTGCACTACTGCATTGAAGTTCAATCTAAGTTGGAAGAACAACACTGTATCTTTTGAATACACTTCCAGACACACCATAACTTTCTCTAGGGCAACAGAAATGGCCAATAAATGCTGGTCTAGCCAGTGATGTCTATATCCCATAAACAAAGAAAAACTGAGGCTGACTGGCTGGAGTGTCAACAGCCTGCTACAAGCTTCACATGAATATTATTGCAGCTGCTCTTATACTACTGTGGTTGAACATCATTTTTTGCTAGAACAGTGTTCCTGACAGCCTTTTGGCTCTAATATGTAATCTGCAACATACCAAATATATATTTTACTGGCTGGAAAAATGCTTATTTTCATAATGAAAATCCTTTTGATGTATGTTCCTTTTTTCATTTTTGAATTTGTTTCACACTAAGCAAAAGTACACAAACATCAGTACATAGTGAATCTCTGCATGGGAAGACTTTGGCTGAAAATATGGCCACTTGAAGCACCAAAACTCATGCACCCTTGAAGCAAGATGCCTAGTTTTGCTTGAATCTTCCGGTAGTGATTGCAACGAGGGTTCGGTGGATCTCACTGACTGAGATCCTTGACTGGGGTTGTTAATCTGGAGTGAGATTCAGGGAGTCTCCTCATTCTAGGAACTGACTCTGAGCTAGCTGGTCAGAGCCCACATACTGTGCACATGTAAATGAGGGATGACTTGGTGATGGACACCAGCCTCTGTGAAGTTATTTCACTTCCCTTTCAGCCCTGTCATAAGTATTTCCAGTAGTTCCTTTTTTAAATTTTGTGTAGACCTTTAATTTAGACAGGAACAATTTTATTTACAGAGAGAAATAGAAGGAATCACTGGTAAACCAGCTTTGATCTGAGAATCTCTTTCAGACCCTGTACTCTCTTAATGCATCAGCTGAAATAGTTCAGTTGGGAGACCATTAGATTGAAGATCTAAATGTCCCCATTTCAATCCTGGGTTTCAGCAAAATAAGCAGTAACGTGCCTGTTGTTATTGTAAAATGTTTGTCGATGACCATGTTTGATCGATTCACAATTTCAGTGATATCAGTTCCTCTTTTATGCAACCCAGGTGCATTGCTGTAGTTCTATATCTGTTTGGAAAATGAAGTATCATAGGGACAGGAAAGTTGAATCCCTTTGAGTTCTGGACTGGATGTCATTTGTTATTTCTGTGTGACCTTCCTCAATCTCTCAAAGGCAGACTGAGAAAACCCTTGGAGAGACAAAGTCTGATATAAATCATTAGGCAATTTTCTTTTTCTGTTAAGATGAACAATGGGTATGACTGGACTCACTCAATTCAAAATATAAAACCATTCTCTGTCCAATTATAGAAAATAAAGAACACTAACCCTAACTTTCCAACATCAGTCAGTTATCTTATCTGCTTTAAACAAGATGATTTCTAATTGTTCTTTCGTATTTGTAACTTCTTAGACTCAGCAAAAACACCATAGCTTTCTCTGTAAAGTTTGACTGATGGCACAATCACCTCCTTTGCTGGCTTGTCTCATTTTCTAACTTTTTTTATTTCCTGTTATTTTCTATCCAGGGTAAAAAAAAGTCTGATAAGTGCATCTTGCTGATAGCCCAAGGGGAAACACCTATACCAGATTTCTTTTTCAAACACAGCATTAAAGAATCGAAAAAAATGACAACGTATATTGAGTTGCTTTGCTTTGTGCTTTGGACAAACTATTTCGACGTTTGGCTCACTATCCTATAACTTTTGTCTTTGTTCTTTGTTTCAAACATGCTGGACGATATTTTGATATAAAAAGCCAACATCCAAGTGTGACTTTTTCTCACGAATTGAATAAGGCTGTATCTCATAGCTGCTCATTTGCTTTCTTAGTGCTTGCTTACTTGGTGTCGAGAGTGTGGTGCTGGAAAAGTACAGAAGGTCAGACAACACCCGAGAAGCAGGAAAATCAACATTTCGTGTAAAAGCCCTTCATCAGGAATGAGGCTGGGAGCCTCGGTGGTGGAGAGATAAATGAGAGGGGCTGGGGCTGGGGGAATGTAGCAATAGATGGGTAGAGGTGGGGGTAATGGTGATAGGTCAGAGGGAGGGTGCAGTGGATAGGTAGGAAGGAAGATGGGGAGGTCATGAGGATGGTGTTGAGCTGGATGGTTGGAAACAAGATAAGGTTGGGGAGGAAGAGGGGAAATGAGGAAACTGGTGAAATCCACATTGATGCCATGGGTTGGAGGGTCCCAAGGCGGAAGATGAGGCTTTCTTTCTCCAGGCATCGGATGGTAAGGGAGTGGCAATGGAGTAGGCCCAGAACCTGCATGTCTTTGATGGCGCGGGAGGGGAAGTCGAAGTGTTCGGCCATGGGGCGGTGGGGTTGGTTGGTGCGGTGTTCCTGAGATGTTCTCTGAAGCTTCAGGCTGGAAATATTTTAAAAATTATTGATTGCTGCTCTTTTAGAAAGCAAGCAGCCTAATGGTACAGTTTACACATCTGTTCATTCAAGCAGTAGTAGATCATTTATACATGAATGGGAGCCAAGACTGGACAAATGGAGATCCAGCTGACAATATGTTCATTTGTGAACAGGTAACCAGTTGTCAATGACAAAGGCATTCTGTCTGCCAACATCAATGCGATTGGTTCCCAGTAGCTGAACAGCTTGCGGCTGTGAACAAGATAGGGAGAAGCTATCAGATCTCCAATGGCTGAGAAGCTCCCTCTATTCTTTGCAATTAAAAAATTCTAAACTTGAAGAAATCCAGCTTATTTTTCCTTCACAGTTGCTGTAAGCTGTAACTTTTAATTCATAAGTCAGAGACCTTTTAAAAGTGTGAACCAGTCACCCAATGCTTCCTGCAAACAAGTGAAACATCCGGAGAAAGAAGGTTGAGAAACAACTTTCTGATTAGCACAAGTCAAATCTCAGCAAACCTGTGAACAGGGACCAATGAACTGTTTTCCATTCTTTTCCTTCCAGCCATAACATCTTTGTTTGTTTTCTTATCTGTATCTATCCATATATGTATGGTATTGTTTATAAGGAAGTTCAAATTTTAACCAGGAGCATTATATGTGAATTATTTATCATTTTTGCTTGTATCTGGAGTCTATTTCTTTGTAATAAATTGTCATTCTGGCTGAGTACAGAAATCTGGTCTGTGTTTTCTGTTAATCTGAGGTAAATTGGTGGATGCTGTGTACTTCTTAAAATCTTCAATTTTTTGATAACTCTGTGAATAGTAGTTTCCAGTATGCTACCGTAGTGAGGCATAACACTTGCCTAAAATGTCTATTAGCAAAGCCACATGATCAAACAGCTTGCCTTGATGCTCAGTAATCTTTCATCAAGGGGCAGACATTTTGCTGTATGACACTATGCTATGTCAACCTTATAGCTGCATCATGTGCAAGCAGCTTATATGACAAAGACACTGCACAGGCAGCAAGTAAGCAGCCAAGTCCATAGAGACACCCTTCAGATGATCAGACGGTCCTGACTTAGCAAGTCAAGGGCAGCCTCACATACCAGTCCAGGGGACTGACCAATATCAAGTGTCTGGTTGGGGTCCATCTGCAGTCTGGGGAATGGGTCATGGTCAGCTCTGTGGATCCAAAATGGTCATTTCATGAAGTAGAGCTAATGCAATCAGAGAGCTATGCAGACATCAGTCAGGGGTCTGACCTCCTCCTCTGGGACTCTATAGTTGTATTGCTCAAAGGGATAAATCATGGTCAGTGTATCAGGTTTGTCCTGAGAAAGGAAAGAAAAAGAGAATGGGGGAAAGGGGACAGCTATTGCAGAAAGGAGACTCAGTAACGTATTGTTCAGGTTTGGGGCTCCAGGCTCAGGTACGGGGTGGAGGGGGGGGGTTGACAATTGTGAACAGGGTAACCGTGTTCATAAAGGGCACCACATTAAATCTTAGATGGTAATGGGGTCATGTGGGAAAGGATTTCATCTATGTTCTGAAACACTGGCTTCAAGGATGGCAGTGTATAACAAAGCCCCTGTATGATCACTGCATATGGGGGGAATCATGGGCAGTATAGGCTCATCTGGACTGGTTGGTTAGGGACATGGGGAGATACAAAGCCCATAGAGTTTTAGGATGGGCTATCAGGAAAGGAGTATAGATGTTCAGGACCTCACCAACATGTAGTGGAAAACTAGTGCTCAAGTACAATGAGCTATCGCCTCCTTTTTGAGCTGGAAATCAAAACTGTACACAAGGAATGAAAATGGATGTGATCACAACCGGCGTGGGTAGGGTAAGTGTCTCAGCTGGTGAGAGCAGGGAGCTGTAAGGCAACCAATATGAGGGAATTTACAGGGCAACACTATTATACATACACCAATACACTGTGTAGACACAGACCTGCAGGCTTCCTAAACCCTTGCAATCCTAATGCAATGCCCCTGTGTATTGTACTGCATCCTACTCCAAGGATTCCCAGTTCCAAAGGAAATTAATTCATTAAGTCCTGTGGTTCAGACCAGCATTTGTTGCACTTCCCTAACTGCCCTTGAATAAGTAATTGTGAGCTGCCTTCTCACACTGCTGTAATCCATATAGTGTTAGCTAAGGAGTATCAGGATCATCTAGTGATATTGCAGGAATGGTGATATCATTCCAAGTCAGGAATGTGTACGATTCTGAGGAAAACATGCGATGGTGGTGTTCTCATCTGCTTCCTGTTTTTATTCTTCCAGATACCAGAAGTTGGAGATTACCAAGCTCCATTATAACTATCTGGCTTAAATGAACATCAAGGTGTGTTTTTCTTTACAAACATTCCAAAACAACTTTATTTTAAGATTCAACACTGCTCAATTTGATCAACTTGTCTGATATTAGGTGTAGACAGGCTGAAAGACTAATTTATTTGGGTAGGCTCCAATTTAGTAAGTAGTTCAAAATTCTCAGCATTCTGAAGGCTTATTAAGAAATCAACATTCTCATTTAATTTAAAGATCCTTCTTGATTTGCAACCTGAGGAGTGATTTACATTGGTAGTTCTTTCTGATGAAGGTATTGTTTAGAAGAGCAGGGTGAATGGTTATGTTGCAGTCTCTTTCTGTATCCTGGAACTGTTATTTGTGGGTTTCTATTTCTTGGCTACTCCATCAGTCAAGAAATGTAAACTGAACTGGGTGACTGAGCTGCGGAGTAGAATTTCACTCAGTAAAAAGTGTACGAACCAATTTGGATTTTATCCTGCATCACGCAGAGGGTTGGAAGTCCAGGCTGTTGTACTAATCAGCTCATTCAAAGAAAAATTGGTCCTAGTTATGTATATTTTACAAGCCATAAATGAAAGTAAATAAGATGAGTAAAGCAGTTTTTGTTCTGCATCAAGAGGACATTATAAATGCATTTGTGCAATATTAGCATCAGACAATATTGAAACATTTTTAAGCAGGACTTTTTCAGTTAATGGTGAGGTTGCCTTTAAAGCTGAGAGATGCATCAGCAAGTTCATTGTAACTGTTGAGAAGGCTCTAGGCTAAGTTTCAGATGTGCCTTGTTCTCCTGCAACGTCTGATAGGTGGTCTGCAGATCACACAATCAACACACTTAAACCAATCTCAGTCCTATCTTGTGCTAAAACCCCAAACATATAATGGGAAAGTAAGTGTGTTCCTTATTTTTGCATACATTTATTGTGAGTCTCATTAAGCCTGGCACCGATGTCAATTAGGAACATCATACCCTTGGGAACAATCATATAAAGCTCTTAAAATGAGCATTGCCTGTGAACGCTAAGGGAATCAAAGGATATGGGGATAGAGCTGGAAAGTGAAAATGAGGTGAAAAATCAGTTATGATCTTGTTAAATGGTAGTGAAATTTCAAAGAGATATATACTCTATTCCTGGTCTTACTTATACTTCTAAGCTTCCCAGCAGCTTTTCAACCATTGTTTTGTCTCCATCAAATATAGACTTCACGAATGAAGGTGTTATAGCTGCTTCCTGAATAATAATCATTGATATCATCTTTCTGTGGTCAGTTATGAGATGAAAATTCTCAGAGGTGAATTGTTTCAGTTCACTTCACCCAGGAAACCTAACACCTGGTGCTGGTGCTTTTTGAAAAGACCTGTGCCTTCTTTTCCAGCATAAAATAATAGAGATGTCGCCTTTTTCAAATCAGCAACATTTTAAAATTTGCATGACTTTTAAATTTGCATGATTAATGTGAATGCAACAGATCACCTGATCTGATAGATGTATCTTCAGTGACTTGGAATTATCCAGTAGCATGAATGCCACATACTGTGGTAACCTTCACATTGACAGGAAAGATTATCCCTGATCTAAATTTTCTCTGCAGGTCACTTGCAAAAGGAGATATCACTGCGTGATAGCCTCACTTGTAAAACGAAGAACCTGAAGATGGATCCTGCCTGACATGTTCAAGTAAAAATGGATAGCTGCTCACAATGTGACGTCCTCTACATTGAGGAGACAAAACATGGATTGGGAGACCACTGTGCAGAACACCTATGATCTGTCCTTTTTAATGATCCTGAGCTTCCCATCGCTGGCCATTTCACCACAGTGTTCCCTGGCCAGTATCTCTGTCTCAGGCTTGCTGCAGTGCTCCAGTGGGGCTCAGTGCATGCTGGAAGAACAGCACCTCATCTTCAGTTTGGGAACATTTACAGCATTAGGATTCAATATTAAGCTTTTAAGCACAGCTAATCCATTTTTACCCACTCGTAATCCCTATTTAGCTTTTCTTCTTCCCTGGTTTACTACCTACAAATCACTTTGTCTGCCGAACTCTTTTTTTCTCTCTCTCTCTCTGGGCTCTGTCTCCATCTATTCACTCACTCCTTCATTCTACTCCCCACTCCCTATCATCAGCCTAAATACCATATTTTCTGAGCTACTGTCGGTTCTGAAAAAGGGTCATTGGACTCAAAATATTAACTCAGTTCTCTCCCCACAGATGCTATCAGATCTGTGTAATTTCTCCAGCATTTTCTGTTCGTTTTTGCTACAGATCTCCAACATCCACAATTTTTGTTTTAAAAATGGGTAGATGTTTGACAGCAGTTTCCAGAAGTTACAAGTGCTTTGATTTCTTCATTATCTATAGTGTAATTTAAACGTAAGTATTATCTCAGCATTTACAACAATTAGGGACTTAATCCGAGGATGCTGTGCTTTTCCAGCACCACTCTAATCTGGAACTTAGTTTTAACTGCAAACACTCACATAGTAGAAGAGGTCAGTAGCATGTTGCAACCAAGAAGATTCAACCACATGATTTGTCAGTGTTAAATTTTATATCCAGTTATTGCATTTTCATTTGACTTCAGGGTTTGCCAACCACTTAAATAGAGAGGCATATATATGGAGGAGAAAGTGAGAACTGCAGGTGTTGGAGATCTGAGTCGAGAGTGTGTTGCTGGAAAAGCACAGCAGGTCAGGCAGCATCCGAGGAGCAGGAGAATCAACGTTTCAGGCATAAGCCCTTCATCAGGGATGAGGCTTGTGGGCCAGAGGGCTGAGAGATAAATGAGAGGGTGTGGGGTTGGGGATAAGGTAGCTGAGAGTGTGATAGATGGATGAAGGTGGGGGATGATAGGTCAGAGAGGAGGGTGGAGCAGATAGATGGGAAAGATGATGGACAGGTCAAGAAGGTGGTGCTAAATTGGAGGCTTGGGACTGGGATAAGGTGGGGGGGAGGGGAAGTGAGGGAACTGCTGAAGTCCACATTAATACAGGGTCCCAAGGCGGAAGATGAGGCATTCCTCCTCCAGGTGTCTGGTGGTAAGGGTTTGGCGATAGAAGAAGCCCAGGACCTGCATGTCCTTGGCAGAGTGGGAGGGAGAGTTGAAATGTTCAGCCACAAGGTGTTGGGATAGTCTGGAATTCCATTGGAATTTCTGGGGCTGCTCACTTGCACTCTTAGTGTGAGGTTACTTCGTGTCAACATGGATCCTTGCAGCATCTCTTACTACCCTTACTACCCGATGCCTGGAAGAAGAACACCTCCTATTCCACCTTGGGAACCTGCAACCACAGGAGATCAATTTGGATTTCACCAGTTTCCTCATTTCCCCTCCCTTCACATTATCTCAGTACCAAGCCTCCATCCTGGCACCGCCATTCTGATCTTTCCCATCTATCCGCTCCATCCTCCGGTCTGACCTATCACCTTCTCCCTGGCCTTCTCAGCTACCTTTTCCCCCCCCAATCACACCCCTTCAATTTATCTCTCAGCCCTCTGGCCCACAAGCCTCATTCTTGATGAAGGGCTTTTGCCCAAAACTTCGATTCTCCCATTCCTCGGATGAGGCATATATATGACATGTATATTTCAGCTCCAATATTCAAAGAGATCCTGTAAGGGTCAGAAATGAAGTATTGTTGATATGTTTTGACCGAGCCATAACTGCAGGGTTATGGCTCGGTTCAAGGTGGCAAAACAGCAATGTGCTTCCGCAGTGTGTCTATGGATATGATGCTACAGGCTGAAGAGGCCAGCAGTGAGACCCTGGTTTCTGTGAATGGGAGAAAGTAAACAGCCTGAGAAGACAAGTAGGATTGACTGGTACTGGCAGAGGAAGACAACAACAGACGCATGGTGTCTCACAGCCATCACAAGAGCTTTAATGACTTGATCAGGGCATGAAAGGTGAATGGCATGAAACATTCAATTATAAGTCCCCTCACTGTCACTTCCTCAGCTTTTCATGTCCATTAGTCCTCCAACAAAACTTGTAAGGAACCTGACAATAAGACTAAAGTTCTGCAAAACTAGACACATAGAGAGTGAAACAGTAGCAGAATGGCTAAATCACACGCATCTGCCAAACAATGTGGAAAATTGTCTAGTATGTCCTGTGCCTAGGCCGTGCAATCTGATAGCATGGTAATTATCAGTCTACTCTCTATCATCAATAAAGTGACAGAAGATTTACAGCGTAATGAAGTGACACTTACTCAGCAATAACCTGCTCACTGATTATTACAGACTCATTGTGAGTTTCTAAAGGAATCTCTCTCCCCATTCTCACCACCTCTCCATAAGCAGGTTGTGATTTATTTTTTCATTTATGATAGCAGTATATCTTCCTCACTCCCTCTGTTGGTCGACTGACTGTATATGGACTTCATCAACATTGTGGCAAAGTTAAGTCAGAGTTAGGGTTTATCTCAAACACTCTTTGGGGAGATGATGGCCTCGTGGTATTATCACTGGACTGTTAATCCAGAGACCCAGGTAATGTTCTGGGGACTCAGGTTTGTAATGCCACCATGGCAGATGAAGGAATTTGAATTCAATAAATATCTGAAGTTAAGAGTCGCGAGTGTATGTTAGAAAAACACAGCAGGTCAGGCAGCATCAGGGTTTTGGATGAAGGGCTCTTGCCTGAGACATCAATTCTCCTGCTCTTCGGATGCTGCCTGACCTGCTGTGTTTTTCCAGCACCACTCTCTTGACTCTGATCTCCAGCACCTGCAGTCCTCACTTTCTCCTATCTGACATTAAAAGTCTAATGATGACCATGAATCCATTATTGATTATCAGGAAAAACTTGTCTGGTTCACTACTGTCCTTTAGGGAAGGAAACTGCCATCCTTACCTGGCCTGGCCTGGCCTACACGTGACTCCAGACCCATAGCAATATGGTTGACTCTTAACTACCCTCTGGGATGGGCAATAAATGCTGGCCTGGCCAGTGATGTCCTGACCCCATGAATGAATTTAAAAAACTCTTGGATGTGGGGGAATACTCCACAACACAGGCATACTTACAAACATACACAGAGATATAAAACAGGCAAGAAATAAAAGATCATTCAATTATTAACAACTTAAGGACATAGTAACCACGGGATATTAGTCTGTCCTTTTTAACAGCTGGAATCAATAGTCTGGAATTCCATTGGAATTTCTGGGGCTGCTCACTTGCACTCTTCGTGTGAGGTTACTTCGTGTCAATCTAGATCCTTGCAGCATCTCTGCCTTGCATTGCATTGCCATGCAATGCCGTTCCATGCCATGCTGTACTTGTTAGTGTTTTGGTTCTTAAGTCAGAGCCAAAGGCTGTCAGACTTGCCATATTGACATGCTCCTTTGCACATGCGTAAAAGGCTGGTTGTCAGTACGGACCTCACCTGTCCAATGGGGGAACCATTTTGCTGTGTGGTATAGATTAAATTCCCTACAGTGTGAAAACAGGCCCTTCGGCCCAACAAGTCCACACCGACCCTCTGAAGAGTAACCCACCCAGACCCATTTCCTTCTGCCTAATGCACCTAACACTATGTGCAATTTAGCATAGCCAATTCACCTGACCTGCACATCTTTGGACTGTGGGAGGAAACCCATACAGACACGGGGAGAATGTGCAAACTCCGCATAGACAGTCACTCGAAGCTGAAATTGAACCTGGGACCCTGGTGCTGTGAGGCAGCAGTGCTAACCACTGAGCCACCGTGCCGCCCCCCCCCCCAAACGATTTATGTTAAAATAAAAATCTTACACCTACAACACGTGCGAGCTGCCTGTTCAGCAAACACACTGCATGCTCATTCAACCAAATGACCGCATCAGAGAATAGAAGGGGATAGTCCAGTCAAGGAGTATGAGATATAAGTGAGGAGGTATTGGAGGTTAGATTTAAAAGTGGACAAATTCCCAGGTCGGGATGAGTTATTACTTGGGCTGCTGTGGGAGATAACTGAGGACACAGGGGCCCTGATTCAAATTTTTAAAACGTCTCTGGCCACAAGGCAGGTGCCAGAGGACGAGAGGAAATTTAATGTGGTTCCACTTTATGTGAAGGATGGTTGAGACAGACCAGGGAACCAAATATTACTGCGTCTCACATCAGTGGTAGGGAAACCACTGTGGAAAATAATGAGGCAGAAACTTACTCTCCATTAGACAGCCAAGGTTTGATCATGGGTAGTCAGCATGGCTTTGTCAGAGGGAGGTTGCGCACAACTAACTTGGTGGAGTTTTTTGAAGAGGTGACCAAGAATTTGTATGAGGGTCGGGCTATTGATCTTGTTTATATAGATTTCAGAAAGAGCTTTGACAAGTCCCTATATTGGAAACTGAAAAAGAAAGTAAAAACACATGGAATCGAGTGTAACTTGGCAAGTTAGATCCAAAATTGGCACAGAGGTGAAGGCTGGTTGTAGAATCCTGTTTGCGTGACTGGAGTCTGATGGCATACCACAGGCACTGGTGTGGGGCCTTATTGTTTGTGATATAAAGAAACGATATAGAAGAAAATGTGGGGAGACAACAAGTAAGTTTGCTGATGACATAAAGGGTGACTGGGTGGTTGACAGTTAAGAGGAAGGTTTTAAGTTACAGGAAGATTTGAACAGATTGGTCAGATCAATGGCAGGTGAAATTTAACCCTGATAAATGTGATTTGATGCACTTTGAAAGAAGGAATAAGGTAAGGGAATATTCACCGAAAGACAGGAGACTAGGAAGCTACGCGGAAGCTTGTTCACAGATCCCTGATATTGGCAGGACAGATTGATAGGGAAGTTAAGAAACTAGGCGGGACACTTTCTAGGGGAAGTCGCATTTTATTTTTATTTGTTTCGATCTAGTTTATTGTATCCACCACTAGAGTCACTAGAAGCCTACAGCACAGAAAAAGACCCTTTGGCCCTTTGAGACTGTGCCAGGCAGAGACAACCATCCCGGAGAAAATGAGGACTGCAGATGCTGGAGATCAGAATTGAGAGTGTGGTGCTGGAAAAGCACAGCAGGTCAGGCAGCATCCGAGGAGTAAGAGAATTGATGTTTTGGGCATAAGCCCTTCACCAGAAACAACCACCAACTATTCTAAAGCAAACACAGAAATTACTGGATAAGCTCAGCTGGTCTGACAGCATCTGTGAAGAGAAATCTGAGTTAACCTTTCAGGTCCAGTGACGCTTCCTCAGAACTGAATTTTCCATCATTTGGCATACTGTTTTGCATGCCTTGACGTTGAAAGTGTACATTTAAATACTTCTTAAACATTATAAGTGTTTCTGCCTGAACTACCCCTACAGGTGGTGAGTTCCGTCTGGGTGAAAAAAGACATTTTCTCACATCCCCTTTAAATCTACCAGCCTTCCCCTTTAATCTATGTCCCCTGGTCATTGATCCCTCCAACAAGGGCCAAATGTTTCTTCCAGTCTACCCTGTCTATGCCCTCTTAGTTGGCAAGATCAAACATAGACTAAGCAGTCGCTTTGAGGAACATCTATGCTGTGCTCTGTCCATAGGAATGACACCAATATTCACCTTGGTTTCATGCTAACATTCCATAGTGGGCTTGCTACAGTATTTCCATGCAACCTTTTTCTCCTTTTCACATCTTAATTTACACGTATTTTCATTTTCATCTTGCCTTTAACACTGTAAGCACTCACTTTGCCTTTTGCTCTGATATCAATTCTATTTGATCCTCCTTCCCCTCTGTCAATAACATAAAAACCACTAGTTTCCTGTTCTGCCCAATTCTGAAGAAAATATTGGACTCAAAATGTTAACTCTATTTCTATCTCCAAGAAAGCTGCCAGAACTGCTGAGTTTCTTCAGCAATTTCTGTTTTATTTTCAGATTTCCAGCATCTGCTGTAGCTTATTTTTATTCATGGAATGAATGTCTTGATGCTCAACAAAAACTCAGAGCTAGGCAAAAAAAAGGACAGCAGATGCTGGAGACTAAAGTCGAGAGTGTGGCGCTGGAAAAGCACAGCCGGTCAGGCAGCATCCAAGGAGCAGTAGAGTCGATGTTTCGGGCAAAAGCCCATCCACCTGTGAAAAACTCAGAGCTGTCAGGTTTCACATTTTTATATTCTTCGGGGACTGAGTTAAGAAGCTGAACTTTTAATGAAACTCCAGTGAATTGGTAAACTGATGTGGATTTTTCAAGAAAGGATGTTCATGTTACCTCAACGCCTCTAGAAGGTTCCTTTAGAAAACACATATACGCCTACCTTTTTGTTATTTTCAGTTGATGAATTCCATTAGAAGCATTGATCTATGACTCCTGAAATAGTTCAATGGGAAAATGCAACATGTGGTAAAGTTTTGAGCCATAGAAATCAATAGAAAGCTATCAGATCACACATTCTAAGATTGATTTAAGTCTGTGTGACAGAGCACAGAACAAAAACTTTTATCTGCTTCAGATCAGCTGAAAACATTGATACTCTACTACAGTCTACATAAGATAACAAAGGCAGCTGCAAATATCATCTCAAGAATTGAGAACCTATAATATGATGATGTGTCTACCAAAGCATTGGAGAAGAGGACCCAGTGCTTTAATTAATTTCATTAGAGACTTTTTACTGTCAGATACTTTAAAAATGTCCTGTAACTAATGAGGAGAGAAGGAAATCCAAAATAGCTAAATATCAATTTTGTCAAAACATCATGTACAGTGATAGAATGATGTTTCCATAACCCAATGATATGATTCTACATTTTATTTCATTATATCTAGCAAAATGAATGAGCAAAAGTTTAGTAAACACCATTTCAAGGTGTTCCTTCAAACTCCTTTGGAAACATTCTGGGTAAGAAATGCATTATGTTGGTTATTGCTCAGTAACTGCTGGATATCTATATTCTTTACTGCAGGCATTAGCCCAACTGCTGAGTTTCTCCAGAGTTTCTTAAATGTCAGTCTAGTATAAATAGCATCGTCCTGTACAGACTTCAGCTACTTTCACTCGAAAGCTAACAATAACTCATTTGTTGAAATATGTCATAATCACAGTTTGATATAACATTTGGTATCTTTACATTTTTATTTTGCCCAAACTTGTGCATAAAGCTATGATCTTTGATAAATTTGATACATGATTTTTTTTTAAATTACCAATCACCACTTAATAATACATCGTGTTTAACAATAGCTTTTCATTTCTGCAGGACTATTTTATTTCATATCAATATACATTAAATTGACTTCTTGTAAGAAATTATGCAGTACATTGTTAAAGAAACATAATGCATTGTATGCATAAGCATTCTCAAAAGACTTTCTCTGAATAGAAATAAAATGGTGACGAGACAATAGTAAAGAGCTAAGAAATTAACTGAAGAAACTCCAGTAAAGAGAACTTTAGTTAATGATCTGTATGTTCTTACATACTATGGTCTGCCTGTACCACTCACAAACAAAGCTACTCACTGTACTTAGGTAGACGTGAGACAATATATCAGATCAATCAATCATGGAGGGGATCTTTCTGTGGAACCTAGTGAGTTTTATCATGCTGCTAACCTTATTAAATATGCTCCATTCTATCACAGCACCACTCTCACATTATCTTGTGCTTACCAGTGTTGAAAGTGATTACTGCTATTTTCTTTCCAGTTTCCAGGTTTCCCACCACTGCTACCATAATTAAACCCCAGCTGTGTACTAGTTCAAACACTACAAGTCAGGAATAACTCTTTACAATTACTGTGAGTGAAGAATTGCCTAGGAGATGGCCAGAAGAGGCAGTATGATACCCCACTTTGCTAACCGGGACACTGAGAAGTTGCTGAACAGGGAGGGTACCAGTCCTCTTCCCTCAGGATTGCCAGAGGAAACCATGGCCCCAGATCCTGCCAGACTAGACTGATGTTGCCATCGGGTCAGAGCAGTGTCCGCTATCTGGAGGAATGCTCAGCAAGATGTTTAATGATTTTCTGTATTCCACAACAGTAAGTCCTTCTTCTCTCATTATCTCACACTCGCTCTAGGTGCTACTGCACACACTTCCCACCAAGGCTCATGGTTCACCACCCCCATTGTTTCATGCAGCATCTTCCCTCAGTTGCTCTCAGCCACTCCATCCTGCCAAACTACAAGCCTTCTGCTTCCTACTCACTCAGGCAGGACACCTCACCACCTCTCCATCACCTCCATTAACATGCACCAGTAATTTTATCTCACTCAATCCCTCCCTTCATCTAAGAGCAAGAAAACAAACTGCCCACATGAGGAAAAAGAAAAACAACATAGGAAGTGGGGTGCCCAACATTCAACTGATCATTCCTTATTAGGAGAGAGTACCTTCTCAGTTGGAGAGAAACATGATAGCCCATGTGATGATGTTGAAATCTTCATATCCGGCCAACCCAGTAAGATTCATTGTCAAGTGCTGCACTGCTCCCCCACTACAACCACTGTGGATACGTTCTTAACATGCCTACTCTCCCAAGTCGTATTGCACAAATCATTCCTCCTTTTGTCCTCTGCAGGCATCAGCAGTATCTACACAGCCTCTGATAGATCATTCAGACATGATCTCATTTTTCACCTCTGAAGGAGAAGCAAGAGACCACTCAGGAGAAGCACTGTCAAGGCTGTCTTTTTCACTCTCCACCAGCTCAGATACTGATGCCTCAGATGATTAGTTGTCAGGAGCACTTTCTGGTGATCACATGACTGCCATCTCTCCACAGAAAATGGAGGAAGGAATGTCCCAGGTCACAGGCACACAAGGAACTACCAGAAAGCAGGCCCCTGCTCAGCCCAAGCAGGAAAGACCCCATTGTGCTGACTATTAAAAACTTCATTAAAATGCGGAGACAGACTCAGGAGCAGAAAGCAGGCTAGTTGCAGATATTCATGAACTGGATTGAAAGTTGGAGGAGTCCGCCAGTACTATTTGCACCATGCTAGCTCTGGCATGTGTGCTTATGGCTATCTCCATGGACATGTTCACAGCTGCCATAGAAAGCCAACTCCAGCAGAAAGCTCATTGGCTGCTGGAAGTGCACATAAACCTTCCCTCAATTGCTTTAATCATTAGCAGTCAACACCAATGGGCAGGTGGAAGTTCAAGTCGAGGAGAGGGAGCCTGCCTTGTGTCATGTTTCCACTATGTCTGGGTTCTCTAGCCACAAACAACCCGAAGCCAAAATTCCAAGGCTAACAGGTTCCACTATAGGATAGTGTCAGTCCACTCCAGCTGCAAACATGTGGGCTGCACTCAGGTGTACTGGGAGGGCAAGGAAAATGAGAGCTTTCTGAGGGCACATATGTAGGACGAGTGATGCTTAATTGCACTTGGAATATCACATTTGTAAAAGTATTGGCATTTTAAACCATTACCTGTCAGATTGACCGTCATTTTAATGGCAGGTACAAGAATGAAGCTACAGAAGCTATCTTTCATTAATGCCAGCTGATGCTAGAACTATATCTGAAGGATTACAACTCTTTCCCTAATGCCTATCATAACAAAACGTTGTGTCATTTTTGAATATGGCAGCATCTGATGTTGTAAAGCGTTCAACCAGTTTTTAATGTTAACTTCTATTAAACAGCTGGAAATGTAAAGAGAAAAACAAAGAAAAATGTTGCATTTCCTTTTGGCACTAGCCAGGGTTTGCTTGCTTTTTGAGCAGCAATAAATTTACAGTCAATGAATACTGTCTTCTGACGAGGGAGTCACTCCCTCCATGACTCCCTTGTCAGATCCACACCCCCCACCAACCCAACCTCCACTCCCGGCACCTTCCCCTGCAATCGCAGGAGGTGCAAGACTTGTGCCCACACCTCCCCCCTCACCACCCTCCAAGGCCCCAAAGGAAACTTCCATATCCGCCACAGATTCACCTGCACCTCCACACACATCATCTATTGCATCCTCTGCACCCGATGTGGCCTCCTCTATATTGGGGAGACAGGCCGGCTACTTGCGGAGCGTTTCAGAGAACACCTCTAGGACACCCGGACCAACCAACCCAACCACCCTGTAGCTCAACATTTCAACTCCCCCTCCCACTCCAACAAGAATATGCAGGTCTTTGGACTCCCCCATCGTCAGACTACAGCGAAACGACGGTTGGAGGAAGAACACCTCATCTTCCGGCTAGGAACCCTCCAACCACAAGGGATGAACTCGGATTTCACCAGTTTCCTCATTTCCCCTCCCCCCAGCCTGTCTCAGTCAAATCCATCAAATTCAGCACCGCCCTCCTAACCTGAGATCTTCTTCCCGACCTCTCCGCCCCCACCCCAGTCTGACCTATCACCCTCACCTTGACCTCTTTCCACCTATCACATCTCCGACGCCCCTCCCCCAAGTCCCTCCTCCCCACCTTTTATCTTAGCCTGCTGGACAAACCTTCCTCATTCCTGAAGAAGGGCTTAAGCCCGAAACGTC
>NC_057714.1:62978325-62999973 GCF_004010195.1 Chiloscyllium plagiosum
CCCCACCCCCGTCTGACCTATCACCCTCACCTTGACCTCTTTCCACCTATCACATTTCCGACAGCCCTCCCCCAAGTCCCTCCTCCCTACCTTTTATCTTAGCCTGCTGGACAAACTTTCCTCATTCCTGAAGAAGGGCTTATGCCCGAAACGTCGATTCTCCTGTTCCCTGGATGCTGCCTGACCTGCTGCGCTTCTCCAGCAACACATTTTCAGCTCTGATCTCCAGCATCTGCAGACCTCACTTTCTCCTCATTTATTGCACACCACACTGCAGTGCAGTATTACGGTAAACACCACATTTCTTCTTTGTAAAAATATATATTGAGATTATGAATTACTTATAAGTACATTACAATACAGTTCAAGTCAGAAAATGCAATTTTAAAAAAATCACATTTTTCATCTGTGCATTGCTCTCTTGGGTACCTTGATACAAATGTGAAATTGGAACATTTACCAAATATGATGAGAAACTACACATTCCAATACAAACTCTAAAGGTATAATAAGGTAATAACCTCTTGATACATTATAAGAGAAAGGCCTTACATGTGAAGGTGATGCTCTTGCACAAAGTCAACAGACTTCAATTGACATGTGGTTCTAGTAGATATGAGCAAGGTGCAATGATCACTCATTGACTATAAATTTGTTGTTGATCAAAAGAAAGGCAGTCCCTGTCTGTTCCCAAAGGTAAATGCAACTTCTATTTGTTTGTAGTCACTCTGGCCGTCGCTGAATAAAAGTAAATGTTTTGAATCATTTGAAGATTTTCCCATATGTAATCATCCCACACTGAACATTGAGATGTTTAGCTACACTGGCCATAGGGGAAGAGTAACATCTTAAAAAAAAGTCTTAAGATGGGATGGTAGGTAAATTATGTAGCTTGGTTCTTAAGTGACAATAGATTTTCAAATGTGCGCTTGTATTTACAATGGAATGCCAGCCACACTGCATATATGTACTGAAGATCATTGTTTTTGGTTCCCCTTTCACGACACGCAGGGTGAACAGTAGCATCTGACTGATGTGGTGCTTTAAAAATGGCCCTGGTGTCAGAAATTCCAGGAGTTCCTGGTAGTGACGAATATTTTTTTTCCTGTGGCAAGAAGAAAGGTATGGACAAGCTGGCGCCATAAAGACATGGTGCATAACAAGAGAGGTAAGTTTCAAAAGATAGCATGAGAAATCTTGTAAGGTTCACAGAACACATCCTGGCATTGACACAGCCAATTTCTGATAAAGTTCAGCCCTTAGGAACAGGAGTAGATCATTTGGTTCTTTGAGTTTGTTCTGTGTTCAGTAAGATAATAGTTGATTTGCAAACTATCTCTTTCCATTCACCATTGCCCCATATACCTTAATATCCTTGAAAAATTTCAATTGTTCTTTTGCAGAAGACAGTACCAAATTTCTCCAACCTTTTGTGCATAACAGTGTTTCCTAATTTCACTCCTGAAAGGCATAGCTCCAATTTTGGACTGGGCTTGCTGGTTCTAAGCTCTTTATCCAGCAGAGGTATTTACTCTCTATCTTCCTTATATATTCCTTTTACTGTGCAATAAAATCGCTATATTCTCCAGGTAGCATTCTCAACTATTTGCATGTTACTGAACTTTCTGCAGCCCTGAGTCTGCATCACGTGGAATGGGGATCAAATGCTGTACAGTTGACACTAACCTAAGCCACATGTTGGCTATCTTGCAAAGTGAGCTAGCCTACCCCAAATCAGCCTTAGCTTTCTCTATTCTCGGAAAAATCACCCTAGTCTCTGTAATCTCTCTTTGTAAATTAACTTTGGAAATCCAGGTATCCTTCTGGTAAAACTGTTCTGCACTCCTTCCAAGGCTCATATATCCTTCTTTAGAAAAGATGCCTAACTATACACAGTGCTTCAGATGTGGTCTTCTAACAAGGCCATTGCATAACTGGTATGACTATTCCCTGACTGGATTCTAGTCCTTAAAGTATACAGGCTGCCAATTTATTAACATTTCTAATAATCTTCTATAACCAATTGTGAGATCCTAATGATCTATATACCAGAACTCTCAAATCTATTCGCTGTTTCTAGTTTTCATTATTTAGTAAACACCTTGTTCTATTCTTTTTAGATGCAAAGTGGACAATCTCATATTTGCCTATGCTGAAAATAGATTTAAGTCTTTCCATTTGCTCAATCTATCAAATATGCTCTGCAATTTTATACTTTCACCAACACTGTTCACAGTGTGTCATTGTGTCATTAAGTCATAGAGTTCTACAGCACCGAAACAGGCCCTTCGGTACAACTCATCCATGCAACCAGATATTCTCAACTGATCAAGTCCCATTTGCCAGCATTTGGCCTATATCCTTCTAAACCCTTTCTATTCATGTACCCATCCAGATGCCTTTTAAATGTTGTAGTTGTTTCAGCCTCCACCACTTCCTCTTGCATTCATTCCATACGTACACCACACTTGCTTGAAAATGTTGCTCCTCAGTTCCCTTTTAACTCTTTCCCCTCTCACCTTATGCCCTCTAGTTTTGGAGTCCTCTACCGCTGGAAAAAGACTATTCACCCTATCCATGCCCCTCATGATTTTATAAATCTGTATAAGGTCACCCCTCAGCCTCCAACGCTCCAGGAAAAACAGCCCCAGCCTATTCAGCCTCTCCCTACAGCTCAAATCCTCCAACCCTGGCAACATCCTTGTCACTCTTTTCTGAACACTTCCAAGTTTAACAGCATCTTTCCTAAAGCAGGGAGATCAGATTTAAATGCAGTATTCCAAAGGTGGCATTACCTTTGTCCTGTAGAGGTGCAACATGACATCCCAACTCCTTTACTCAATGCACTGACCAATGAATGCAAGCGTGCCAAACACCTTTTTCACCATCCTGTCTATCTGCGACTCTACTATGGAACTATGTACCTGTACCCCTAGTTCTCTTTCTTCAGCAACACTCCCCAGAGCCCTACCATTAAGTATATAAGTTGAAAAGTGTGGCGCTGGAAAATCACAGGAGGTCAGACAGAATCCGAGGAGCAGGAGAGCCGATGTTTCGGGCATAAGCCCTTCAACAGGAATGTGGGGTGGGGGCTGGGAGAGGGGGCTGGGAAGGCAATAGATAGATGCAGGTGGGGGTTGATAGTGACATGTTGGAGGGAGGGTGGAGCGGATAGGTGGGAAGGAAGATGGGCAGGTTGGACAGTTCAAGAGGATGGTGCCATGTTAGAGGGTTGGACCTAGATGAGGTGGGGAGAGGGGAGATGTTGATGCCATGTGATTGAAGGGATCCCAAGGCAGAAAATGAGGTATTCTTCCTCAAGCATCAGGTGGCTTGGATTTGGGGGTGGAAGAGGCCTAGGACTTGCATGTCCTTGATGGAGTGGGAGGGGGAATTGAAGTGGTTGGTCACAAGGCAGTGGGATTTTTTGGTGTGTGTGTCTCAGATCCCTCCACCTATATCAACCTATCGCCTTCCCAGCTACCTCACCCTAACCCCACCCTTCTATTTATCTCCCAGCCCCCTTTGCCCGCGCCCCCACCCCACATTCCTGATGAAGGGCTAATGCCTGAAATGTCAACTCTCCTGCTCCTCAGATGCTGCCTGACCTGCTGTGCTTTTTCAGAACCACACTCTCGACTCTGATCTCCAGCATCTGCAGTCCTCACTTTCATTAAGTGTGTAGGTCCTGCCCTAATTTGCCTGACTAAAATGCAACACCTCACATTTATCTAAACTGAACTCCATCTGCAACTCCTTAGTCCATTGTCCATCTGATCAAGGTCACATTGTACTCTGGATAATCTTCTTCAATGTTTACTATACCATCAAGTTTGGTGTCATCTTCAAACTTAATAACCATATCTCCTATATTCATATCAAAATCATTTATATAAATGACAAAATGTCATGAGCAAATCTGAATCTGTGGCTTACTATCACATCATCTAAATCATTAATAAGTATGATGAATGGTTAAGCTTCACAGACCGTTGCAGGATTTATTCGACCAATTAAAGAACCTATACATTAGTCCTCGTCTCTGGACTGGACTTTGCAATCTTCTCCTGGCATGTTGAAAGTGGAGTGGGGTGAAGAGTGGTTTGTAAAATGCAGTCAATGGCCTGTTGCCCCAGCCTGTTTTCCATTTTACTTAGGCTAATGGAGGCTTTGCTTATTTGTTCTTAATCCTACTGAGGTCCTTAAGTGACCAATTTATTGTCATTTAAGTGCCACATCCTGCCTCGACCAGTGTTTAATCCATGGTTGTGGGGTAAGACCCAGGTCTCCTTTTACTGTTTCCCTGTGTCCAATGGAGTCACACCCAAAACCCTCGGTCATACATTCCCATTTTTAATCCACCCTTAGTGGCCAGTCAAACACAACCTCCCATCTTCCTCACCATCCCATTGCTGGCGTCTGACAGCCCCAAGCTCCACTGATACAATTGATACAACTTGTTGCGCTTCCATCACCTCCTCTTCTTTGAGACCCGGCTGCAGTCTCAGCTGTGGCCATCACTCAAACCTGGCACTGCCAAGTCTACAAAGTTGCCAGACAACTGGATTGATTAGGCAAATTAGGCAGGGATTTGGATCTGGGAGTTACATCCTGTATTGAGCCTATTCATGCCACTGCAAGGGTAAAATAGCTGTGAAGCCCAAGGTTTTTAGGGGAGGGTCCTGACAATATTTTTAGATTGTGGGGGTAAAGTGTGAGGATGTGTATGGGAAATACATTATACCAAGCCCTCTGTCTCCTAATGCTCAGTTAATTTCTTAACTAAGTCAATTATTTGCCTTTAATTTTTTTTTATTATTCATTCACAGATGAGCGTGTCACTTTTTATTGCCCATCCCTAATTGACCAGAGGACAATTAAGAGTCACCAACATTGCTGTGGGTCTGGAGTCACAAAGTAGGCCAGACCAGGTAAGGATGGCAGTTTCCTTTGGTGAACTATTTGAGTTTTTCCCAACAATTGACAATTGAATCATGGTCATCATTAGACTCTTAATCCCAGATTTTTATTGAATTCAAATTCCACCATCTGCCATGGTGGGATTCGAACCCGGGACCCACAGCATTACCTGGGTCTCTGTTGATAATACCATTGGTACATCAACTCCCCTTTTCTACAGCCTTCAATTTTAGCTAACAGTTTATTCCGAGGTATTTTATCACATGATTTCAAGAAGTTCATATAAATTACATTTTTTTAGATTAGATTCCCAACAGTGTGAAAACAGGCCATTCAGCCCAACTAGTCCACACCAACCCTCCGAAGAGTAACCCACCCAGACCCATTTCCCTCTGACTAATGCACCTAACACTACGGGCAATTTAGCATGGCCAATTCCCCTGACCTGCACATCTTTGGACTGTGGGAGGAAACCAGTGCAACCGGAGGAAACCCACGCAGACACGGGAAGAATGTGCAAACTCCACTCAGACAGTCACCCGAGGCTGGAATTGAACCTGGGACCCTGGTGCTGCGAGACAGCAGTGTTAACCACTGAGCCACCGTGCAGCCCAATTGGACAATTTTTCTAAATATTCAAGTAGATTTGTCAGGCATGATCTACTCAAAACAAATCCATGTTGGTTTCCTTTGACTAACTGGACATTTTTAAGGTGTTTAGTCACAGATGTTCACTAGATGTTAGGTAGTTGGTTTACAATTCATGGTTTTCCCCTCTTATCTCTTTTGAATAACAAAATAATATGTATAATTTTCCAAACTGAAGGGATAGTGCTAGATTGAGATCACTTTCGAAGTTTATACTTAGGATATTTGTGATGGCCTCACCAATTCCTTAAAGCCCTGAAATGGAAATCACTGAGTTCACTTAGTTTATTGTGTATAGTTGTGCCATTGTTTTCCTTAATGATACCATTTTTCTTGTGTTAATTTTGATAAGGTATTGTTCCTGACTCAGCATTTTGTTTAGTAACTCCTTTCCTCTATCTTACTATGCAAATTCAACTGCTTCAGTCACTGTAAGTTTGTTTTTGTTAGCCTCTTCAAAGGAAAAATGGCAAAGTTTCTATTCTGTGTTACCAGACAGTGGAAATACTTTAGAGATGACCTCAAAGCCTGAAGAGGTCAAACATGTCTGTTGATTCGTTGGTGATCCAGGTGTGACAAATGAAAATGGATAAAGGCACCAAACACCTTGATAAACACCCATCATTAATGCAGAGGCAAATTTGAGGCATTGAAGGGAGCACCCAAAACTCCAAATGAACCATCTACCCAATAATTCAAGCATCTCTGTCTCTCAGGCACAGAATTGACAGATCATACATTGAAAATAAGAGTTGTTTTTTAATTGATCAAAACAGAGAGGAAGCAAGTCATTCTTGGAACTGAGAGATAGCCTTGGAGAAGAAGAAAAGGCTTCAATAGCATTTCATATGAATTTATTTTGCCCAACCATCAATGACCTTATCCCTTTCTTAATTTTGTATTTCATTATATACCAGAGAAAACTTTAATACTTACTTTTATATTATTTGATATTTTCATTTCATATTTCCTCTTTACTCATTTATTCACCATTTTACCTCATTGCTAAAATCATCATATTTCCTTTATTAATCCTCTTATTCATGATATACTTTGAATATGTTTTTATCTTCAGACTCAATTTTTTACCGAACTCTATACATGATGTTTCAGTTTTAGATAGTTATTGCAAAATACTTCCAAGCTCTATCAATCATTTGTCTAAATATTACCTGTAGTTTGGTTATTTTTTAGTTTTCTCAGGTTCAATTATCTTATCCGGTCCATTCATTTATTATTTTGTAGTTCGGCAAACATACTCCCTTGTTGGATTCTTACAGTTTAAGTCGGCGTGTCTTGCAAACTTTGTATGTTTTAAAACTTCCTCTCCCTTTTCCTTTTCACTCTTTCTCTTATTAAATTATTTGGGGAAGTTGAAATTCTACATGATTATGATCTTTCTTTCATTTCAGAGACTAATATATTGCCTTTTCACTTGTCCTCTAATTCCTTCTGCTATTCAGTCATCTTCAGCATAGCTTAAGTATGATAAATCCTTTACATCTTGTATCTATGTCCAGTTGGATTCTTTTTCTATCTGTCTGTTAATCAACCTGGTTATTGCCATTATGTTATTTGAACTAACATATCTATGCTGCCAAATACATTAAAGGTGGCAGTATTGAATTGTCTAATTTTGTTTCATCCTCACTTTAAAGTCTGCTCCCTGCTTCCTATTTTGTTGTGATGTCTCATTTGTTATACAAGTAGCTTAATAGGATCTTATTGTTCATTACACCAGCATTTAAAAAAAAGTCTTGTATCAATACTTCATAGAATGTTACCAGATAGTTAATGTTACTTTTATGTATGTTCTTGTAATCAGATCTTTACTCTTGTCTCTTCTTTTTCTTATCTCTAGATCATTATTATTATCATTTTCACATCTCCCCTCCCACTGGTGCCAGGCTTAACGATCAGAATGCTCGAAATAAAAACTATTCAACGTAGTTGAATTAAGACAGAAATCAGAAGGGAAATGGTATAATTAGGAATATGAATTACAGGCTACTAAATAGTATAGAGGGAGAGTTTCAATGGGATATTATTCTCAGATAGGCAGACAATTGGCAATACATTTAAAACTATAGTTGGTTCTGCTATAACTCGTATTTTTTTCAATGTGAATTGGCTTTAACACGATTGAAGAATTTAGACTATTATTTGTGGAATGTGAACTTTCCTTACCTGTATTGGCTATAACATAATTCCAGCTCCATTAGTTTAAATGGTGTGGCTATTGTGCAATTTTATTATAACATGAGATCGCACGAGAACAGAACTGTCATGTTACGTTAGAACCGACTGCACTTCTAAACTTGATGGGTTGGAAATGTTTTTAAATCAGTTATAGATCAGCAAAGGGGTACAGATAATGTCCCTGTACACCCCCACCAACCAAAGAAAACATTGAAAGATTACCTGAAATTATCTACAAGTCTGTTTTACACGATCAGAGCCAATACCATTTGGAACTCCATAAGCAACAGCCCAGATGGAAGACTTAAATTTCAGGTCACCTGCCTCACTGACTCCCTGTTATACACAGAGAAGCCAAGTTTGGCAAAGGATTAATTAAGAGACATGTTTCTCTGAATTGACAGATGCAAAGGGACATAATGCCTGTTTTAATAACTGACAAATGAGGAAAATTAAAAATCAGAAAAAATTTGCATTTAACCAAATGTCTATGCAACCACAGTGGAGGTTGGTCCACCTCTAAACTGGACAATCTTGAATTCCTTCAAATTACCTCAGTGTGCAGAATGTTATGAGGATCTGAGCAAAGTGAGCTTTGGCAAGATGTTTGGCAGAATCAGATGAGATTGAGGCCATCGCAATGTGAACTTATCTCCATATTTTACACTTTTCACAAGCAATGTGGCAAGATTCATACCAGGCATTATGAAGCTGCTAATTGATGGAGATCATCTCTTGTTCAGCATCTTGTTATTGGGCCAACTCACCTCATTAATGTTCATGTTCCAAACTTACTGAATGAGTCCAATAAACCAGGCTTTTAATCCCCTGCACCCCCACCCCTCCCCGCCCACCCAAAGTCCTTGGGAAAACTCAACAAGGAAATCAGTGTGGGTTCCTGACAGATTCAGCTTGCTACTTGCTTCAAACAATCTCCATCTTCGTAACTGGGCACTGACATTTCAGGGCATGCTCCACGGATATGAGCTAGAGGCATCCTATGTCCATATACTTTGGCACCTGTTAGCTGCAGCCCATAAGAACATACATGGCACTCATCTCCGATCCGTGCACAGAATGTTTCTACATTCAAAGTTGTACCTTAGGCTGCACTGCAATGCTGCTTCAAGAGTCCTGTCAGCTCAGGGACATGCCCCATCTCATGGACTTGACAAGGCAGTTTCTCCAGGGTCTTCACTCACTGTTAAAGTGCTCAGACCCACTGAGCATACCTGTATGCTCACAGCATCCCTGTCTAGTATTAGCCAGCTTTACATTTTTGCACATTGCTTCTTCAGCTGGAGCTACCAGTCTCATATTACTAATGTCTTGCCATGCCTTTTAGCTCAGACACAAAACTAGGAAGCTTGTTGTATTTGTCAATCAAGTCAAGAGGGAACAGCCTTCACTCAAGTGACTCTGGCACAGTGAGTCAAGGACAGCTTCCAATACCAATCCAAGTGCTGCTTGTGCCATTCAAATTTATAATGTACTCCTCATAAATGGTGAGAAGCAGAATGATAGACCGCACATCATCCTTCTTGACATTTTCTGTCCTATTGTGAGCTTTTTTTCTCCTGGAATGAGAGAGAAAGACAGGTATTATGGGAGATGAAAGAAGTGGCACAGTTATTACTGATGGTGCAGGTGGGGAAGTGTCTCAAGCGAGTAAGTGGGCAGCCAAAGGGCATGCCAGGTGAGTGGTGTCGACGGTTGGTGAGTGAGAGTGAATGGGAAACTGTTACAGGAATTAGTGAAAGATACATGAATACGAAAGTTTGGAGGGATATGAGCAAGGAGCAGGCAGGTGGATTAATTTAGTGTGACATGGACCGGTTGAACCGAAGGCTCTGTTTCCATGCTGTATGACTCTATATGAATGTATGAGTCTTGGTGAGAAGTAATACTCCATGTGTCCAAGTTTTTAAAGATGGCGGAGGCATAATGAATGCTGGTGAATTTTGGAATAACTGTTGAGTGGCAATTTGTTCTGGGAAGCACATGTGGTAAGATGGGAAGGAAATCAGATGTGAGAGACAAAATAGGGATATGATAGATAATTAATGAACATTTTGATAAGGTTTGGCAAGAAATCTCACTTGGCCTTCAGTGAGATTCATTTCACGCAACTTAATGAATTTTGCACTTAGCCAAATAAAGTAAGATTCAGCCCACATATTAAATTGTTTCTAATTTAACAAGGAAGAAAGCATAGCTTGTTTTAATGCTGGAAAATAAATTGGGACAAATAACTGATGCATGGGTTAGAAAATAACTTGTAAAGTATTGACAAATAAATTCAGTGTGAAAGTAAATAAGATTACTTAAGGTTTCTTGAGAATGCTTAAATGGGAAAAAGGCAAAGTTCAGAGAGATAAGAAGAGACTAATTTGTTTGTATCCTCCTGTAATCTAAGATCTTCTTTCATATTGGAGAAAGTGAGGACTGCGGATGCTGGAGATCAGAGCTGAAAATGTGTTGCTGGAAAAGCGCAGCAGGTCAGGCAATATCCAAGGAGCAGGAGAATCGACGTTTTGGGCATAAATCCTTCTGAAGATTCCTGAATAAGGGCTTATGCCCGAAACGTCGATTCTCCTGTTCCTTGGATGCTGCCTGACCTGCTGCGCTTTTCCAGCAACACATTTTCAGCTCTTCTTTCTTATTGTCAACCACTTTGCCAATCATTGTGTCATCCGCAAACTTAATTATCATCCCACCCGACACGCTCATCTACAGTGCTTATATAAATGACAAACAATTTGTGGGCGGCACGGTGGCACAGTGGTTAGCACTGCTGCCTCACAGCGCCTGAGACCCGGGTTCAATTCCCGCCTCAGGCGACTGACTGTGTGGAGTTTGCACGTTCTCCCCGTGTCTGTGTGGGTTTCCTCCGGGTGCTCCGGTTTTCTCCCACAGTCCAAAGATGTGCAGGGTCAGGTGAATTGGCCATGCTAAATTGCCCGTAGTGTTAGGTAAGGGGTATGGGTGGGTTTCGCTTCGGCGGGTCGGTGTGGACTTGTTGGGCCGAAGGGTCTGTTTCCACACTGTAATCTAATCTAATCTAATATGAAACCTAGCACTGAGCACTGTGGGATGCCAGTGGGCACAAGCCTCTAGTCACACAAACAGCCTTCCACCACCATTGTCTGTGTCCTTCCATTAAGCCAATTTTAGATCCAACTTGGCAAGTTACCCTAGATCCCATGACAACTTTCTCATCAGTTTTCCATGTGAGATTTTGTCAAAGATCTTCCTGAAATCCATATAAACTATGTCAACTGACCTATCCTCATCTACACATTCAGTTACATCCCAAAAAAATTCATTCAAATTCACTAGACATGACGTTAAAAATCACGCAACACCAAGTTATAGTCCAAAGGGTTTATTTGGAAGCACTAGCTTTCAAAGTGCTGCTCCTTCATCAGGTGGTTATGGAGTATAAGATCATAAGGCACAGTATTTACAGCAAATGTTTGTACTGTGATGCAACTGAAATGATATATTGAAAAAAACCTGGGTTGTTTGTTAAGTCTCTCATCTTTTAGAATGACCAGGCTGGTTTCAGTTCTTTCATATGTAAATCCTAGAACTTTTTTAAAGTTACATTCTCAAGCAAACTTTAACAATAGGTGCCATGTCAGCTCAGATAATGCATTGAAGGTGTATGGTTAAAGTCTGTCTGTGTCCCAATGTTCAGACTGATCCTATTTCTAAAAAAGGGATTTACAGAATCTTACATGGATTTATACAGTTTTTGAGCTAAATAAAATATAATTCTGCAAGTAAAAGATAGGTTAGAGGAAGGACTTGTAAATAGTTGTTAGTTAATTATTCTGTTATACTTTAAGAAGTAAAGTTGTTAATTTTTACTTTAAATAGTGCTTGGCCTCTCAAATTTTATCAGATGACTGCATGGGATAAATCTTCTCTGTGTTGCTGTTTTACATTAAGCAGGAGCATTTACCCCATGTCATTACGGTTTTGGGGCTCGTCCAGGATACTTCTCCTGTGTTTACTCCAGCTACAGAGTAATGCCTCAGAAGATTCTGATCATGATACACAGTCAGACCTATGCTAACTGTGTTGAATATCAATACAAACACAGCGACTCTCCAGCTCCATCGCCAGCCATAACGAACAAAGCCCCGGACTCCGGCATCTTGTGCTGACCTCACAGCCTCCAAGCGATGCTTATACACCTCAGCTTGATTCTGCTCGATGTAATGGATTTTAGCATGCCTTGCAGCAGGAATACCACCGTACAACATCCCAACATATGCAGCTATGATGACACAGGTACAGTACACTCACATCTTCATAACAGAAATCATGAGTGGGAATTGATAGGGCGAATAGACAAGGTCTTCTTCCCAGAATAGTGGAGTCCAAAAGTAGAGGGCATAGGTTTAAGGTGAGTGGGGCAAGCTTTAAAAGAGACCTGGATGGCAATTTTTTTCATGCAAAGGATGTGGGTGTATGGAACGAACTGCCAAAGGAGGTGGTGGGGGTGGGTACAATTACAACATTTAAAAGGCATCTGGGTGGGTGCATTAATAGAAAAGTTTTAGAGTGATATGGGCCAAATGCTGGCAAATGGGACTAAATCAGTTTAGGATATCGGCAGCATGGACAAGTTGGACCAAAGGGTCTGTTTCTGTGCTGTAATGACTCTAAGACTCTATAAACCTGTTCAAACTCCCTGAGCAGCAAAGTTAGCAAATTAGGACAGTGGATCAATAATGAAGAATTCTGAAATATGAGATGGATGGAATATAGATTTCAATATAAGGCAATAAGTAAGTATATCAAGGGATATAATTCTGTGGACCAGTAAGTAAATTGGACCTCAAATGTAAACACAAATTGGAAGGAATGTAAAATGCGTAGTCAAGAAGAGAAAAGCAAAAGTAAAATATGAAGTGGGGCAGCAGATAATGGAAATCAAATTAGTAATGATGTCTATTAACATCCTAAAACTAAAAGAATAAATAAAGTAGACCAAATTGTTCAGCAATAAAGTGAATATTGTGGAGGATGAAGATAATAGTTTGTTCATTTACCTAAGTAATAGTGAAAGTGAGAATATGGGTGCACTACTTCAAGATCGGAAAACAAGGTTAAGATTACAAACAATTAGCACAAAAAATGTGAGTTACCTCTTTAAGAATACAACTAGTTTAAACAGAGAGCAACATTCAATCAGCACTGACAGCAAGTTACTCAGTGTAGACTGAAAAAGTTGCAGCTTCTTTAAAGCTTAAAACAGCCAGTATCACAGAAAAAAACATACAGGAAGAGTCTCAATGAATATACAAAGTCATAAACTGGAGTCATAAACTGGAAAGAAGTAGTCAATGTTAGATTGTAGAGAAAGTTGAGTATTGTGCAGTTCTGGGCTGGGAAGCTTTAAAGCAAGGCAAAAACTGTTACCTCTATTAAAAGGAATGTACTTTTCAGTGTGAAAAATTGTTGATGCAGGCTGCAGAAAATGTCTTCATAAATTGGATTATTATATTAAAAAAGCTTTTAACCAGTAGCATTGTTTGAAAGATTAGAACCTATATGTTGAACAGAGAAAATGTCATTAAAATAAGCAATTTTCAAACAAAGATATGTTGTTATTATAGAACCAGAACTATTTAAAGATGTTAAAAAATGTTAGGCACAATTTTGAGAGGCTAAAAGTCTTAAAACATTTGGGGAGGATGCAGAAACAACGAAAAAATTTCCATGTTACTGAAAAGGGAAGAAACATGCCAAAATAATGGTGTAAATCACCATCATAATGTTCTTATATCGGGAAGATAACATTTCATTTAGTAGAAGGTTGATAATGCCGCAAATGCTTCAAAATTAATTTAAAGGTTTACTGAACAAATTACAACATCAAGAAAAAAAAAGGATGTGAAGTAAGAAACTCCAGAATAGTAGAAAACAACAGCCAGTTACAATTTAAAGCTTTATTAGAACCTCTGATCTTGCTTTTATTATAATTTCAGAAAAGATGTCTTCAAGCTGGAAATTCTCCGACAAGCTTTACAGCAATTGAATTTAAGCCATAGTTCAAATTTAATGAAGAAAAGCTAATGATACAGCAGAATTTATATAATTTTAAACAGTTTTCTGAATTTGAAGTCAGCAATTTAATTTAAACAAAGGCATAGATAAAGTTATTAAAATTCCAAGTAGACTCAATATTACAGATTCTTCAGTCCGCGAATTAAGTTGATCAGCACGGAAGAAACAATTAATAAATTACAGAAAAATCAAAGAACTGCAGATAATGGAAATCAGAAATAAAAACAGAAATTGCTGGAAAACTCAACAGGTCTCACAACATTTGTAGAGAGAAAGCAGAGTTAATGTTTTGAGTCCAGTCACCCTTTGTCAGAACGCAGTTGACCTGCTGAATTTTTTTCCAGCAATTACTTTTTAGTTGTTGAGTTCTGAACTTGCTTACACCAAATCACAAGCAGAATAAGTCAGCACTGCTTGATTCAGTTAGATCATTAGTAGACCATGTTATTAATAGACAAATAAGTTAAGGAAAATATGGATACTTTTAATATCTTAATAGCTTTTGATAACTCATCAATGAGTTTTATAGGTTGTCTGAATCATGTAAATATGGTGCTTTGTAATCTGAATTAATTAGAGACATAACTTATGATTCATTTCTTGCAGAAGTTTTTTTTACAATCAAAGGAATATCTCAAACTGCAAAGAGTTATCACAGTTGTATTAAAAGCTGAGGTTTGGAAAAAACTGAAAAAGTTCTGGCAACAGAAAGACAAATTTACTTCAGAAGCCGATCAGTATCTCTGAACTTCATAAGGTCCAAACACTCCAAATAATCATCCAACAAACTAATGCAAAGAATGTTCAAATCTTTTGATACCAGGAAATGAAGTCTTCTGATGCTAGGTGATGTACGAATGTTCTGTGGACTGATGATCTTTATGTCTAAAACAAAACTTCTAACACTTCTTTAATCTTTGGGTGTGATAGTAGGTTGAAACTTTCTGCTTTTTACCCAAGGAGTTCTGCTGAATAATACAGTACCACCCACTTCTGTATCAAGTTTGAATTGATTGGATGTCCATTAAAAAATGAGCTCTGTGGAAATCTTGTTCAAGGAGAAGTCATGCCTGACAAATCTGTTAGAATGTTTGAGGAGATAATGAGTAAGTTAGACAAAGGATAGCCAGTGGATGTGATCTATTTGATTTACAGAAGGCCTTTGACAAAGTGCTGCATAGAATCTGCTAAACAAGACAACAGTCCATGGCGTTAGGGGCAAGGTATTGTCATTGATAGAGGTTTGGCTTACTGACAGAAAGCAGTGACCAGGAATAAAGGTTTTTTTTTCAGGATGGCAATTGGTTACGAGTGGAGTTCTGCAGTGGTCAAATACCGCAAGTATTTGCATTATGCATCGATGATCTGGACAAAGGAACTAAGGGCATTTTTGCTAAGTGTGCAATGACACAAAGAAAGGTGGAGGGGCAGCTAGTGTTGAGGAAGCAGGTAGGCTGAAGATGGATTGGACAGGTAAGAGAGTGGTAAGAACTGGCAGATGGAATACAATGTGGGAAGATATGATGTTAAACACTTTGGTAGGAAGAATAGAGACATAGACTGTTTTCTAAATGGTAAAAGGTTTTAGAAATTTGAAGCACAAAAGGACTAAAGAGTCCTAGTTCAGGATTCTCTTAAGGTTAACATAGAGTCATAGAGTCACAGAGATGTACAGCATGGAAACAGACCCTTCAGTCCAACTCGTCCATGCTGACCAGATATTCTAATGTAATCCAGTCCAATTTGCCAACACTTGGCCCATATCCCTCTAAATCCTTCCTATTCATATGCTCATCCAGATGCCTTTTAAATGCTGCAATTGGACCAATTCCTTCGGCAGATCATTTCATACACACAACACCCTCTGAGTGAAAAAGGTGCCCCTAAGGTCTCTTTTATAACTTTCCCCTCACACCCTAAACCTATGCCCTCTAGTTCTGGACTCCCCACCCCAGGGAACAGACTTTGTCAATGTATCCTAGCCATGCTCCCCATGATTTTATAGACCTCTATAAGGTCAACCCTGAGCCTCCAACACTCCAGGGAAAACAGCCCCAGCCCATTCAACCTCTCCCTATAACTCAAATCCTGAAACCCTGGCAACAGCCTTGTAAATCTTATCTGAACCCTTTCAAGATTCACAACATCCTTCCGAAAGGAAGGAGAACAGAATTGCATGCAATGTTCCAAATGTGGCCTAACCAATGTTCTATACAGCCACAACATGACCTCCCAACTCCTATACTCAGTGCTCTGACCTATGAAGGAAAGCATACCAAATGCCATCTTTACTATCCTATCTACCTGTGTCCCCACTTTCAAGGAACTGTGAACCTGCACTCCAAGGTCTCTTTGTTCAATAACACTCTCTAGAACCATACCATTAAGTGTATAAGTCCTGCTCTGATTTGCTTTTCCAAAATGCAGCACCTTGCGGTTATCTAAGTTAGATTCCATTTGCCACTCCTTAGCCCATTGGTCTATCTGATCAAGATCCCCTTTACTCTGAGGTAATCTTCTTCACTGTCCAATACACCTCCAATTTTGGTGTCATCTACAAACTCACCAATCATACCTTCTATGTTCATATCCAAATCACTGAATATGCAGGTTCAGTTGGCAGTTTGGAAGGCAAATGCAATGTTAGCATTCATTTCCAGAGGACTACAGTAGGATTCCTGAAAAAGGGCTCACGCCCGAAACGTTGATTCTCCTGCTCCTTGGATGTGCCTGATCTGCTGCGCTTTTCCAGCAACACATTTTCAGCTCTGATCTCCAGCATCTGCAGTCCTCACTTTCTCCTAGACTACAATATAAAAGCAGGAATGTACTGCTGAGGGTCTGGTTAGTCCACATTTAAGAGAATAGTTCATGACTGATAACAAAGATATGTTCCTGAGAGAAAGAATGGTTTTAGAAAGGAAATAATCCACCCATGGTTAATCAAGAAGGTTAAAGGATAATATCAAATTCAAAGAAAATAAAAACATTCATGTAGTAAAGGTTAGTATTAAACCACAGGATTGAAAAAGGGTTAAAAGTCAACAGATGATGACCAGAACATAACAAAAGGGGAGAAAGTAAACTTTGAGGGTAAACTAGCAAATAATTAAAAATGGACAATAAGAGCTTACTTAAAGATATAAAAAGGAAGAGGGAACCTAAAATGAACGTAGACCTCTTAGAGAATGAGGCTGGGAAAATAATAATGAGGAACGAGGAAATGGCAGAAAAGTTGAATAAATAATTTATACGTCTTCACGACAGAGGACATTAATAGCATTTCAAAAGCACTACATAATCAAGGAGCAAAAGGAGTAAAGGAAATAAATACAATATCCATCACTAGATGAAAAGGGCTATAGAAACTAATGGGGCTAAATGCTTCCTAACCTGGTGGAGAATATTCTGTCCGAGAATAATAAAGGAAATAGCTACAGAGATAATGCAAGCACTGCAAAGAACCTTAGATTCTGGTAAAGTCCCATAGGATTGCAAAACTGTTGCTGTGACACCATTACTCAAAAGCAGAGTCGATGAGTGTGGTTGGAAAAGCACAGCCGGTCAGGCAGCATTCAAGGAGCGGGGGAAATCGACGTTTTAGGCATAAGGCCTGCATCAGGAATGTGGTTTTGCCGGGGGTGGGAGGGGGGTGGAATAAGTGGGGGGAGGGAGGGGAACAGCTGAAAAATAAATATGAGTGGAGTGCTAAGGGAACCTCATCCCAGATCCAACTCTCCAACTTGGCACCACCTTCTTGAACTGTCCCATCTGCCCATCTTCCTTCCCACCTATCTGCTCCACCCTCTGCTCTGACATATCAACATTATCCCCCACCTGCATTTACCTATCGCCTTCTCAGCTACCTTCCCCAGCCCCATCCCCCATTTATTGCTCAGCCCCCTCCCCCCCACCACATTCCTGATGAACGGCTTACACCTTAAATGTTCATTCTCCTGCTCCTCAGATGCTGCCTGACCTGCTGTGCTTTTCCAGCACCCCACTTTTTGAATCTGATCTCCAGCTTCTGCAAGTCCTCACTTTCTCCCAAAAAACAGGCAACTATAGGCCAGTTTGCATAATATGTTATAATATGTTATTGGGGAAATGTTAGAGTTTATTATAAACTGTATTAGCCGATGATTTAGAAATAAATAATATGATCAAGCAGAGTCAGCTTCCTGATGGGAAATTACAACTGATAAGTTTGTTGGAATTCTTTGAGGACATAACAAGCAGAAGAGACAAAACTAGAGGACAGGAAAATTTTCTGGCTGTAACAGCTGCTCTGTCTTTGAGGTATTTTAGGTGCTGGAGGAGATTTCCTTGAATTCCAGGAGCAGCAATTACTGTTTTATATGCTGTTGCATTGTTTTGGAACTTTGGAAAAAAAAAGTCAAAACAACAGCAGTTTTAAAAGGGAGAAAAACAGACAAAGGAAGCACATGGTGAGGTCAGTGCAAGAGAGGGAGAGAGAGAGAGAGAAACTGACACTGCCTTTGCTGTTTGAATTCATGAATCGCTGGACATCGGAGTGTGTCTGAGAAAATTAACAAACAGTGAAATCAGCTAAGTGAATTGTTGTTTAATTGTGGCCTACACAAAGTCTGCAGTAGTGAGTAGAATGGGTTCTTCCTTGATTATATGTTTTTGGAGATATGTCTCTTGATTAAACTTAAAATATAAGCCATAACTATTAATTTAGCCTGGGGTAGTGTTTGTAGAGGAACAAGACGGTGTTATTTTCTGGATTGTAAAGGAGCAAAAATGGCCTTTAGTAGAGTGATATGTGCTTCTTGTCAGAGTTTAAGGGTTACTGCTGATTATATCTGCCATAAATGCTGGTGGTTGCGAATCTTATCAGATCGAATGGATCAGTTGGAGAGACAGTTAGAAGCAATGAGGAATTACCAACAGCAACAATATGTGATGGATGGCAGTTATAGGAAAGGGGGAAGTCTCAGATACAGTCACATAGATGGGTTAACTCCAGGAAAGGTAAGAAGGTAGGCAGTTAGTGCAAGAGACCTTTGTGGCTATACCCATTTCAAACAGGTATGCTATTTTGGAAAATGTAGGGAGTGATGAATTCTCAGGAGAACATAGCACAAACAGCCAAGTTTCTGGTATTGAGACTGGCTCTAATGCAATGAGGGGAACGTTGGGTTCCAAGAGATCAATTGTGTTAGGGGATTCTCTAGTCCGAGGTACAGACAGATGTTTCTGTGGCCAGCAGTGAAAGATCAGAATGATGTGTTGCTTCCCTGGTGCCAGGATCAAGGATGTCTCAGAGAGGGTGCAGAGTGTTCTCATGGGGGAGAGAGGCCAGCAAGAGGTCATTGTATACATTGGAACCAACGACATAGGAAGGGAAAAGGTTGAGATTCTGAAAGGAGATTACAGAGAGTTAGGCAGGAATTTAAAAAGGAGGTCCTCAAGAGTAATAATATCTGGATTACTCCTGGTGCTACGAGCTAGTGAGGGCAGGAATAGGAGGATAGAGCAGATGAATGCATGGCTGAGGAGCTGGTGTATGGAAGAAGGATTCCCATTTTTGGATCATTGGAATTTCTTTTGGGGTAGAAGTGACCTGTAGAAGAAGGACGGATTGCACCAAAATTGGAAGGGGACTAATATACTGGCAGGCATATTTGCTCAAGCTGCTCAGGAGGATTTAAACTAATAAGGTGAGGGAGGTGGGACCCAGGGAGATAGTGAGGAATTAGGTCATTCTGAGACTGGTACAGTTGAGAACAGAAGCGAGTCAAACAGTCAGGGCAGGCAGGGACAAGGTAGGACTAATAAATTAAACTGCATTTATTTCAATGCAAGGGGCCTAACAGGGAAGGCAGATGAACTCAGGGCATGGTTAGGAACATGGGACTGGGAAATCATAGCAATTGCAGAAACATGGCTCAGGGATGGGCAGGACTGACAGTTTAATGTTGCAGGATACAAATGCTACAGGAAAGATAGAAAGGGAGGCAAGAGAGGACGGGGAGTGGCATTTTTGATAAGGATAGCATTACAGCTGTGCTGAGGGAGGATATTCCCAGAAACACATCCAGGGAAGTTGTTTGGCTGGAACTGAGAAATAAGAACGGGATGATCCCTTTATTGGGATTGCATTATAGATCTCCTAATAGTCAGAGGGAAATTGAGAAACAAATTTGTAAGGAGATCTCAGCTATCTGTAAGAATAATAGGGTGGTTATGGTAGGAGATTTTAACTTTCCAAACTGGGACTGCCATTGTGTTAAGGGTTTAGATGGAGAGGAATTTGTTAAGTATGTACAAGAAAATTTTCTGATTCAGTATATGGATGTACCTACTAGAGAAAGTGCAAAACATGACCTACTCTTGGGAAATAAGGCAGGGCAGTTGACTGAGGTGTCAGTGGGGGAGCACTTTGGGGCCAGCGACCATAATTCTTTTAGATTTAAAATAATGATGGAAAAGGATAGACCAGATCTAAAAGTTGAAGTTCTAAATTGGAGAAAGGCCAATTTTGACAGTATTAGGCAAGAACTTTTGAAAGCTGATTGGGGGCAGATGTTCGCAGGTAAAGCGACGGCTGGAAAATGGGAAGCCTTCAGAAATGAGATAACAAGAATCCAGAGAAAGTATATTCCTGTCAGGGTGAAAGGAAAGGCTGGTAGGTATAGGGAATGCTGGATGTCTAAAGAAATTGAGGGTTTGGTTAAGAAAAAGAAGGAAGCATATGTAAGGTATAGACAGGATAGATCGAGTGAATCCTTCGAAAAGTATAAAGTAGGAGTATACTTAAGAGGGAAATCAGGAGGGCAAAAAGGGGACATGAGATAGCTTTGGCAAATAGAATTAAGGAAAATCCAAAGGGTGTTTACGAATACATTAAGGACAAAAGGGTAACTAGGGAGAGAATAGGGCCCCTCAAAGATCAGCAAGATGGCCTTTGTGTGGAGCCACAGAAAATGGGGGAGATAATAAATGAGTATTTTGCATCAGTATTTACTGTGGAAAAGGATATGGAAGATATAGACTGTAGGGAAATAGATGGTGACACTTTGCAAAATGTCCGTATTACAGGGGAGGACATGCTGGATGTCTTGAAATGCATAAAGTTGGATAAATCCCCAGGACCTGATCAGGTGTACCCGAGAACTCTGTGGGAAGCTAGAGAAGTGATTGCTGGGCCTCTTGCTGAGATATTGGTATCATCAATAGTCGCAGGTGAGGTGTCGGAAGATTGAAGGTTGGCAAACGTGGTGCCATTGTTTAAGAAGAATGGTAAGGACAAGCCATGGAACTGTAGACCAGCGAACCTGACATCGGTGGTGGACAAGTTGTTGGAGGGAATCCTGAAGGACATGATGTGCACGTATTTGGAAAGACAAGGACTGATTAGGGATAGTCAACATGGCTTTGTGCATGGGAAATTATGTCTCACAAATTTGATGGAGTTTTTTTGAAGAAGGAACAAAGAGGATTGATGAGGGTAGAGCGGTAGATTTGATCTATATAGACTTCAGTAAGGCATTCGACAACGTTCCCTATAGGAGACTGATTAGCAAGGTTAGATCTCGTGGAATACAGGGAAAACTAGCCATTTGGATACAGAACTGGCTCAAAGGGAGAAGACAGAGGGTGGTGGTGGAGGGTTGTTTTTCAGACTGGAGGCCTGTGACCAGTGGAGTGCCACAAGGATCGGTGCTGGGTCCTCTACCTTTTGTCATTTACATAAATGATTTGGATGTGAGCATAAGAGGTACAGTTAGTAAGTTTGCAGATAACACCAAAATTGGAGGTGTAGTGGACAGC